>NC_092874.1:70369948-70670971 GCF_028372415.1 Notamacropus eugenii
CACCCGGCCCCAAATTACTCTTAAGCAATTGGAAGAAATCAGTCATTCTTTAGTCTCATTTTTCTCTACCAAGGAAATAAAGGCTAAAATATGATTCCCTTTGAATTTTGTCATTCACATTGGATAATAACTTTGATTCATAGAAGAATATTCAATTCAGTTCAACATGGCTTGATGAAGCACCTAATCTATTATATACAAGGCACTAGTGAAGGCTCTGGAAATTCAGACAAAAGTGGAACAGTCTCTACCCTAAGCTAGCTTGCATTCAACCAGAGGATGTAATGTGCTCACAATTAAGTGTGAATTAAAAGTGATTTATTGATCCCTTACATTGTACTGAGCATGAGGGATACAAGCAGCTACTGCTCTCAAGGACCTGCTACTCTAATGAGGAGGAATGAGAGTACGGGCACTTGGAAAGACCCCAAGGATCCTTAGGTGCACCAGTAGGTGAGAAGCTAAAGCCTGGCCCTCTGGAAAATGGAGCAAGAGAGAAAAAAGTGAGGTCAAATGGGATGGAGGACAAAATGCAGGGCACATGAAAGAGCCTGATAGTCCTTAGGGTGCATGGTGGGGGCAAAAATTAGGTCTGGTGCTCTTGCATTTTATTGGAAAGATGGGGGTTGGTGACTTCCTGTAGAAAAATGCCTAGATAGTGACTCAGGAGACCTGAATTCTGTGTAGTCCCTTGGATGAGTCCCCTTGCTAACTGAGCCTCAGTTTTCTCATCTGTAAAATGAAGAGAGGTGTACCAGATGGTCCGTGAGATCTCTCCTACCTCTGATAACTTAGGGTCTATTAACAATACATTTTGCCATCTCTGTTTTTCAAACAAAACCTATAGTGACACATATAGTAAGACAGATGCTCAGAGAAATTAGGTTATTTGTCCAAAGTTACATAACTAGTTAGTGACAGAACTAGGATTTGAACCCAGGCTTTCTCATCTATGGGTAACTTTCATCTTTGGTTTTTGACACGGACACTCTTTGGAGACTTTCTCCAGGAAACTTTCCCCACACCACCGCAAAAGAAGAAATTTAAAAGATGATGATGATGGTTGACGTTTGTAGAAGGCTTTACAGCTCCCAGGGTACTTTCTATAGATTATCTCATCAGATCCTCACATCAGTGTCAAGTATTCAGGACTGCTGTTTTACTGATGAGAAAGCTGAGGCTCAGGCTGGTTAACTTGCCCCAGGTCACAGAGACTGGCACAAAATTTCCTAACTCCAGTTGCAGGGCTCTTTCTAATGCACTGAACTATCTCTAAAGATACAGTCCTCAGTGATAATGGTAAGCTACCCATGTAGGAAAGTAAAATAACAAGACAACACTAACAATAGTAGTAGATACAATGAGACAGCCCAGATAATGACTACTGTGAGATCAGATCTATCCCATTCCATTCAGATGGCTCTTGCAGCCGACGTATGAAGAACATAGTTTCCCTAGAAAAACGAAATGCAGAGCATTCCAAAATCTTAGTGTTGTTTTGATCTTTAATGATTATTAAGTTTGATTTAAAATTAAGTTTAATTATTTTAATTGGGTTTAATTATATTAAGTTTAATAATTATTGAGGGTTTGTATACTGAGGCAGCTAGATGGCATGGTGGATAGAATGCTAAACATGGAGTCAGGAAGACCTGAGTTTAATTTCTCCCTCCCCCACAGATACACACTAGCTGTTTCTTAACTTCTCTGAACCTTAATTGTCTCATTTGTAAAATGGCACGTAATCATCGCACTCTTCCCCCAGGGTCATTGTGAAAATATAATGAAAAAATACTGTACGTGTAAAGTACTTTGCAAACCTGTAAGTGCTTTCTAAATTGATAGCTGGTATACATTGGCACCTGTTAGATGTGAATGAGAAATACAATGTCACGTGATGAGTTTGCCAAAGAGTCAAGATTAAAATACAACAGCCAGTGGATCCAACCAAAGCCACCTCGTATTATTGGCCCATTTTATATTGTAAATTCTTCAGGAGGAGTTTAGTCTCTTGTTCTTATATTGCTTATTTCAATCCCTGCCCCCCCCCACAAAGTTATTTTGCTGTTCTAGAACTCCTATAGGCTAGACATACCATGATTAATCTCACTAGACTCTCTGAGTTTGAAGAGACCTCAGATGTTGCCCAGTCCAGCCCTCTATGTGGTGCTCTCTACAGCTTTACTGGTCAGTGACTTCTTAACTTCTCTCTACTCACACCTGACCCTTTTCCTAGTTTAGGCTCTTATTACCTCTCACCTCATTACCTCCCTGTTGCAATAGTCTCCAATTTGACTCTCTTCCCTCTCCAATTATAGTGCCTGCCATACAATAGACATGTAACCAATGCCTAGTCAATTGAAGCGCTGAATAATTAGTCAATCTTCCATGTGCCAGGCCTTCCAATATTTGAAAATAACCATCATGTCTCTCCCAAGTCTTCCTTTTTTCCCAGCTAAATAACCCCAATCCATAGAATCATGGGATCCCAGTATCTAGAGTTGGAAAGGACATCTGGTCCAGTGGTTTCAACTACTGAGCATATGGTGTGGTTTTGAATCATTGTAATATCATGGATAATCTCCTCTAAAACACATTCTAATTTGTCAATGCTCCTCTTAAAGTAGAACGCCATTTTCCCCACCCCCTCTGTTGAATACTATATTTCAAATGTGGTCTGATTATGGCAAACTGGAATGCAGGTATATCCTCTTCTGATATCATACTTGTATTAATGTTGCCCAAGATTTTATTAACTTTTTGGGCAACCTAACACTGTCAGTTCATAGGGTTAAGTGATTAACACAGATACTTCAGTTTGGTCAGTAAACATTTATGAAGCACATTACTGTGTACAGAGCATTTTACTAGATGCTTGGAGAGACACCAAGTTGAAATAAGATGGTGTACCTTCTCCTTCAGAGGTTATAATGTAAGAAATTTCACTATGTCAGTACAGCCCAATCATTTCTTAAGAGCCCCCTACACTTGCAGTTATTGGAATATTGTTTAGTTCTGTTTGTTTCAGCTTTTCTGAGCTACTCTTTTACAGGGATATAAAACTGGTAGATGGTGTTTTCACTCTTCTAGCTCCCTGGTCAGAATCTACTAGCAAATAGCTTGATGTTTGAAGTTATTACTGAACTCCTTCAGGGCAAGAATGGGTTTATTTTTATAAAATCTATACCCCTAGCACCTAGCACATTATCTTGTGAACATAGTAGGTATTCAAAAGATGCTTGCTGAATGGAATTGAATTATTAAGACTTTAACTGAGTCAAAGATTCCTATATAATATGGGATACACAAGGAAGAGGTAAGCTATTACATCTGGCTGAACTATGACCTTTGATCTAAAGATCTAATAGGTTCACAAGGTCATGGTGCCTTGATCTCTTTACCTTAAACTGATTGTATAACCAAGAATTAATCAGATTCATTGCCCTCTAGAATCATCAAAGATCTGCCTGGGAGAAGTCAACTTCCACTCCATGTTTAAAACTTGATAAGCTATAGACTGCACAGCTGGTGTGTTCTGTCTTTCTGTTTGTCTATCCAAGCCACTCCAAGCAAAGAGTCAGAGAGTGGCCCTTAGTTTTTTTTTGCTCCTTCTTGACTGATGAACCATTATTGTCTTGAAACTTGGAGAAGGGGGGTTTGATTACTTCTCAGAGAGGCTTCAGATTAGCCCCACACAGTATCTAAATTCTGAGTAGTGTGTCAAGGTGAGTTCCTGAGCCTAGTCTGCATTTTAAACTATGTGGATTCTCTATCCTCTTTCCATTCTAGCCTTGCTACCTATATGACTTCTGCTATGATCTTACCTCAGCATATCTCCTCATAGTTTGAATAATTGTGGATTCATTCTTGATACACCATGTTATAATAGATGAGTCCTGACCTGGGTTCAAGTTCTACCTTTGATACTTACTAGCTGTGTGACCCTGGGAGGGTCACTTAACCTCTTTATGCTTCACATAATTCTCTAGGATGTAGCTACTTAATCATAGATAGGTTGTGATCTGTCTCAGTCAATGAAGTTCTCCATATTGGCAAAATCACAAGTACTTGTATAAATGTTCTTTTATTTTTCTGCAGCTTATAATTCATGCCCTATTTACTTCAAATATTATCATAAGAATCAAATGAGACAAAGGATGTAAAATTTTTTTTGAAAACCACAACACACTTTAAAATGTATAATAATGTTACAGTAATCATATACAATAATATATCCTCTCAGATACTAATACCGTGTCCTGTTGTCACAAGATCCAGATGTTATCATCCTCCACCTCTACCTCCGTTTTAGCTTAATAAGTTAAGTAACTCCCTCAGAGGTATTGCACTTAAATAGGAGATTCAAAGACTAAAAATCCTTCAAAACCCAAGGGAATTAATTTCTAAGCATAGAATGTCAGGTACCATGACAGACTGTGGGAGTGAAATCTGGAGTAGGAACATGGGATAGGTGATCTTCCACAAAACTTTCCAGGTACCTACCCCCAACCCCAAGTTTGAAATAAACTGTTCCTCATCTGATCTCGCAGTACTGTGTATTCATTTCATGCATTTATCATATTTTGCTTTATGGTTTACGTGCACATCTCTTCTCCCCTGCTAGATTGTAAGATCCTTAATTGTAAGGATTCTGGAAGTTAGGTATCAACCTAGCATGATGTACTTCACATTTGTGCATACAGGTTTGAATGAATGACTCCTAGGACAGCTAGGTAGTGAAGGAAATGAAGCACTCCTGGAGTCTGGAGGACTGAGTTCAAATCCGATCTCAGACACTTGACGCTTACTAGCTGTGTGGCTGGTCCTGGGCAATCCTGATTGTCTTGCCAAAAAACAAAAAGAATGAATCCTTACATAATAAATTTTTTGGGGTCAGGAACCACTTCTCAGAATAATATTTTTTAGCTACCTAAAATACAAGAGATTACAAAGGAAATTTATTGTATTGAAATACAAATACCAAAATATTAAAAAAGACAAACTCATGGACTCTCAGCGTAAAACTCCTGCCTTACATTATATGGTGTAGGCAGCTGCCTGCTCTCCTGCTTCTAGACAGACTTTACCCTTTCCAAGTGTCTCTTCTACACAGACCTTTAAGTGCTCTTTCCAATGCCTTCTTTGGAGTTATATCTCCAGGCTTGCTCTCCTCTTTAGCACCTTCCCCAGCTCTTCATCCACCAAACAAACTGAACCATATTGCGTTCCCTTCCCTCCCAGCGCTGTTCTCTCTGGTATCTAAGAATTGATTTATTAGTTTCCCAAGTTGTTAATTGACTGTTAAGATTGCTTCATGTTAAATATTTAATTGAACCTTCCTTCTACATATACATCTCTCAGTAGCAGCTAGTAGGGGACATTTATTGCCCTTCCAATCACATTAGACAGAGGCTTATTTTGTGGTTGGATTTGGCAGGTGATAAACCACAGCCATGTTACTGTGTTTCAAAAATGTACTCCTATAATTTAGTAGATTATTTCCACCACATTTGCAAGATTTAGATTTTGTAGCATCGAGCTACAAGCAGTTATTTCTAACACACAAGTGACAAGACAGATACAGATCCTTTCTTAAGGAAAGTAAGCCACTTTAAGGATGTACATGTTAATTTTCAATATATATGGTTACAATTTGTACATCATGATATAAACCAGCCTCTCTGTACTTCAATTTTCAATGAATCCATGAGCTCCTTAATTGTGAACATTCAATCAATCCACTGGTGCACATAACAAAACTATAGAATGATTGTTCATTCTGTGCAATTCTCTCATTGTGGGTAGACCTCTGGACTTGGAATCAGGAAGACCTGGGATCTAATCATATATTAGTAAAAACTCAGGATTTCAGCAATATGTTAAAATTTGGTGGGAGTTTCAGTGGAGACCAGTATAAGACCCATGAGAAAAGGGCAGATAATACTCATGGAAGATTAACAAATGAGAGACACATGGATGAAGGGAGCAACGGTGAAGCTAGCCATAGTGGGGCTGAATTGGAGGAAGAAAAGGGGAACGCTTAAAATAAAGTTTTATTCATAGACCGATTTGTGACAAGGTGGACAGAGGTGAATCTTGTCAAGCAACGACACAAAAAGTTGACAGGGCAAGAACAGGATAAAGGAAAAGCTAGAAATCATGGGAGTTTTGCCTCAGATTTGCTAAGCAAATGGAGTGAGGGGAGCCTTGTGATTTCCATCAACAGTTTGTGGATGAACTCAGATCTTCCCTTTGGAATGATGTTTTAGGTTACAAAGGAAAGCCAGGAGGCTGGGGGGGGGGGGGGGGGGAAGTTTTAGGTTTCATATTCCCTACTTGCAATCATTTCCATAAAAAGTAAATGAATAAGCAACTTGCAACAGGGGAAATTTAGAAGGAGGTCGAGAAAAAGATTGGGGATAAAGAAGAACAGAGAAGGAAAGTCAAAATCCAGGCAGGCTATGCAGATCTCCTGAGAAAAGTGTGCAAATTCAAAATTCAAAGATATCAGGCGAATCTTGGGAGGGAGAAGGACCTGAGAAAGGGAGCGTAAAATGGTCTGGGGAAGAGAAACTCTGAGGCAATGGAATTTTCCCAACATAGGGAAACAGTGAGGGGCAGGGTGTCATTTGTGGATTGAGGATTTGGGGATTGTGGAGGTTGGGGGATGGGGAGGGCAAAGATTAAAGAGAAGTTCAAGAATATCTGAGAATAGGTTTATTTGTGGTGGGGAAGATTCTTAGAAAAGTGACTATGGAGATGTGGATCATCCTAGGGACTTAAGAGTAAGAATTTAAGATCAGACTATATAAAAGAGAGAGAAAACTGTAAAGAAAGAAGGGAGGGAGAATTAAGGTAGAAATGGAGCCTTTACAAGGTAAGGGCCACAGTGACGTTCTTAGGTGTAAGGTACCAGGGACACTTGATTTACTGGACACTTATGGGCAAATGGGGAGATCACTCCATATGAACAAATTTTCTACATAACTGAGATGTAAGCCTTTAATGCCTATTAAAAAAAAATCTTTACTATGAATAGAAATATTTTTCGTATTAATGGATCCTACCCCTCCCTGTTTTCTGAATCAAAGCATATGAATATGTTTTGACCTTTTCTTGGTGCTTTAAGGCACTCAATTATTGTCAAACTTGAATTAGGCTGAATGTAATGCATGAGGCTGTTTGCCTCTGTTCTAAGTGACACAGAAATGCCGTAGTCTTTGATTTCTTATGTCTTCAAAATACTGCTCATCTTTTCTTTCCTCACAGAGAACTAACACTTCTTCCTTCTCTCAAGATGCCTGATGTCAGTATCTGAGCCACCATAGCCCGCCTCGTTCCAATTTATGTCTTTCATTCTTCTAGGGCAGGCCTTTACAATCTGCAGCCCATGGGCCACTTGTGGCATGCTAAAGGATTTTGGGAGGCCCATGAAAAATGTAGAAGAAAACATCCCCTACATTTTTCGTGGACCTCCTAAAATCTTCTGGCATGCCTGTGGCCTGTAGGTTGTGCAGGCCTGTTCTAGGGGTTTAAAATACAAATAACTAAGCATCACCATCATTAATATCACCTTCATTATCATCACCAAATGAAGGCCTCAAGTTTCTATAGTACCTTGTATAGTTGGCAAGCACAGTAACTGTGGGGTACAAATATTATTATACACACTTAACAGATGAGAAAATTGAAACTCAGCAGTGAAGGGTCTTCCCCACTGTCAAGTAGTTCTAAGTATTAGAGTCAGAATTTGAACCCAGGTCTTTGGAACTCCAAATCCAGTAACCTTTTCATTAGATCTCATTGCTCCTCCAGGCTTCTTCGAATGGTGGCTAAATTAAAAGCTAATTGATGCTAAGTGAAGACCCAAGAGATTGGCCCTTCTCTGTGTGCTCTTTGACTCATAGATGGACTACGTGATATGCTGCTTTTTTTCCCAGTCCTAAAGAGTTTCTTAACCTCTACCTTTCTGCCTCAAAGAGTTATCAGTCCATCTTTCTCTTCTTTTTTTCCTTAGCAAACTTCTGCAAATGTACAGTATTGTCCCTGCCTACCTTCATTTTTGATGTAATGTAGAAAATATTTACTTAAAATATTTATAGTTTTATGTATAAAACAAAATAATAACAATAATGAAGGCAATCAATATGTTGAGGAGACAGTTTTGGGTACAGAATTTCTCAAAATATGGTGTCATTGATTATATTTCTACTTGCAAATCTTTTTCTTTTTAATTTTCTTTATTTGTTTTTAATTTTCAACATTCACTTCTATGAGATTTTGAGTTCTAAATTTTCTCCCTCTCCCTCTGTTGTTCCCTCCCCAAGATGATGTGCAATCTGATATTTCTGCCTACATTTCTTTACTAGCTCCTCTCTGTTCAATCCCTCGGAATCGAGTCCCTCTCCCTCTGACTCCTGAAGTTGTCCCCTCAAAGTCACTGCATCTTTATCATCATAACCATGGCCTTTTCTCACTTTTTTATCTTCTTTGACTTTTTGGTAGCTTGTCATTTTGTTGACCACTCTCTCCTTGATACTGTCTCCTTCCTAAGTTTCTGTGACACCAGGCTCCCTTGCTCTTCTCTTTCTCTAAATGCTCCTCTGTTTTCACTAGCTTCTTATCACCTTCCTTTTCACTTAAAGTGAATATTCTCCAAAATTCTTCCCTTGGCCTGATTTTCTCTTTATATTTTCTCCTTTGGTAGTATATCAACGTCCACAACTTTACCTCTGTAACTTCGGTATTGGTGTTCCTCCTGGCATGAGAACGTTGGTAATTAAAAAAAATCTCTTTGACTCATTGTGCCCCCATCCAAGAAAATCCTGGGAATTTTAGTGTATAGTTCATTTTACCACCATCTAAGAGGCACTTGAGAACATCTGAGAATACCACTTCCCCCAAAACATGCCCTCAATTATCCTGCAAACACTCAGGATGACAAGACATCAAAAACAGAACATAAATACAGAAGGGACTTATACTCAACCCATAAAAAGTCCAGAGCACTTTACTCATCCTTTCTTTGCCCTTTTTGATAGATCCCATGTTTCCCAGGGACCATCACAGTTCTTCTAACTTATAGTATTCCTGTGTGGAAGCAACACCCCATATCATTAACATTTGCAGAAAGAATTTGGAATTGCTAGAGTCAAGAAACCATTCCCTTTGGTGTTCCTCATGTTTCTCAAAGATCATGACACACCATAAGGGACAGGACTCAAGATTTCTAGATAATTAAAATACTCCCACCCACCTCCAGATCTCCACAGTCATCACAACATCAGTGAAAGTCAAGGTCTGAATTTGACCCTCCACATTTTGGCTCTGTGCCTGGTTGCTCCTTCATTCAATAGCTGCCTGTTTCTTTTTTCCTTTGGTATTCTGATACCTGTAGCTGTTGCTGCTGCTTCCAGATTCATGTCGCATGACCCTGACTCCATCTTTCTCCCTCCCACCCCCCCATTTCTCCCAATTCCTTTCTCTATGGTTCTGCATTGACAATCACTTTCTGTGCTCTCTCTCTGTCTCTGTTTCTCTCTGTGTCTCTATATCTGTGTCTGTGTGTCTCTCTCCTCTGTCTTTCTCTGTTTTTCTGTCTGCTTCTGCTTCTCTTTTTGTCTGTCTCTCTTTGTCTTTCTCTGTTCCTATGTCCATCTTTATCTGTCTGTCTATTTTTTCTTTGCCTGTGCTTGTCCCTCCTTGTCTGTCTCTCTGTCTTCTTCTATGTTTCTCTTTGCCTATCTACTTTCTCTCTTTTCTATCCCTTCCCCTCTCCTATCTTCCTGCCTCTCTCTGTTTACCTCGCTATTTCCCATAGCTTATCTTTCTGCCTCTCTTTTCCCATCTGTCTCTCTGTCTACCTATGACTTTCTCTGTCTGACTAGAAAATGTTTTAGCTATATTAAAATAAGATAACCGATGCCAACATGTCTTTGGACCAGTCTACGCCTTTCTAGTTTATTTTTCTTTTTAGTCCTAAGCAGATCCACAGCCAGAATACTTCCAAGTCACTTTTTTTCTTTTCATTGGCCCACACACCCCCAGTCTACACATAAAAAAAAATAGCCTATCATAGCTGGCATTACAAAGTACTCTGAAGTTGAAAGGGAAAGCTTCAGATGCTTTGCTGGTGATTCAAGGTGCATGTCTAGCCCTTAGTCATGGAGACCCAGAACAAGGATATGAGTGACACCATAATAGGGCATTAGGTCCATTTGGGAGATTGTTCAAATCCTACAGAAGTCTGTGCCAGAGAGAAGATGTAGATCTCTGGCTCAGATGGACTTCTAATTCCCTTGAAGACTATTGTTGCTACCCATGTAGTTGTATCCCCATGAATGGGGTGACCTAGAAAGTTGGGCCAACCAATATACATCCTCATTAAGTATTGGTGTTCTTGCTGTTATTATCCAGAAATCAAATGAATTTTGCTATCACCATTGGAAGGGGTACGTTAATCTGTTCTCCTAAAGTTCCACTCACCATCGCAGTAACTTTCCAAACCAAAGCACTCCTTTCGTGCATGCTATTCCCACATGTATTGTCTCTCCCTATACGAATATAATCTCTTTGAGGGTATGAACTATTTTCACTTTGGTACTTGTATTTTAAACATTTAGCAAGTGCTTGGCAAGTCCTCTAATGCTTGGCACATAGTAAACACCTGACATATGGTTGGGGTTTTTTTCATTCATTCAGTAAAAAAAAAAAAAATGTCTTTTTTTGATTACTTCCTACTTGATTCAATCTCACTAAATTCTGAATTCACACTTAGAGCTTCTGTATAAGAAGTACTAAGGGGATCATGAGTGGAAAAAGTTTAAGAAGCTCTGATGAAAATGATCTAGAAAAAAATGGCAAAGTTTGTGGCTGCTGGGCCAAAGACTAATACTGCTCTTATACCTCTTCACAGATATCTCTAACATGTATATCTCCAGCAATCAAATCCAGACCCCTTTAGCTGGGTGCCTCCTGTCACAAGTACCAGTTCCAGCACTGGCCAGTGCAAGGCTTGGCCTGGCCTGTGTTGTTAGCATGTTGCCTTGGATCATCTAGACCACCATTGTTCCTAGTGCTAGGATCAAGAAAAGAGAGACTGTGGAAAGATGATAGTTTAAGTGACCACTAGGAGTCAGACAAAGGCCTCAAATCCCAGGATGCATATTTTCAGTGCAGAAAATTGGAGCCCAGGGCCTCTTGGTATAGGGCAGCACTATGTATAAAGAATGCTTCCTTCCTTGACTGGGAGATCTGGGAAATTCCTTTCTCCTTGAACTGAACTGGGATGGATGGGGATGTGGGGAAGTCTACCATGATACCTCTGGAATGACAGGAAACCTAATCTCTAGTCACTAAACAGTGGTCAGAAACCTATTTTTAATATAAATCCCCATCACTTAAAATAATATGAGCACATACCTCCAATATGTATATATTTACCTACCTATAAATCATACTGTACTAACAAATATGTGCATTATAAAACTAATACAAAATAGAAATGTAAAAGGATGAGATAATGATGAAATAA
This sequence comes from Notamacropus eugenii, assembly GCF_028372415.1. Classification (NCBI taxonomy): domain Eukaryota; kingdom Metazoa; phylum Chordata; class Mammalia; order Diprotodontia; family Macropodidae; genus Notamacropus; species Notamacropus eugenii. The sequence goes on from NC_092874.1 coordinate 70,381,482, forward strand.
TATTTGACTCATTTTATCTCACCTGAAAGAAAGGTGGGAAGGAGGCTTTTACTCACCAATCACTGTCTAAAATAACTGAACCTTTTCTTTGAGGTCCTCATGGCACTTGCCATAGCCGTGAGATCATTTACTGGAAGAGATGAGTGTGCTGGATGGAGGAATTTTCCCAGGAAGACCTGTGCATGTGCTTTTGTAAGTGCCCAGGTTAAAGTTAGGTTACAGCTGCCTGAGGGGCTGGTGCTTAGCTCAGAAGGAGCAGGTGCATGGCCAGGAGCTTGCAAAATAGAGGGAGAGGCCAGAGGGAGGATGCATTGGGAGTAAGGGTTGATATTGTTGTGTTGGAGATGAAGCCACAAGTGGCTGTTGTGGGAAGGGTGGGATATGGTCCATCTTTCCATCTTCCAATTGGTCCATCTTTCCATCTTCCAATTGGTCCTCACGTCTCTTGGGGTCATGCCATAGCCACCAGAAAGAGATTTCTGCTCTAGAAGGGAGGGGCTCCCGGTTTCAGGGGTAGGAAAGAAAAGAAAGGAGCATCTCACAGGTCCTCAGGTTGTGAAATCAGGAAGCCCTTGCCTCTGAATATGGAGGAGATGTTCCTCCTTCCCTCCCCGCCAAAGAAAACAAACCCTCAGCAAAGAGGACTGAAGCCCTTCTTCAACGCAACAATTTAGCAACATTTATTAAGCACTTACTATGCATAAATTATTGTGCTAAATTCTGGGGTTACAAAGACAAAGCAAAGTGAAATAGTTCCTGCCTAAGGGGAGCTTAAATCCTCTTACGGCTAACTGGCTCTTTGGCAGTGACACATACACATATATGAGAATACTATCTGAATGTGGCACATCGGATTGGGACAACCCTAACTGGGGCCAGACACAAATAGAGTGTCATGCAGAGTAGGAGTCATTTAGAAAAAGAAGAGGAGAGGAGGAAGGGAGAAGGAGAGGAGACACACAAAGGGAGAAACAAAAGAGGGGAGGGGGGACGAAGGGAAGGGAGAGAGACAGAGAGATATGCAGGAGAAAGAGAGAAGGGGAGGGAAGAAGGAAAAGAAGGAGGGAGGGACAAAGACAGAGAGACAGAGGAACAGAGATGGAGAGAAACAGAGTCTCTGAATGTTTGGGAACTGGCAGCACTGGGGCATTGGGGCTAGAGAAGCAATTTGCATGAAGGTTGGCTAATGCTGGTCAGCCTCCCACTCAGGGTCTTATGCAGAAAATAAGTACATATTGCATTGTGGGAAGGGAGAAGGAGGGTATGTGCTGGGTCCTAGGGCTCCCTCTCAATCAACCCCACTGTCCTGCTTATAGATGCTTGCGTGGCAAAACTTCAGCAAGCATTTGTCAGGCACCACCACATGCCAGGCACTGTGTTAGGCCCAAAGATGCAAAGATAAAAGGCACAAATGAAATAGTCTCTGCCTTTAAGGAGCTTTCATTCTTTTGAGGGGAAATAAAATGAAAGTAGTAAGTGGCTCAGCAAGGAGCCAAGAGTATATGAAGAAATATATTGCAGTAAGCCTTAAAAATTAGGCCACACTATCTGAAAGGAGGAGAAAGATGGACACCTGGGATATTATAAGAAACAGAAAAGCTCAATAAAAACTTATTTTATGGTGTTTCTTTAAAATTACACCCAATATCATTTGTGAAGGGCATTAAATACCAAAGTTCACACTTCCTGCTAGGATGAGCTTCTCAGGCAGGCAGTGACATGGTCAGATCCAGGCTTTAGGAATATCCAATTGTGTGGAGGATGGAAAGGAAAAAGGAGAGATTTAAGACAAGAAGCCCAATTAGGAAGTAATTATAGTACGTGAAAGGTGATCAACTTGGAACTATGGTAGTGGCTTTATGCGTGAAGAGGAAGGAACAGGATGTGAAAGACATTGATGTCAATTGACAAGACTTGCAACATATTGGACATGGGGATTAAAGGAGAGTGAAGAGTTGAGGGTGACTCCAAGAACTGGTGACTCAAAGGATATTGGTGCCTTTAACAGAAATGGAAGAATGGTGGATTGTGGAGGAAAGATGATCAGTTCTGTTTTGTAGCATTTGAGATATCTATGGGATATCCAGTTGGAAATGTATATCAGACTGTTGGTGATTTGGGACTAGAGCTCAGAAGAAAAAATATGTATAAACATCTAGATCTGGGAAGAGAGACATGAGATTGAACTCATAGGAGCTGGTGACGTCACTGAGAGAGAATGAAGAAAAAGAAATGAAGAGGCCCCAGGACTGAGCCTTCAGGGGCATCCTTGGTAAGAGGATGGGACATGGATAATGATGCAGCAAAAGTGACCATTGTTTTCTGGTCTCTTTGTCTTCACTCATGTTATTTATTCAGGAATATCTGTTCCTGGCTCCTCATCTTATCTCTGCCTTCTAACCATCCTTCAAGGTTTAGCTTGAATGTTACTTTCTTCACGAAGCCTTCATCATTTTCACTGCCTTTTTGGGCAAAAATCACAGAATCTTAGAGTTGGACGTGATGTCAGAGGCCATCTGGTCCAATCTATTACTGAATAAGGATCTCCTAAATAACATACCACTCGTGGTCATTCTATACTTGGAAACCTCCAGTGAAGGGGAATTCGCTACCTCCCAAGGCAACTCATTCTACTTTTGGACAGTTCCAGTTGTCAGATGGATGTTCCCTACAAGTAGCTAAAATCTTTCTCTGAAACTTTCCCCCATCGCTCCTAGTCTGCTCTCTGGGACCAACAAGAGCAATTCTAACCTGTCTGCTCCATGGCAGCCCTTTAAATACTTGTGGATAGCTGATGTGTCCTCTAAATCTTCTCTTTTCTCAGTTAAAATCCCATTTCCTGCAACTGATCCCTTATGGCATGATTGTCAATGTTTTCCCTGCCTACTTACCCCTCAGATGTGTTTCAGTTTATCAACATCCTTCTTAAAATGTGGTGCCCAGTAGTGAACACAATATGCAGGTATTGTCTAAACAGGGCAAGTCTGACCAGGGCACCCTGGTACTATATTTCATTTTGGATACTATTTGTCTTTTCATGAACCTTAAGAACAAAGCAATGTTTCCTTCTACCAAGGAACCAGAGATCATAATTATGATCCAAGAGGTTCATGCTGAAAGTTATTTACCAGTACCTTAACTTGTAAATAATTAGAAGGCATTCATTTACCTAGGGGTTCACAACACATATTCTTCTGTCATTGAAAGGGGTTCACAGAACAAAAAACATTGAGAACTCCAGGTACACCAATGAAAGCAGAGGTCTCAATGAATATACACAATAATGACCTACATTATTCTCATTTTTATTATTAAACATCAATACCAACAAGATGCCAGGTATGGTACCCAATGCAGAACTAGCTGTGGTTTTCTTCTTGGCAATAAAAGCACCCTAAGTGGAATCCTGAAAAATTACCCTTTCCTATACTGTTATAATTACTGTAATGTTATTGAGCAGATGATTAGAGATGCAGTATTTCCAGCAGAGTAAAGGACTCAAAGCTAATTAAAATTCTGTAGTTTCTCACTAGAAAAATCTGAACTTGTTTTTGATTCACCTTCCCACAGTGTCTCCAAATAGTTACGAATCGTGTACGTGTCTTGTAGCCTTGATAATCTGTATGAGAAGTAGGATGGCTTTTTTTTCCCTCTTCATAGACTTATGCAATGCTTCTCAAATTTGGGCATATCTGGGAACTGGAGGCCTGGTTCAAAGCAGAATTGAAAGTTTAACACTTTAAAAATTAGGTTAGTTGAAGTACTACTTGTGTTGATTTCCCTGTGTTCTGAGCTCAGAACAGTAAATGAGGAATTGATGACAGGAATACAGGTATCTGATTTGAAGGTTTCATAAAATGACCTAGTCAGTACAGAATGAATAATGCATAAGGGAATGGTCCATTTCTGGTAGGCTGTGGCTCCAGAATATGACCTCTGTTTCTTACTGATGTTAATCTTCAGGCTCACACTTATCTTTTTGCTGGTGCTTTTTGGTATGGGTGAGGCTGAGGGGGAAGAAAGCCAGGAAAAACCACATGAACCTAGTAACAGCCATGCAGAGAGAACCAGAGAAAAACAACCCGGAGCTGGACCCAGTCAGTGCTGGCTCCTTTTCAGCATGCTGGCTCCTCTGCTGGCTGTGGAACAGTCAGTGGATTAGGCCCAGACTTGCCCTCTGGACGCCAAATGCCCCATACAACCTAGGCCTGAAGAGCTTGGCCTGTGTCTGTTTCAAGATTTCTTCTCTTCTGAATATTGAATTGGACTAAGACAAGCCCTGAATAGAAGAACTTCATTAAACAGACTCCAAATGAAACCTTCTGAGGCTGGCTATTAGTTTCCCAGGGATTACCAAAAAAGGCTATAGTAATTCTCTTTTCTTTTGAACAAATGGGTGAATAAAGAGATTTAACTCTACAACCTCAAGCTTAGCACCATGAAAAACAAGACGCTTATAAATCCTATGTCTTTACTCAGTCTGTATGCATTTAATAGGCACCCAACAAATATTTGTTTAAATAAATGATCACATAATTTTCAACTTGACTTTTAAAGCCAGACTGGCAAGTTCTTTGTAGCTTGCTATGGAAATCTAGAAAAATCTATTCATTTTTCCTTTGGATAATAAGATGGCAGCCATCTTTTCTCCAGATTAAGCAATCTTTCATAGACGTGGTGCTGCCTGCCAAATACCATGCAATACAAACCAAGTGCCAATTGAATGATAGTGTCTGAACAACACCACATTTTCAAGGTCCTGGTCAATGGCTTGTTGTATTTTTTTTAAGAAAAAATTATTTAAATTAACAATATTTTACTATAACAAAAGAATTTAGAGTTGTAGTTTATTGGAGCAGAATTTTAACCTGATCTAAGGTATAATGACAAAATGAAACACAAAGGATCTCCTTGCTTCAGTGACACCTGTTTGTTATCATGGTCCCATAAGGCTCAAACTGAAACTTGAGGTTAGTTTTTGGAGTTAATACTTGGGCATGACTTTGAAGCATCAATCTATAATCAGAGGCAAGGGAATTCATGACAAAGGAGATATAAAGTAAGAGACGAAGGTCAGAATTTCTGAGTTGAATGCCATGTTTAAGGTGCTAGATTTTAGATATTACTGTCAGATGCTGAGTTAGAGATGCTTGACTTGTATGTAGTCAGTTAAGGAGAGTCAAAAGGCCAGGATAATTTTATAAACAGACACTTATAGATCTCTAGCCAATTGCTCAGTCCTCCTTTACTTTGCACACCAGGTCTAGAGTCATCTAGTTGACACAGGAGACAGAGTGCTAAGCCTGGAGTCAGGAAGACCTGAGTTCAAATTTGACCTCAACTATTTACTATCTGTGTGATCCTGAGCAAGTGACTTGACTTGTGCCTCAGTTTCTTCATCTGTAAAATGAGGTTAATGATAGTACTTACCTCCCAAGGTTGTTATGAAGGTCAAATTAGATGTTTATAAAGTACTTTGCAAACCATAAAGGGTTATATAAATGCTATCTATTATTATTGTAAAAAATGCTATCTATTATTATTGTATACAAAATACTATTATATTATAATATTTTTGTATTATTTATTGTAAAATACCAGCTATAGTTTCTCACATTTGTCACAGAATGACTTCTATGTCCTAGTAACTTCACTGAAATGTACGTCTTAAATTATCTATCTAGGAATATGTGTTTAGATGCCTCCATTAGATTGTGAGCTCCTTGAGACCAGGGGCTGATTTTTGGTTTGGTGGGTTTGGTTTGGTTTTGTACTTCTTTGTATCTTCAGCATTGAGTACAATGTCTGGCTCATGGTAGGTACTTAATTAAATGTTAGCTGTCTTGCTCTGACTTAACCTCTCCTCATCTATATAATAAAGGGGCTGGACTAGATGACTTCTTGGGTCTACTCCAGCCCTAGCAATCCATGAAATAAGGATTTTATGCAAAACTTAGAAGTCAGACATAGAAAATATTCAGTTCCGTCAAAATTAGAAATATGAGTCTGTTGAACCATGGGTTCTATCAAAATGATGGAATTACAACTGAGAGAATGATATGTACCAATGTAAAAGCCTCCTTTTGCTTTCTAATAGAAGCATCCAGCTACTGAGGGTCTGTCTCTTGTTGGATTTTGAAATTAACAACAATAATAATAGCAGTATGTAATTATGTGGTACTTTTTTTATAAGAAAACATTTTAGATGCATGACCTATCTGATCCTTAAGACAACCCTCTCAAGTATGTGCGATAAATACTGTTATTCCTGTTTTACAGATGAGGAAACTGAACCTCAAAAGCTATTCAATGATTTGCCCAAGATCACAGAGCAAGCAGAACAGGAAGGTGGGACTCGCATGAACTTCTGTGACTTGTAATACTCTTTCTAGCACAGTGAATCTCCTACAATTCTGTCAGTATCAACTACCATAAGGAAAGAAAATGCTCTGTTCTTGACATCTCTAATGCACTGTGCTATTAAGCTTTTCATTGTGTGGGGTTGCATTACATATGCCATTGTCCTTTGTATTCAATGATGAAGCCACTATCAGAGATGCTAGGCATCTGTGCAGTGGTCCCTAATAAGTCCTTCCTACTGTGGAAGACTGAAGACTATCCTTTGGTTGGATAGCCACAGGTGAGAAGTTTTTTTTGGAGGTGTTTGTCATTTCTGAAAGCTTTCCCCAAGTTGATTGCAGTGTTTGAAGATATCCTGGGAGCGTCTTTGCTTCATTTTTCTTCTTGTTCCCAAATAAGCCTGCCAAACACCTTGGTCATCTTTTCTCCTGGTATCTATTCTGACTCATTGAAATAAATGGGATACATTGCAGAATGCTTAGCCTTTCTTCTGAGCTAAAATAAAGAGTTTGACCTTAAACGAGCGGAACAGAGTTTACAAGATCGTTATTGCTATCTTGAGGAAATGCAAATAATTGATAAAATAATCTTTCTCTTCCATCTTTCCACCTTCTTAACTCCCACACTTCTCCAAGGAAATCAGATGTTAGCAGTTTCCATGTGTTGGTACTACCTATCTTTAACTGGATTCTCAGCCCTTTTTGACAGGAACTTCCTTTAAAGATAAATTAAAGCAGAAATTCCATTATGCCATTAAAAGCTTGCCCAGTATCACGTCTATTTTTGAAACTTTTCTTCCTAACTACATTTAGTGATCTTTAAAATACGCCAAAGCTGTCATATTGCAGAGCATCGGACGGAAACCAAGGAGATGTCTTTCTACAAAATAACCATATTGTTGTTTCCCTAGATTTTTAATGATTGAATTTAGCCATGAAAAGTAGGACATACTTATTTTCTGCACCTATGGAATGAACAACACCCCAATCACCTCCCCTTACTGATTTAATGAGCTCACTCTCTTCTGGCTACTACCCTTAGGCTAGGGCAGTTGTTATGGAGGGACTCTGGCTCTAGGAAAGTCTTAAGTTGTTCTAAGTTCCATCTTTCCAGGTGGGCATTTCTAATCTAAATGCATTGCTTGGCCCCAAACTTAGAAACACATTCTCCCTCCCTTCTTCCTTCCCTCCACTCTCTGCCTATCTGTCTGTCTATCTATCTATCTATCTATCTATCTATCTATCTATCTATCTATCTATCCATCCATCCATATATCTCTGCCTGTCAGTCTATTTATCCATCTATTTCTCTGCCTCTCTGATTTCATCTTGTGACAGCTATTCAGCAAAGGATAACTGAACTGGAACCATAAAATGCAGGTCACCTTCTTGCTGTAGCCCTAGGATTATGTGGTCAAAACCTGGAGGCCTTAGTTCGTTATGGAGGGGTGCCCATAATGAACCTGCTGACTAACCACATCCCTTGTAGGAAAAGGAAAATGAGAATCAGTCTTTACTTTAGCAAAGAAGATAAACATGTAAGAATCCTACAATCTCCCTGAAAGGGAGGTGAGATGACAGTAGAATACCCAAACAGATAATGGTTGGGCTAGAATGAATCAATGAGCAGCTGAATGGGTCAAAACAGCTTGAATACTTGTCCAGCATTCTCAGACAATAGGGCTAGACCACAAAGCCTTTCCCAATCTCCTTGCCCTGGTTGCTACTGTCTTTCTCCCTATCCTGTGATTATTTTGTATTAGTCTACATGTACTTTTATATGTACTTGTGGTCTCCCCCCACCCCCATAGACCATATAAGCTCTTTTAGAGTAGAGACTTTAAAAAAATGTATTCCTAGAATCTAACAGGTTTCTGGCACATAGCAACTACTTAACAAATACTTATTGATTGATTTTATTGACCAACCTATCACTGAAACATACCCAGGCTCCACAAATGGTGGCCCCCAAACCAAAAGTTTTAACATCACTGGGTCAAGTGTTGTTTGTTTTCATAAGGGACACAGGCATGTACACATAGTACCCATGAATACCAAGGACCAATGGTATCCCTAGAGGAACTTTGACCCAGAAGAAGGAATAGTCACTGTTCATACTGAGGAGATTCATACTGAGTCTAATATGTATCCCCCAAAAGGCAGCTGTGATTTGAGTGTACATATTTCATGCTAAAGTTATAGGATCATAGACTTAGAAGTAGAAGGGACCTTATACTTCTGCCTTCTTAGAAGTAGAAGGGCAAAAGTCATATAGACCATTGTCACCAGTATTTTACACATGAGAAACTGAGGCACAAAAAGGTTACATGATTTGCCTATGGTCATAGTAGTATCAAATAGCAGAGCCAAGATTGAAACAGAGTTTCTCTGAGGCTAAAGCAACTGCCCTTTCCACTAACACTAGGAAATTTGTTCAACTATAAGGAGCCAAGTAGATTTTGACTGTGCTAATATTGTATGCATTAATTCAACATTTAACCTACTTATTGTATACCAGATTATACTCTCCTTAACAGCAGAGATGCTCTTTGTCTTTTAATCTCCCCCAATCCTAGTAAGTGTTTCATACCTATAGTAGTGTGGGATTTACTTGGGATAAACAATGATTTTTAAAAAAAAAAATATAGCTTCATTTTGTGACAATAATGGTCATGTATGTGCTTCTCTTGACACCAAAATGACTCAAGACATCTGATGAAAAAATGAAACCCAACTATGCTAGTTTGCCCTACCTTTAGTTAGTTGTATATTAGTTGAGCTCTGAATTTCACATCCATATGTGTGCATTTCATTTTTCTCTTTTGTGGTTTTAAATGGGACCTTTCCGCATGGTTATTATTTCTATTGTAGCTCTTTTTCTTTTTCTTTTTTGCACATTTTACTCTTAGTCACTGTTGGTGTGGGGAAAGAAAGCATTTCAAGGATCACAAATTCAAGCCCACAATGAAACTAGATTAGTTGTACCAAAGTGTTGTTAGAAACAAAAAAAAAAATAACAAAAATTGATAGTCTGTCGCTACAGAGTAGTCTAATTAATCCTCAGAAAACAAGCCAAGATCTTCAGAGGAACTTGGTAGCTGGAGATATCCTAGTCAATTCTTGTAAAGTGTGGTACAGGATTCTTGAAACTGGAAAAATAGCAAGACTAACTTTTTAAAGTGTTGCTAACCCTTGCTATGAAGAAAAATTCTTATAATGAGCACGACAAAACAGAGACTGGAATATTAAAGATAGTTTGGAAAAAGTAACTAATGAAACTTGTGTTTTGATTCAAGGCTATACCAAAACCACTGTCAGAAATCCAGATGAGCCCATAAGAAGATCTGAGCAATTTTACTAGCCTGTAAAACATCAATCCAGAAATGTTTTGAGAATTATTTACTTTTAGTAAGTATGGAAGTCTTATTCTCATTGAGAAAATAATGAACTCCGATTAATATGTTCATATATTCTCAAGTTGAATTGCTATACAACTATAGATATTCCAGAATGGAGATGCAACACAATCTTGTATCATCCTACAAATCATAAAAGGTTAAAAGATTTATATAAGAGATGCAGATAAACCTGTTTCATTGGCCTGGAAACTGCTGATTTAAACCCTATTTAAAAACCCTGTGGGTTATAATGACAGGCAGACTTGGGAAGATGGGTTTCATCAAAGATATACTTAAAAATCTGATGTGACAAATGTGTAGTTTTATGATGAAGAAATAAAAAAATATGTGTTGAAATCTTTTGAACTCAGTGCCAAATTGTATAAAACAACTGACCAAAGCAAAAGGAGGACATGCTGCATATTAAATAAACACTTTTTAAAGATGTAAAAGTTGTAAAATATATTTTGTAAGTCAATAAATTCATTTTCCTTTGTCATGGTTAATTTGCACATAACTGGAGGTAGAACTCAAATATTTGTTGAGTTAATGAATACAGGATCCTGAAGGTCATTTTAAAAAAATCCCACTGTTCAATAAACACTTTGTAAGTGACTACTTAATAGAGCAGAGTCTTACATTAGGCACTGGGAAAGATACAAAGTTTCTATGTGATCCAAAGATAAGATGTTTATATATGATACATAGATTTCATAACATATCATCTTTGCCCTCATGGAGCTTATAATCTAATAGTCCAATAGAAAAAGAAGCAAAAGTAACTATGATTTGCAAAATAGGTTATCGTTCTGTCTGCCTTAAGCAGTGTGACATAGTGGATTGAGTAGTAGAGTTGGAGTCGGGGATACTTGGGTTCAAATCCTGCTCTGATACCTACTATGTGACCATGGCCAAGTTACTTGACTTCTCTGGGTCTGATTTCCACCAGTTAAATGGGAATACCTGTATGAACTACTTCACAGTAGGAGGTAGGGGGTGTTCAGGGAGGACTAGCACCTCTGGTGTGAGGGCTTGCTGAGCCCTTTTCAGGGCTGCTCATCTACCTTTGGTGTCCACCTATCAACCAACTCTCACCTGTGACTCTAAGAAGCTGTAGCATGTGCAACAACCTCACCCTGGTAAAACTATCTCAGCAGATGGGCTAGAATAGGTTGAGGGTAACTGATAGGCTCAAACCCATCAGTGAGTTACGGGGATGTCTACCCCAAGCATGTGAAGAATTCCCTTGAAGGAATGGGTAGATGACAACAGTTTGTTCCAATGTTCATGAAGATGTTTGAAGTAGGTGCTTAGAAGTTGGTTAGGCATCAAAGACCCAAGGTCATTGATTGTATCCTGGACCATCAGCAGTCATCATGACTTTTATCTTGCCACTGGACTTCATTGATTCTGGAAGAGAGGGTAAGGCTGATGACTTTGGGTAACAATGCCTTGCTTAAATCCAATTCATGCAAGAGTCAAGGCATCATCTTATTATATCATTGGTCTTCTTTGGAAACAAAAGATGAAGAACAGTTTTATATAGTTGAGTCAAAGGCTTAAAGAAGATAATGTATATATAGTGCTGGGTAAAAAATGAACCCTACGCAAATGCCAGTTATTATTCTTTAATCCTTGTAGCTTTTTAAAAAAGATTAATTGTGTCTTTTTTATACCACTAATTTCTAAATGTCTCCCTGACACTGAACTTTTCCTTGTAACAAAGAAGAAATGTTAAAACCAACTAAATCAGAAATCACATGTATCCCAGTGTGTGCAATAGTCCACACCTGGAGTCACCCACCTTTCTATTGAGGTAGCTACATGGTGCAGTGGCTATAACCCTAGGCCTGAAATTGGGAAGATTTGTGTTCAAATCTGGCCTCAGATACTTATTAACTATGTGACCTTGGGTAAGTCACTCAACTTCAGTTTCCTCAACAAGTAGAATAGTACTTACTTCCCAGAGTTGTTGTGAGGATCAAATGACATAGGAATATGCATAGCTCATGGAACATAGTAGGTGCTATGTAAATGTTAAGTTATTATTAATGGGGGGTGGAGCCAAGATGGCAGAGTAGAAAGACACACATACACATAGCTCCGAACCCACAACCCATAGAACATCTACAAAAAAGTAACTCATGGCGAATTCTGCACCCAGAGGCCACAGAACATTGGAGCGAGGGAGATTTCTGTTCCAGAGAGACCTGCTAACCTCTCGCAAAAGGTCCTTCGCGCTGCAGACTGGGCGCCGGGACTGGGAGCTGAGTGCAGCCCTGCCTCAGCTGCGGCACCGAGAGGAAAAGATCCGAGCAGGCTTCAGGGACAGAATCTCCAGCGGCCACGCGGGTCCCTCCACCCACAGGTGACAGGGGTTGGTGAGAGGGTCTCTTTGGCAGGTCGAGAGGGGAGTGGGGTGCCCCCATAACTCAGGCCCCCTCGGGAGGCAACAGCGGAGACGGGAGCAGACCAGGGCTCCCCAAGCAGGCAGGAGCCCGGGTCCATTGTTGAAGGTCTCTGCATAAACCCCCTGAGGGAACTGAGCCCCGTGAGGCTGCCCTGCCCCAACCTGAGCACCTAAACTTAATCTCACACTGAATAGCAGCCCTGCCCCCGCCAAAAGCCCTGAGGCTGGTAAGCAGCATTTGAATCTCAAACCCCAAGCACTGGCTGGGAGGATCCAGAGGCGAAGTGGGTATGAAGAGAACATTCAGAAGTCAAATTGCTGGCTGGGAAAATGCCCAGAAAAGGGAAAAGAAATAAGACTATAGAAGGTTACTTTCTTGGTGAACAGGCATTTCCTCCCTTCCTTTCTGATGAGGAAGAACAATGCTTACCATCAGGCAAAGACACAGAAGTCAAGGCCTCTGTATTCCAGCCCACTCAGTGGGCTCAGGCCATAGAAGGGCTCATAGAAAAGCAAGTTAGAGAGGTGGAAGAAAAGCTGGGAAGAGAAATGAGAGACATGCAGTCAAAGCATGAACAGCAGATCAGCTAAAGGAGACCCAAAAAAATGCTAAAGAAAATAACACCTTGAAAAATAAGCTAACTCAATTGGCAAAAGAGGTTCAAGAAGCCAATGAGGAGAAGAATGCTTTCAAAAGCAGCATTAGCCAGATGGAAAAGGAGATTCAAAAGCTCACTGAAGAAAATAATTCTTTCAAAATTAGAATGGAACAGATGGAGGCTAATGACTTTATGAGAAACCAAGAAATCACAAAACAAAACCAAAAGAATGAAAAAATGGAAGATAATGTGAAATATCTCATTGGAAAAACAACTGACCTGGAGAATAGATCCAGGAGAGACAATTTAAAAATTATGGGCCTTTCTGAAAGCCAGGATCAAAAAAAGAGCCTAGACATCATCTTTCATGAAATTATCAAGGAAAACCAGAGGGCAAAATAAGTATTCAAGGAATCCACAGATCACTGCCTGAAAGAGATCCAAAAAGAGAAACTCCTAGGAACATTGTGGCCAAATTCCAGAGTTCCCAGATCAAGGAGAAAATATTGCAAGCAGCTAGAAAGAAACAATTCAAGTATTGTGGAAATACAATCAGGATAACACAAGATCTAGCAGCTTCCACATTAAGGGATCGAAGGGCGTGGAATAGGATATTCCAGAAGTCAAAGGAACTAGGACTAAAACCAAGAATCACCTACCCAGCAAAACTGAATATAATACTTCAGGTGAAAAATTGGTCTTTCAATGAAATAGAGGACTTTCAAGCATTCTTGATGAAAAGACCAGAGCTGAAAAGAAAATTTGACTTTCAAACACAAGAATGAAGAGAAGCATGAAAAAGTAAATAGCAAAGAGAAGTCATAAGGGACTTTACAAAAGTTGAACTGTTTACATTCCTACGCAGAAAGACAATATTTGTAACTCTTGAAACTATTCAGCATCTGGGTACAGGGTGGGATAACACACACACACATGCACACACACACGCACACACACATAGAGACAGAGTGCACAGAGTGAACTGCAGAGGAGGGGATCATATCTTAAAATAAAAAAATAAAAAAAAAGTTATTATTAACAATAATAATAAAAGGAAGGTTATGTATATCTTAGGGAGTTTTTGAGAACACCTTTTCCTAGCCCAGCAGGCTCAGAAATGGTGCACATATTCCCTGTTGAAGATGCCAGTCATTCACTAAGCAAATATTAAATTCAGACAGAAAGGGTTAAAACACATACCAGTCAGTTGGCTAATTACTGGTGAACATTAGCCAATTGATTGACATTAGCCGAGATGTAGACACTCTTTTTATTTATTTCTTTTCATACTGAAAAGATATAAACCAATAAATATGTTATTTCTGTGATCCATGGTTTAATGCATGAAACCTTTCTATCAGTAGTTTGGTTAGCAAAACTGAATATACAATTTTTGATGTATTTCCTTCCTACCCCTCCTCCATCCCCACAGCCAAGGACTGAAAAGTCCCACTGCTTTCTAGGTATCTACCACCTGCTATTTGTGTTCTAAGAGATTTATTTAGGTTCATAGGGACTTCTTGTATGATTGGTGGGGGAGAGAATAATCTGATTTCCTATCATCCTTATAACAGCAACATATATACTAACACAAATTTTGTCTGATTAGATGTAGATGTTTTGCTTGAATTATTCAAAGGTCAACCAGAATATAAGGTCTTCTAGATTTTATCTCTCCAGACAGCCATTAACAGTGAAAAAGATAAGCCAAAAAAAAAAAAAAAAAGAAAAGAAATCCCTGCAAACATTTGAATTTCACACCCTTATTCCCTAAGTCCCACTGAGATTGGACAGATGGGAGCATCACAGCAGTTGTATAGACTGGCTGCCAAATGGAGCCACCAGATGAAGCAGAGCATGACAAGGTGTTGTTAGATACTGAAAAGAGGGATAAGAACTTCCTCAACCCCTGGCTTGTGTCTAGTAACCTTTCTGCCACTTTTACCATTCACAGACTGTGATACAGGAAATGCAAGTATGCCATAAGATCTAGAACTGCAGGATGAGGTTGGGGGGAACTTAGAGGTCACCCATAAAGGGAGTAAAAGTAAAAACAGATCTGGAATTTAAATCCAGGCTCCAAAATGAGGTCTCTTTACATTGCCCCTTGGAGGTCCCATGGTTCCTGAGAGTTGACTACAAGAAGAGAACTAGTCATCATTCTTGTTAAAGAATGGAAAACTGTTGGGTGCTGTTTATGCCCATGGTCTCCCTTCTTGGATTACAGATTGGCTTCATTGTTTTTTGCGTATGCTTGGCTTTGAAATTTTAAAAAAAGTGTAAATGGATTTAATCCAGTTCCTGCCTTTGAGTCAGTGTGGTTCTGAACCTTTTTGTTTTTAAAAAGGGAGGGAAACTGAAATTGAATTAAATCCTTTGATGTGAGCTTTAGGGTGTTTTGTAGATCTTTTCTTTTTATTTACCAAATTCTTTGACTTAACCTGAAAACTGAGCTGGGCGATCAGTCCATGCACACTAAGAAAACAAATTCTCACAGTAGGTGGGGTGGCCTGCAGGAGTGGAAGATTCCTTTAACTTTATCTGACACTAACAGACTCTGTGGGGCAATAGTAAGTTCACAGGGTCCTGGGGAGAGAGCCATTATAGGAGGATTTTGTTGTAATCTTCTAGGAGATTGAATTGTTGGAACCCTATGTTCCCTTCTAATGAATGAATTTGTCAGTTTGGGCAAAGAGAAGGCAGAGAAAACATGCATTTTGCCTTTCTATGTTTATGGTGGTGACACTGAGCCACAGACTTAAACAGTTGCAACACACATTAATTACATGCCCACTATGTTTGAGCCATTGTACTAGGTAGGAGGAGGCTACAATGCTAAGATATGTTCCTTAATATTATGCAAACTTCAGATCTGGTAGGAGGAGATAAGACTCACTTAAGCAGTTCAGTGATCTCATCATGTGGGAGAATTGCCTCTCTTGGAACAGATAACAGACCCTCCACGCCTTCTTATCATCTGGAATTCTTTTCTTAAATCTTCCATAGAAGACCCACCATGAAGCATTAGATTTCTTCCTATGTTGATGTTCCTTTGTTTCTGTTTTGAACTTTCTGGAGGTGCCAGTGTTGCTCTCGGGCTGGCTATCTTCTATTTCTTATTCTTGTGGCATTACCAACTCATCTTTTCCATCGTATAGGCCTTCGATGATGTCACTACTCCGCTATTCACCCACAAGGTATCATGCATTGATAATGTGCTGCACCCTACTTCAACAGTCATGGGTCTTGCCATTGTCCTTTGGGTTACTAGAAACTCTGACTCCTTTGAGATGGTGGATTCCATGATTCTCAGTTAAATACCAACACCACTGGGAAGTTGTTGATGTCAGAAAGATGGACTTTATAACAGTGAGCATTTGGGGATCACCAACACACCACACAATTTTCCACCTCTGGGAGCCTCCTTATGTAGAGGGCTTCCTGGCAATTTTGTCCCCTCCTCCCCCGACCCTCTTCCTGTCTTCCAACTTCAAAACCTCTTTTCCTCCCACCGTCCTTTCAACTCCCTTTTATGTAATGTCTTCCTCTGTCAGAATATAAGCTCCTTGAGGGCAGAGACTGTCTTTTCTTTTTACTTATATTTGTATCCCCCAAATCGCCTCAGCACAATGCCTGCCACATAGCAGGTGTTTAATAAATGCTTCCTTTCTTCTTTCTTTCATTCTTCCTTTCCTTCCTCCCTCCTTCCTTTTCTTTTCTTCTTTCCTTTTCTTTCCTTTCTTCCTCCCTCCCTCCTTCCTTTTCTGCTCCTTTCCTTCCTTTCTTCCTCTAGCCTTCTCTTCTTTCCTTTCCTTTTTTCCTTTTTTATTTCCTTTCTTTGTCTTCCTTTTCTTTTTTTCTATCCTTCCTTCCTTCTTTCTTTCCTTCCTTCCTCCAATTTCTTCCTATTCAATTTTGAGGCCAGCTAATTGTCCATTTTGCACCACTTATTCAAGATATATTCTGATGATCTAGCATAGTGCTTGCCACTTAAGTGTTTGATTACTAATCATTCATTCATTGTCTAAATGTAATGGAATTCCTTTCAAGTTATAGGTAATAAGCTGAATAATGTGCTTTTTCATCTACTTTTCTTCCTTCAGTGTGGATGGTTAGGCTATTCTCTTTGGAAATGATACAGATTTCACTAGAAAAGTTGCACAATGTTCCAAGACATAGGGTTCAGTCTGTGAAAAGACCTGGAGATGGGAAATGGAGAGCTGAGTACAAACCAAAAGAATTCCATCATTGGCAAGAGCCTCCAAAGGGATCTATTTAGAGATTGTGTAGTATTGCATAGTACCAATCGCATCGTCTTTGATAAAAAGTAGAGAATTGGTATCTGGAGGTTCTTCCTGCTGTTTTTATCTTATATCCAATTTCTATGGTTAAAGAGCAGAAGGAGATTCCCTTTCCCCATCATATTACATTGATCTGAGGTAAAAAAAAAAAAAATTAAAATAACTGATTAGGAAGAGTCATGCCAGTGGTTCTTGTCTCAAAGGGTGGCTAACATTTTCACAGGATCATAGAACTAAAGATTTTGAAATGTAAAGGACTTTGGAGGCCATGAAATCCAACCCTTTCATTTCACAGATGAGGAAACTGAGGCCAGAAAGGTTATATACAAGATTATGTTTCTTGCCCATTGTTAGCAGTTCAGTACTCAAGCCAACAATTCAATACATGATTATTGAATTATTTTTTCCCCAGAAATATGGTTGGATTTGCATGGATCCAATTATGTTCTCTTATGTAAAGCCCCTTATAAACTACCTGTCTGTGAGATTTCTATTGATTGCTGGGTGATAGGGTGTGGAGAAAGAGGATGGTATGGGAACCTATAATCAGCTCTATATAGTATTATAGAGTTTGAGTGGGAAGGAAATTGAGAGGTTAGTTTAGTTCAACTCCTTCATTTCACAGGTAAGAAAACTGAGGCCTAACACAGTTAAGTGGATTACCTAAGGTTACACAGAGTGGCAGATTCTGAATTTGAATCGAGGGCTTCCTGATTGCAGATATAGAATAGTTTCATGATACCACAGTGGGAAAAATTGCCAGATACTCTCTATGTGAACTGAACCTCTGACTTGGCCTTATTAACATGTGTTCTATCTATTGGGCTAATCAGTCACAGACAAAAAGAAAAAAAAAGTAGGTTGTTCACTGGTTTATTTATTTTCCTTTGAACTGATTAGGTTCTCTTGCCTTCTGTCCTATCAGTAATGTCAGGGATAGCTGTCATGCCATGTGCAATGATTTTTCTGCCAAGGCCACTGAGGACAAAAGTTGAGTGTATGCTGAGAGGCTGTCCAGTAAGTGGACTTTGTTTCTAGCTGATTTTTTTAAAAAAGCAGTTCCTCTACAGCATGTTTTTTGTACAGGTTTGGTTTTCCTAGATAAAAATCTCTTTTTTATTTGCTTAATTGGAAGCTGTTTTTCCCCTGGCTTTTTGCTAAACAAAAACTTTATGAGAAAGCTTAGGTTTCAAAGGTTTTCAAACTGGAAAGATCTTAGAGGTCTCAATTCCCTCATTACAGATGAGGAAACTGAAGAAGTGAGAAGAGAAGAATTTCTCAGTCGCATAGGTAGTAAGGAGTGTGCCTAGGATTCATGCCTTTGACTCCAAATCCAGTGGGCTTTCCACCACATCAGAACTGCCACATAGGCAAATATTCTGTTTTTCAGATGAGTCAGGAGACACAAATGACTTATTAACATATTCTGACATTTAATTTTCTATTTCATTTCTATTTTTTTCTTTTCCTGCTTCCTTTCTTCCTTCCCTCACTTTTTCTCTCCTTCCCTCCTTCCTTCCTTCCTTCTTTCCCTTCTCACTGAAGGGCTTTCAGTCTAGTTCTTTGAGATGGAAAAGACTATGAAGATTGTTTCTTTCAATCCTCTCCTTTTAAAAACAAAGGTGGGGCAGCTGAGTAGCACAGTGAATAGAAGAGGGGGCCTATAGTTAGGAAAAATGGAACTTAAATCTAGTCTCAGGCAATTACTAGCTATGAGACCTTGGATAAATCGATTAACCTCTGCCTACCTCAGTATCCTCATCTGCAAAATGGAGACAATAATAGTACTTACCTCCAAGGGTTGTTATGAGGATCAAATGAGACAATACTGGGAAAATGCTTAAAATAGTGCATATATAAATTTAAGTAACTTTAACTGGGCCCTCACTGCTGCTAGGCAATCCTTTTATATCTCCCTTATCAACTCACTATCCAACTTTCCACAGGGGCTCTCTTAAGCCTCTTCATCCCTCCTCAAATTCCCATGGCTCCCTCTCTCTCCCTCCTCTTAGTTGAGAAACTTGCCTCATAATTTATAGGAAAAAAATGAATATTATTTACCCAGAGCTCCCTCTTCTCTCCTCATCCCCATCACGCAGATACCTTCTGCCTTTTAATCCTCCTTCACCCCTGTCTCACATGAAGACAGTCTCTTTCAGTTCGAAAGTTCTATGAATTTCCTGTGGGTGTCTTATGAGAGAAGGCCAAGAAGAATTAGTGAATGAAGCATTTATTAAACACTTACTATGTACAGAGCACTGGGGTTAAAAATAAAAAAAGTAAGACACTTAGTCCCTACTTTAGAGAAGGTCATCTTTTCGTGGAGGAGACAATACATGTAGAGTTACAGAGCATAGGCCCTGACTGGCCATGCTTGTTCCCATGTAGGCAGGCATGAATAGGTTGTGATCTACATCACTGAGGAAGTATCTCACATTGATGATGCAACATATATTAAAGAGCTAGGTGGCATGATGTGTAGAGCACCAGACTAGGAATCAGAAAGACCTGTGTTCAAATTTGACTGTAGACACTTATTAGTTGTGTGACCACGGGCAAATCATTTAATTTGGTTTCCTTATCTATAAAATGGGAATAATAAAATATCACCCACCTCCCACGGTTGTTCAAGGATCACATGATCCTTGCGTACATGTGTAAAATGCTTTGCAAATCTTGAAGCATTCTAGAAGTGCTATTGTTTTATGGTATCAGGAACTTTCTTACAGTATGATTCCCCAGGTTTTTCCCCCTAAGGGTCAATAACATATTCTATTTTATGAGCATCTGATTTGTAAGTAGTGCAGACAGAAATTATTGGGCTCTTTTAGAAAGAAACAGAAAAATATCTCTAAAAAAGAGGTTCAATCAGTCCAATGTGTCAGATTTATGTTGGATAGAATGTTCATTGCAGAAGGCACAAGATGGTCATCTGATGACCTATTGGTTTAAAATGTGAAATAAGTAATATATAATATGAAATAAGTATATATAGTATAAATAACATTATATTATATGTATAATCAATAAATATGAAATAAGTAATCTATGTCAAGAGGAACGGAAGTCTGAGCAAACTATTTAACCCTGTGTCTTGAACACCAATGGTAACATTACTTCCAAGTCACCAGAATTCAAGAAATCCTTTTCATTAGCCCATAAAGGCACCATGCAAAAGTGTGAACTATATGAATATATCTAAGTAGATATTTGCCACGTAGAGGACTGATTGATGAGTTTATCCTTCTTTGGGAATTTTAATTGCACCTTAGTTAAGTAAGCTGTGAACATGTCTATGAACAGGCTTTCACGTAGTATTCAGGTCCATTAATAAGTATGAGTGATTAAGTTTCCTGGGTGATTTAGCTTATCTGTACCTTAGGTTATTATGGATTAGAACCACCCCTTTGTACAGGACCTGTTGATGAAGGTCTTGGTGCCTTGAGGTGATCTTGAAAGAACATATCATGTAGTTTAGGGGAAAGAGTGGAGTGGACCTGGGGAAGGAGAGTTGGAAGTGGCATCTACACATGCAGAGGAAGCATGTGACCTAGTAGTCCCACTTGTCAGTACAATGCCCTGTGTCCTTTGTTCCATTAAGTAAAAAGGAGGGGAAAGAGGGAGGATTTCAGTCTTTATAGCTTTCCTCCTTGTGAGCAAAGTTCTTTGTAAACTTTAGGATCAAAGGATCATAGATTTAGGGGTAGAAGGAAGCTTAAAAATTACCCAGCCTAGACCCCTTGTTTTACAGATGAGGAAACTGAGGCCCAGAGATTTAAGTGAATTGCCTAAGGTCACACAGGACTGGGTAAGCTGCTAATCACTTCTGGTTTTAAAAAGTCAAATTAACTGCACTTTTTCCCCCCATAACCTAAGTTCCTACTGTACTCTTTGACCCTATTGCTTTGCTGGTTCATGGCTGCAGATGACTGACAGATGTAGAATTGGTCTCTGCTTCAGCCTCAGCTCCAATCAGCTTGTGAGAGAGGGAGAAAATGGTTCAATTTCTGAGGCAAGCCTTTACATCTCAGAAATCAGCAAATGTATAGATGTGGGCTTGACTTGTTTTGTTGATTGTCTAGACCTAAGGAAGTGATAGAAAAAATGTTAATACTGCAGATTAACCTGAAAAGTTTCTTGAGTGCACATTTTCCCCACTAGAGAGCCAGTTATTAAACATTTACCAGCATGACCCTGCTCTGTACATGCTCTTTGGGCCAGACTGTACTAAGCTATGTTAGTCTAGTGGGGACCACTAGTGATTCCTTTCAAAGATGTATTGAAAAGATTCTCATTATCAATGGAGGTATTATAAACAAATCTCAGAAACCCTAGAAATCTACTCCACAGGGTCATGGACCTTCAGTCACTATTTTAAACCTGTCATATATGTGTGTGTGTGCGCATGTGTGTGTATGTGTAAGAATCTTTTAAGGTTTCTTGTCATTGATGCTACGTGTAGGGTTTAATAATACATGTGTACATTCTATACACCTATTCTAGAACCATGTTTGACTCCTCTCTCCCCTCCAATTCCTCATCCAATCAGCTGCTGAGGTCTATCAATTCTAGTACTGAGATTTCTTATCTGTTCCCTCTCCCTTTCCACTGACATTTTGACTACCTTACTTCACACCCTTGTCCCCTCTGATCCAGAATATATTGTAATAGTTTACTGTCTGGATTTTCTGACTCTAACCTCTCCCTTCCCCAATGCATCTTTCATCTGGTTAGGTGAGTAATCTTATAATGTGCCACTCTGATCACTTCAGTGCTCTACTCAATGGCTCCCATTCCAACTGAATAAAGCACAAGATCTCTAAGGTGCTAGTCAAAACTCTTAGCTATTAATCTCGAAACCATTTTTAAAAAAATGTTCTAACACTCATTCCCTTCATGGACTCTATACGTTAGTCAAAAGGAACCACTAGCCATATCCCCCTTTCATCTTGCCCCTTTCTGTCTCAGTTTGTGCTTGAAACAGATTTTTCTCTCATCTCCGATTAAAATCTTTCTGGCATTTTGAGGTGCGACTCAGTTACTACCTCTGGCATGAAGTCTTCTTTATCCCCTCAGCTGAAAGTGATCTCTCCTCTCATGTTTTCACAGAACTTTGTATGGATTTCTACCTTGTCATAGTTATTTGTTGATATGTCTTATTCTCCCTGTTAGACTATAAGCCTCCTGAGAACAGAGACTATGTCTTATTTCATCTTTGTGTCTTTAGCACCTAGCAAAGTGCCTTGTGTACAGTAGCTGCTTGATAAATGTTTCCCAGAGTATTGGGAATATATACTTATATTTATATATTTGGAATATATTTATTTATATTTATTATTTTATTATTCATTATTATTTACATATCTTTATATATTTGGACTATACATGTATATATGTGTATATACACACATGTGTATGTATGCACACACAGAATTAAACATTTTCAGAGAAAAAGATTCAATGACAGACAAAAATATTACTTAAATGAAATAAAAGGCTAGAATTCAGTCAACTTCTAGCTGACAAGTCTCGGAAATGATATGCCCCCTTTGGCTATGAACAAATTTAATCCCTGTGAAGACTAAGTAGATATTTCTTTTATGACAGCACTTGATATAATTGTGTTGCATTAGAGGTGATTTTTCTCACATTCAGCTACCAAACAAGTGTCTACTCATTTCCAGTAGCTGCTGTATGCCAGATGTGTATTATCTCATCGTGGACACATGCCTCCAAGATGCTGGGGTGCTTTCTCGGTTCATAGACATGCCTGGTACCACTCGAAAGTGCTGAAAGAAGTGATAACCTGCTCAAGCAGACCTTGTCTAAGGGATAAAAGAAAGAAAAAGGAAACTGGGTTTAGATTGAGCTAAAGTTTATCTACCTTCCTGGGTCAAAACCAATTCTTGAATGATGCTTGTTGACAGCAAGAAAGGGAAATTGAAGGGAAAATAATTCCTGAGCCAGGCAGTAATGGCCAGTGATGAAGGTGATGGAAGCTATGTCAGGGATATTAACCAGGTTTGTTGGGCTGGAATGGAGAGTGATAGGGGGTGAAGACAGTTGGGGATGGGGAGGATGATGGGGCAAGGGGGTGAAAAATTGTGAGTGTTTTTGAGAGCATCATATCAAAAGCAAACCATTGCATTTGGTACAATGAGAAATTGAGGTTAATTGTAGCTTTGTGCACACAGGAGTGATATGATCAAAACAATGCTTGAAAAGAGAATTCTTTGTGTTGTATCAGTTTCTGAGGATGAGGTGGTCCTCATTGTCAAGGTCAGCTTCTCTCATACTTTTAATTCCCTCCCTACAGTGTCTTCTGGAAGCTCATCCTCATAAGCATCCCATACCCTTCATACCCCACCTAATACATAGTTCCCTTCTTCCCTCCTTCCCTTTCTTTTCCCCTTCCTTTCTCTCATCCTCCCTCTCTTCTCCTCTTCCTCCTCTTCCTTCTTCTCTTTCTTCTTCTTCTTCTCCTCTTTCTTCTTCTTCTTCTTCTTCTTCTTCTTCTTCTTCTTCTTCTTCTTCTTCTCTTTCTCCTTCTTCTTCTTCTTCTTCTTCTTCTCCCTCTTCTTCTTCTTCTTCTTCTTCTTCTTCTTCTTCTTCTTCTTCTTCTTCTTCTCCTGCTCCTCCCTCTCCTCTTCTTCTCTTCCTTTTTCTTTTCCTTCTTCTCTCCTTTATCTCCCCAGCTACTGTATCTTTTTGCTCCACTTACAGGCTTGAGTGCCCCACCCCCGTCCTTAAAAAACCTTCACTAACCATAGCATCCGTTCAAGGTATTGTCCTAAATTTCTCCTCTCCCCCTCTCCCCACACTCTCTCTTCTAGTGAGTCCAATCTGGTTTCCAAACTTATTGCTCAAGTGAAACTATTCTTTCCAAGGTAACCAATGATGTTTTAACAGCCAAACCCTAGGGTTATAGACTCAGAGCTATAAGGGGCCTTACTAGTCACTCCCTCATTTTGCAGATGAGGAGACTGAGGCCCATAGAGGTGAAGTAACTTGTCCAACAGCACAACAGGCAAAAAGTGGCAAAGTCAGGATTTGGACCCAACTCCACTGCCTGCAAGTGCTGAGGCTGCTCTTCTGTGCTCATGACCTTTTGTTGCTCCTCATCTTTCTTGATCTCTCTGCATCTCTTGGTTCTGCTAGCCACTCCTTCTTCCTGGATATTCTCCTGTGCTTGGTTTTGTTTGTTGTTGTTGTTTTTGTTTTTTGACACTGGCCCTGACTTTTCATATTCAAAAACACAGGTAGGAGAAAGTATCCAAGAAGTATTTTTCTACCTTGTTCTCAGCCTGCTCTATGTCTTTCCCATCCTTCTTAGGCCTTCCATATCCTTTTCATTCTGTACACCTTCTTCTCAGTGACATCAACTCCCATGGGTTCAATTATGACATGAACCCCAGGTTTATATAGCAATAACAGGCTTTCCTGAGTTCCCACTGACCATCTGCTATGGGACATTTCCAACTGGATGTACACCTCTTAAAGTCAACATGCCTGAAATAGAACTCATTCTGTTTTCTGCACAAGGCCACCCCTATCTCTCTTGAAGATATCAATATGCTTCCACCCAAGGGTTCAGAACTTCAGTCATCCTTGACTCTTCATTCCCTTTCAACCTTTATATCTAGTAAGTTTGCAAATTTTATTGATTCTATCCCAGAATTTATTGCAATTATTACATCACTTCTCTCCACTTACATTGGGCCTTGACCTCATCACCTCAAATTTCTCCCTTCTCTAGTCTATTCTATACATAGTCACCAAAAGGATATTCTTAAAGGATAAGTCTGACCATGAGACCCCCTTGCTCAAGAAACTGCGATTGTTCCATACAGCCCTTAGGATAAAATACAAATGATTCTGTTTGACCTTTAAAGTTCTTCACCATTGGCCTCAGTATCCCTCTCCAGGCTCACTGAACAGTCTTCTGCTCACACTTTATGTTCCCTACACACTGCATTTCTTTTCCCATATCTGTGGATAAGGTCATAGTTCTCATCAAGGCCAACATAGGTTGGCCACACTCCTTGAGGGCAGGGATTGGCCTTGTAGAGGTGAACCCAATCTTGAAATGCCCACCTTCCTCACTTGTGCCCCTGAGGACCATTAGCTTTTTACAAGCCTCAATCCAAGTGCTGCCTCCTACAGGTAGTTTTTCCTGATCCCTCCCGCTGCTAGTACCCTGAAATTACTTTGTATTCATTTTTTAAAAATATATTTATGTTGAGTGATTGATGTCAATATAAGCCTCTTGAGGGCAGGAATTATTTAATCTTTGTCTTGCCAGCACCTAGCACAGGTTCTGACATGGAGGAGGCACTTTAAAAATGGCTATTCAATTGAATTGACTTGTATGCAAGATATCTTGGAGAGGGGGAAAATTTGAAGGGAGGTCACAAAACAGAACTATTTCACATATTCTAATTGCTAGATCAAAAATGATCATGGCTATTTGAACAGAAAAAAAAATAATCTATTTTGCTTCTACAATGTATATTTGTTGCAATGGTTTTGATTTTCTTTCTTTCTTTTCCCAATGGGAGGCATGGAAGGGAGAGCAAAATGAATGCTTAAATGCTCAACTTGAAAAAGAGTGGAAAAGGAACAGATCCAAAAGGAAGAAATGTCGAGACTTGATCATGACTCACTATTACTTTTGCTGTCTAGTTTCCTTCATGCAGTCTTCAAGCCTTTTTGATTGTATCTCCAGTGTTTCTCTTGTTTCTTACCAGAGGATCTGGGTTCAAGTTCTAGCTCTACCACTTACTACAAGTATGCCCTTAGGGTTATCTCTCTGGGTTTCAATTTCCTCATCTGTAAAATGCTGGAATTGGACTAGATGACCTGTACAAGTCTGTCCTAGCTTTAAATCTATGATCCTCCTTACTGCCAATGACATCACCCTAGTTCAGAACCTTATTTTCTTTCACTGTGACTGTTGTAACAGTATTTAGGCCTCCAATATCTTTTCTCCTGTCTGATCTGACACACTGTTGCTGTATTTCTAAAGCATAGTTTGCATCCTTTCACCCCAACTGGATACTCTGTTCTCCATTGCCTACTTAAAAAATAAAGACTACTACTCAAGGCCCTTCACCATGTGGTGCAACCAGCTCTCCTTACTTGTCTCATTCTCCTCTCAAGCTATGCTACTTGATATTCTCCCAACATCCTTCCTTTTCCTACTTCTATGAGTTCTTCTAGTTATATGTAATGCCCTTAGTCCAGGAGTGCAATCCATTTAATTGCTGCCCACCTACTTACCTATTGTATTCTTCAAGACCAAGGTCAGTTCTCTTCCTGTGAAACTGATTACCCACTTTCCCCTGCCTTCCCTCCCACCCTAGAAGGAACTAACCTATCTCTCCTGATACATTGTTTGGCTCTTGTTACACTTTCACAGCCTGCTTTCATCATAGCTCAGTGAACATCATATCTCTGCTACTAGCTTTCTCCTACTCCTTGAGGTCAAGGATAATGCCTTGTTCAACTTTGTAGAAGGGTCTCAAGAAATGTTTGTTTCCTGTGGGACAACTTTTCCACAGGCAGTGGTCCTAAGATGGCTACATACGATGGGAGAGGCTGAAATAGAAGGAGCAGGGTGATAAGTTGTGAGCCTGGAGATCAGGGAAGTAAGGGTGATAGTGATGGTCACTGTGAAGCTGGGATGTGTACTGGAAATATGGAACTCTTTTTAAAAACAAAGGTTCAGTTGAACAAATATCTATTAAGCTTTCACTTAAGCCTATCAAGAAGAAATTAAGAAAGAAGGAAGGAAGAAAGGAAGGAAGGGAAGGAGAAAAGAAGGAAGGAAGGAAGAAAAGAAAGTCTAATATGACTGACTGACTTGAACTCATGTTGGCTAGTAAAGATTGCACCTTCCTTTTTTTCAATAGTCATGAAATAACCATTTAATAACCAACTAGAAATCAAAGTAAAATTAACTAGTTTATATAGTTTGAAGAATACATTTTTCTTATCATTTAAGGAATTTGAACATTTTCCCATCCCATAGTGTAGCTCCCATTACTCTGATTCCTCAACAGTTCAGCAACCTGAAAGTTTTTTGAGTGCAGGGAATATGGTTTATCTAGGCCAGATGACCATAATTTATTGAAGGTAGGTGCAATCTGACCATCTCCTTATTTATCTTCAACTTTAATTTTCTGTGTTTCAGTTTTGCTCTATTCCTTCTGGTCTAAAGAGCATTCTCTTTGGTAAACAGACACCATAGGAATTGAATGGCTCTTCCTCCTCTCAATCACCTATTATCCACCATTTCACTTTCCCACACACTGTGGCTCTAGACTTTCTTTGATCAGATTCTTGCTTCCCAGCCTACCTCAAAATGCCCTTTTTGTTGTCCTCAGAATTTATTGCGAACGTTAGCTCATACCAGTCTCTAGATTTCCTTGACATTTTTCATATAGGAATGTGTCACTCTTGTGTTCATATTTAATCACCCCTCCTCCCTTCAATGTTTTTGTATATATTTCTCTTTAAGGGGAATACAAAAATGGGGTAGAAGGATGGAGTTTTTTTTTAAATCTTGCCCAGTGACCATAAGAACGAATAGCTGGCACAAAGAATATCATGGACAATTCCAGACATGAAGACTAGAATACACTGTACTTAAGCCTTTGTGTCAAATCATTTGAAGAAAAAGAAAAAAAGCAAAAGACATTCCCTCCCCCCCCCCCCCCCCCGGCCATTTCTACCACCAATTCTTTTGGACATTTAAGCTATTTTTTTTTAATCTCAAAGATAAATGAAAATGGGGATTAGTGATGCCTGTCGTAAGTATGACTTCAGTAATTTAACTAAAGACATGGTGTCTGTGACTGTCTGTCTCTTTCTGCCACATAACACAAAATCCATACTTTAAAAAAAAAATTTCGTTGAAAAAAATTGTTCCAAAACCCTGCAGTCAGTCTTCAATATGACTGTAAAGTGAGTAAGCTCACTATGAGATTGTGTACAAAATATTCTGCTCCTAATTAGCTAGCAGCCCCTGGAGTTAGCACATTTTCATTGTAAGGGAGAAACCTAGAAGAACCTTGCAAAGAGGAATATCCTAAAGGTTAGATGTAGTTTTACTAACAACTGGAAATGAATGATTATTTCCATATTTGTAAAGCTATGGTCTTTGCCACCATTGCTCCTGAAGGGAAGGCATAAGGATAGCTACACACACACACACACACACACACACACACACACACACACACACACACACACATATTTTAAATACTAAAGACAGAGCATGTGGGCTAAAAATTACATGAGCTACTTATTACCTATGTGGATTTTTTTAAATACTCCATGTCTCCGTATTAGTGTTACCCTTTATTATCCACTCCCAAGCAAAGCCAGTGAGAGAAGTGACCCAAATGCTTCCTCTAGTTCTACTGTGGATTTGTTATTGTCTTGTGGACCATCCTATGGAATGGCACAGTCAGCTTGAAGCCCCCAGGAGACTTTCTTCTATCAGACAATCATTATGGAAGTGGCTCCTCTGAATAATTTTTCAACACCTGTCTCCAATTAGCACAGATGTACATTTTTTCTTAACCAGTCTGACTTTTATACTAGAACTATAATCATTTGCCTCAAAGGCAGTAGGCCCAGGAGGGGGGCTCCTTTTGTCCAGCCATCCAGACTGCTCAGTCCTTATTTGATGTGTCTCCCCTGGGTTTCAGTGGGGGTGGGGGGATGGGGGGGGGCAGTGCCTAGCCTCCTGTCAATGACCATTTTGCAATGTTTGTCTGTTAAAAGATGAAACTCTTTATCCCAGCCTTTAGGGTCAAGTACATGCCTTGATTCAGATGTTTGACTTTCTCTAATTCCAATTAGTCTTTGTGTACCATACATTTGATACTGTTACAAGGTGAAATCCCTGTAGCGATGTTCTGTGAGATTTGTCAAGAAAACAGCATTATGTCTTTGTGGTTTTGTTGCCAAGAGGGTTGGCTAGAATGGATTATTTCTTCCACAACCTTCACAAGAAAACTCAACTCTGTCTGCAGTGACTGGATTGGAAAAGTAGGTTTCATTTTGTGCATTTTCCTGAAAACTACTTAAGGCACTCCAGTTTTAATGTGGGTATTTGCCTTCACTGGGTTTCATAATTTCTGTATCATGCTGCCACTCCATGAATTTGCTCTGTTGGATGTAAAAAGATTGAAAGAGAAACTACCCTGGGAGGAGGGCCACTTTGATCACTTTGTGGCAGTCACAAGTAAGAGAGCCATGGAAATGTTTTGGATCTATTGCTCTGACCAGACAAATTTTTCAGCCTCTGCCACATCAATGAACTGAGTATTCCATGGGACCTACCACTTTCTCTCTGTGTGAGAAGTCACATATAGAGAAAGAATATGAATATATGAATGAGTAGTATAGGGAAAAGACCTGGATTCAAATGCTGCTTCAGAAACTTAGTACCTATGTGACCTTAGACAAGTCCCCTGTCCTCTCCCAGGTCTTGGTTTTTCTTATCTGTGAAATGGAGGGTTGGATAAAATGACTTCCAATTCTAGATCTCTGATGCTATGAGCACATTAGCTTTCAATTCTGGTTTTAGCTAGACTTACTGAGAGCAGGGACCATCTTTTGTCTTTCTTTGTACCTCCAGCATTTAATAAATGCCTGGCATATGGTAGAAACTTAATGCATGTCTATGAACTGACTGCCCAAACTTGTTTCAATCTATTAAAGCTTTCGTGTTAAGAGGGTTCAAAATTCCTAAGAGAAAAAGCATGATGTCTTTACCGTCATGCAGACATTTTTTTCATCAGTGCTAAGATTAGTATAAAAGATAGACAGTAATGAGTGATAGATTTGTAGTTGGAACTTTGGTTAGAACTTTAGATTTAGTTAGAACTGCTAGGTAAAAAGGATGCTTCTGACTTATTGGTTTTGTGATGCTGGCAAAGTTGCTAAATTTCTCTGAGCCTCAGTTTCCTCATCTGTAAAATGGAGATTATAATTGTACTCACTTCCTAAAATTGTTATGAGTATAATAGAATAATAGATTTTGAATTGGAAGATAACAGATTTCATTTAGTCCAAATGCATCATTTTAAAGGTGATGACACTTAGGTTAAGTGATCTGTCCAAGGTCACATAGAGTGTAAGAAGCAGAGCTGGGATTTGAACCCAAGACTTCTGACTCCAAATTCAGCACTGGCCTTCCTCAATGAGATGTAAAATGTTTTACACACCTCTAGGCAGTATAATTAAAGCAGAAAAAAATTTATTCATCACCTACTGTAAGCTGTATAGGAGGCAGTTAGAAGCTTCAGTGGATAGAGAGCCAAGCCTTAAATCAGGAAGACCTGAATTCAAATTGGGTCTCACACACTCACTAGCTGTGTCACCCTGGGTAAATCCCTTAACCTCTGTTTGCCTTAATCCACTGGAGAAAGAAATACCAAACCATTCCAGTATCTTTGCCGAGAACATCCCATGGACAGTATTGGTGAGATATGGTCCACAGGATAATGGAGGGTCAGACACGAGTGAATGAACAAATATGCCGTATAGTATATATCTTTTGAGTATCTCATCAAAATTCTATTTTGCCTCCCTAAATTGTGAGTTAGGTGGCATAGCAGGTGGAGCACTGAACCTGAAGTCAGGAAGACCTGAGTTCAAATATGACCTAAGATACTAGCTCTATGACCCTGGGCAAGTCACATAACCTTTGTTTGCCTACCTTTCTCATCTGTGAAATGACATTAGCAATAGCATCTATCTTCCAGGGCTGTTGTGATATAAGATAATATCTGGAAAGTGTTTTGCAAATCTTCAAGTCCTATATAAATGGTTGCGGTTACTGTTAAGTTACCAGAATGCCTATGGCTTATGATTTTGGTCCTTTGTTCTCAGATGTTTTCACCCTCTCTGCACTTAGTCCTTCAAATCACAAGGGGAGGAAATTGACAACTGTTTACTAAATCTGTCTCTTTTCACTGAAATGGGGGTGTGTTTTATTCCTGGAAGGGTGAAAGCTCTATACTTGGAGTCAATAAAGCTATGAACTAAATAATAATAATGCGTATATAACAACATAGAGCACCTTTTATTTATTTCGTTTGAATCAATCAGCGAGCATTCATTAAACACCTACTATATCAGGTACTGTGCTATGCGCTAGGGATATAAATACAAAGGAAGACAGTGCATGTCCCACAAGGATCTTGCCTCCTACTAGCATTATATATTATATTCATGCAGAGGTACATACAGGCTATATACAAAATAAGTACATAGAGATTTGCCTAGCCAGTACAATCAGCCTAAAAAAAGATAGACTGGATTCAGAATTAGAAAGCGATTGAAGAGACAAAGAGAGGAATTCGTATTTTATCTTAAGGGTGATGGGGAGCTACTGAGGCTTCATTTGAACCATGTGAAGTAGGTTTTACATGTACTGTTACAATGTTCATTTTACAGAGGAGGACACTTAGGCTTAGAGACATCAAGTGACTTGTCCACTGTTAGTTCACACAGCAAGGTGATAGGTGTGAGATTCAATCCCAGGTCTTCTGAACCCCAAGCCCAATCCATGCACTAGCCACTGAACCACCTTTTTAAGCTGTGATTATTATAATCAACAAATACTGTTTTCATTAAAAACCAAAGCTTTCCTTCTCCCCAACTAGAATAGAATAAGATTTCTAATTTTCTGTGTATGTTCTAAATTGCCTTTCAACCTCCTTTCTTGAACAATATTTATAACTTAGAAAGAAATTACATAAACCCTAGGAAACATTGTACCAACTCCACTTATTATCCAAGGCTCCAAGATGCCTGACAAATTATAACCCCTTTAAGTAAACATCGTAATGTGATTGTAATATAGTGTCAGGTTGGGAAAAATAGATACTAGGCACAGACAGATATAGAAGACTTGTATTTCTTTGCTGTCTACCTTAATTCTGCTGGAGAACTTTTTATCTCTTTATTTATTTATTTATTTTTGCTGGTAATGGTGAAAGACACCCTTTTTATTTCAAATGATGCTTTGTAGCTGTGGTTTCTAAGTTCTTTCTGAATATTCCTATATGCTGTCCCATAAACTGACTTCATGTTTCTGCAAGCTTGGCATACAATGGTATTTGGCATTCATGATGTAGCACCAGCTGGATATTATGTAAAACACACACACACACACACACACACACACACACACACACACACACACACACACCCCATATTTTTCTCTAAAATGAACATAGTTTCCTGGGATCCATTAAACGTCCAGCATCTGATTATAATATAATAAAGTTGGTGCAAGCTTAAATGTCTCTGTCTGTCACTTGAATTGTTCATCTGGTCCCTGCTTATAACTATTTTCCAGGGTTCTTGTTATTGACATGAATGTTAAATCAATGGGGTGCTTTAAAAAAAAAAACACAACAACAACACTATCCTCCATGAATTTGGGTCAATTGCATTAAAATACACGACTGGCAGTTTTAATGAGAAAAACAGAACCCAAAGAACCCTACCAGACACAGACTTTTTAAAAAGCACAATGGTATTGGTTATGTGAATCTCTATCATATGATGGTAGCAATGTGGTTATAGTTAATGTTCATAAGAATTCATATCACAGATCTAGGGTTGGAAAGGACCTTGAAAAAGTTAGCTTCCTCCTTTTATAGAAGAAAAAACAAGCTTAGGGAGGCTAAGCTACTGTCCCAAGGTCAGGAAATCGGCATCAGAAGTGGGATTTGGATTCACATACTCAAAATCAATGTTCTTTCCACTATAACAAAGCTAGGGCTTTCCTTCTGACATTACCTTCCATCTCTAAGTCTTTGTAGAGATCTTTTATACACAGTTATTAGACTATGGGTCTCTTGAGGGTGGGACTATATTTTTGCCTTTCATTGTATCTCTAGTCTTTAATACAGTCCTTAATACAGTCCCTGGAACAAAGTTAGTCTTTAATAAATACTTGTTAACTGACTATCACATTAAATCTCTCTGGGATTCAGTTTCCTGATCTGAAAAACTATGGAGTTAGACTGGATCCCTAAGGTCTTTCATATCTTCAAAATGTTATGATGTCAACTACATAACCCAGACGTTTAGCTTCCATTTTGGAATACTCAGGTTGTATTCTTTGGGAATGAGAGCTCTTGGAACCTCACGGGATTGCTATCTTGGAAGAAAACCAATCTTCTTATAAAGGCACAATTGGTTGAGTAAATAAATGAGAGCGATCATGTCATAAACAATATATGGTCCTTGATTCTCCTTTTCTCTTTTTGGTGCCTTTTCTGGATTCTCTGTCCCAACCAAGTCCTCTAGCAATTGGAGACTTGCATAGTTGCAGATTCTGATACTTTTCTCTTGGAGGGTGAGAAAGAAGGGGAATAAGGATGTATTAATTATCTGCTATACACCAGGCAAGGTGCTGAGTGCTTTACAGATATTATCTCATTTGATCCTCACAGCAACCTTGTCAGGTAGGTGCTGTTATCACTCCCATTTTATACTTGAGGAAACTAAGGCAAACAGAAGATAAGTGACTTGCCCAGGATCACACAGGTAGTGGGTGTCTGAGGGTGGATTTGAAAACAGGTCTTTCTGAGTTCAGGCCCAGCACTCTATCCATTGCACCACCTAGTTGCCTTTGGACATGCCTTGAGGACATTACCATTGAATTTTTGGGAGATATCCTAGGGGTGTATGTGCCCAGTACCTCCACTTTGGCTTACTAGTGTTTGTTGTTGTTTAATTGTTTTCCAGCCATGTCTGATTCTTTGTGACCCCTCTTAGGGGTTTTCTTGGCAAAGATACTGGAGCAGTTTGCCATTTCCTCCTCCAGCATCTTTTACAGATGAGGAAACTGAGGAAACAGTCTTAAGTGGCTTGCCCAGGGTCACATGTTTAGTAGTGTACTGGTGTACAATGACTATGAAAGAGTGAGGAGCAGGAGGAGCCCTTCATTAGTGTACAAAACCTATTCTTTCAAAGTTATGGTTAGAGAATGACCCCATGGAAGTAGAGCATATTTAAAATGAAAATAGTACAGATATGGTCATCTAAAAAAACCCTTGCTGTTACCACTTTGGTTCTCTTTCACTGAAACTCAGAAAGAATGAAGAGACAATTATAGGAATAAGTGACATTTATATGGAAGGTAGGGGGTGCTGTGTATAGAATGCTGGACCTGGAAGCAGGAAGACTTGAATTCAAATACTGCTTCAGACACCTATGAGCTGTGTGAGCTTGGGCAATTCACTTTACCTTTAAGTCTTGCTCAGTTGTCTCATCTCTAAAATGGGGAAAATACCCTTACCATTCAGGGTTGTTGTAAGGATAAAATGTGATAATATTTGTATAGCTCTTTGTAAATCTTAAAGCACTACGTGTTAGCTATTGCTATCAGCATCATCATTAATTACCATTATTATGGGGCTTTGAAGTTTTCAAAGAACATTTCAGTTTTGATGGCCTAAAATTGCATTAAGACTTCTGGGATATCCTGTTTTATCTCCTTGAGTCTCACAAAAGCCCCATGAAGTAAATACCATGAGGTAGATACCAGAGATTCCCATTGTACAGATGATGAAATAGATGTCTAGAGATATGAGGTTTAGAGACTTATTTAGAAGCATCACAAAGTGATTCAAAACCAAATTTTCTTGATTCTAAGTCTAGCACCCAATCAGCTATGCATTGAGTCATACTATACCATACTATGCCATACCACACCGTACCATACCATATCATGCCATACCATACCATACCATACCATACCATACCATACCATACCATACCATACCATACCATACCATACCATACCATACCATATCATGCCATACCATACCATACCATACCATACCATATCATGCTATACCATACCATACCATACCATACCATACCATACCATACCATACCATACCATACCATACCATACCATACCATACCATACCATACCATATCATGCCATACCATACCATACCGCATTATATTACACATTAACTAATTTTGTTGGCTTCCTCAATATAGGTACTAAACAAATTTGACCAGGGTTAGCCTTATTGCTGGTCTCAATTCCAACCCCTAAGGGTAAGAGGATTATTTCACTTCTGTTGCTTATTTCCTTCATAGTATTTCTGTCAATACTTCTAAGGAGAAAGTGATTAATAGACTTCTAATGTTTTTAATAATTGTACTGAGATAATCTTTCCAAGAAAGCTTAAAAATCAAACCCTCCCCAAGTGTCAAGGATAAAAGCCTATGACTTCTTGTTACATATTACCCTCAGGGCATAGATTCCGTTTTAGAGTACGTTTGGAGATAAGCTTAGAACTCTTGTGATATCTAGGTTTAGTGGCAGAATGAAACAGATAATGACAAGTGACTGCTCTGACTTTTCTGCCTTAAGGGGATATCTGGAAGACCTGAACAGTATTTCAGTATGTTCCAAGGGAATTTAAAACTTTTCAGAACTGTGAGTGCCAGCATGCTTTATAATACCCTCATTTGTTTTTAAACACCAATCTTGCTTTCTAGCTACAAGGCTAAACAGAATCTTGGAACAGAATTTAAGTAAGTTCTTGTTTCAATAACAGTCTGTTCCTCTTCAGCCAGTGTCAAAGACAGTTAGGATTATAGTCACTATCCTTCTTTAGAGGCTGCTGTTGAACCCTCCCAGATTTTATGCTAATCATCTGGTATTTCTATACCATTTTCTACTCCAATAAATAAAACATGTGCGTATATTCTTCCCATAGTTTGGGTAAAGGCCCCAGGAGTTACTCTAAGATGCTATATTTAGCCATGGAGAAACTGTTGAGAAGAGAATGTGAAAACAGTTACTGAGAATATGTAGTCAGGTTCCTCAACTGGCAGGAAAGCTTGCTTTATGGGGAATGAGTTCTCCACAGTTGGCAAAATGGTGGTACCACCCTGAGTCAGAACAAGGCACTTAGGCACCCAAAGGAACATTTAAAAATTATGCTTTTTCTGTATGTTGAACCTTCATTGAAACACAGGTAACTTGGCATCACAAAATCAATTGTCTACTTGCCATAGACAGGAGAATTTCCTGGCATTAAAATATTGGTAGAATTGGTAGTTTAAAATGCCCATTCTTATCCACACAAACAGAGCCATGTTGCAACCTAGGAAGCTTCCATATTTCCCACCCCTAGTTCTGGCATCTGTAAAAACCTTCCACTGGTCATTGTCAGAGTGATATAATCACTCAGAATGGAAGTGAAGGTTGGTGGTGAGACGATCTTCTCAATCACCCACATATAAGCATGTGTCTGCTGTTCGTCAGTCCCCTGATATCTACTTCCAATGCACGTATTTGTAGATTGTACCTTTGACAGTCTAACTGAATGGATAGCAAAATTATTGTATTCTAATTTACTGGATGGCTGCTACTATCATTATGGATTATTAAGATATGGATGCTTGTGGAACCCAGCGAAGTAAAGAAGTATGGTTTCTTCCTGTCTGTTCCCAAAGCTAGGCATTAGTATTATTATTATAGACATTTTTGATACTTGAAAATTTCATCATTAGGACAGTTTAGTTGGACTTTATGTTAACAGGAGGGTCATCATATGGGGGCAGGAATTCTTGATCAGCTAATTCTTGCACATTCAGTAAACAAATATTTATTGTGTACTTACTATGTACCAGGCATGGTGTTAAATGCTAGAAGTTCCTGCCCTCAAGGAACTTACTTTCTAATGGGGAAGACAATATATAAAGAAGCTGAAAGTGGGGGTGGGTGGGAAGGAGTAAGGAGTCAAGGAGGAGAAGGTATCTCTGTCCGGGCATAGAAGAGAAAATCTAAAGAGTCAGAAGTGGAGTCTGGAAAGGAATGAAGACATGGATGATCTGGACATTTTTCTTAAAATAGAGGTTCTGGGAGGAACCAGCTAATCAGAGAAAGGAGCTGTCAGGGCAGAATGTATTTCTAATGTGAGAAGTTCAGAAGAAGGGTGAACTTCCAGGATGAAGAGCCTGTTTTGTCATGGAAGAGAAAATCCGAAGAGTCAGAAGTTGAAACTGGATAGCATAATGTAGTGGAAAGAACATCTTGAAGTCAGGACTTCTGGGTTCTAATTCTTACTCTGACACTTAATTGTTCTGAGTCTTAATTCCAACAGCAAATCTCAATCAAAGGGATCTGTGAGCTCATTGATTTGTAAAATGTTCCCTCTAATTACAATGAAGATCACAGCCCTTTATGTTCTCCCATAAGTCTGATGTGGGATTCCATCCAGTGTGCTTTGGCACCATCATCATTTTCTCCTGATATTGTAAGGTTACCCAGGGAGTGTCTAGGTCATCTACTTGTGGTCCCTCATTTGTGCAACATGACTACTCTATCCTCTTTATTGTTCATATGTTCTCTGGTGATATCCTTTAATCCAGTTCTTCAAAGTTCCATATTTGTTACATGTTGTAAGTTATCTACACACAGCATACACTTTTCCATTCATTTTTAATTCCTCAGTGACTGTTTTTACCAGTTATAGTCATACGACACTGGTAAAAAAAAAAATGGTATTAAAAAGATGGGTCTTTGTGTCTAAAAGAAGTTTAGGATCATTAAAGGAGTTTTGCAGTTTCCTGAAGGCAATCCAGCCCATCCTTTCCCTCCTGTTTAATTCTGGGCTCAATTCATTTGTACTGTCTGTCCTATTATATTCATACTGGTGGACAAGCTCTACAGTTTGTAGATCTAACAATATCATAATCTTTGCAACAAGCATTATTCATCCATTTGCTTTTTCCTGTGTGAATGGCCAAATTCCTTTGAGTGTTAGGGTTTTCTTTTTTTTTCCAGGGGGCTCTGACATTTTGGGGAGGGCTTGAAGCAGTTAGCACAATGCCATATATAAAGAAAAACAAAAATATTTGCTATGGTAATGTCTGAACTATTTAACCTTACATTATTTTTTGAGGAAAGCATTTTACAGACCTTTAATTGACAGATAAATATGATATGTTGTTATACACACTGAAGTTACCAGGGATCCATATAAGGTAACAGTAACAGGAGGAATCAGCCTACAATTCAGAGTCAGAATATCAGAGGAGCCAAGAAAATAAAATAACCAGGTCAGAGTCACTATTTAAGAGTAACTTGCTAAACAAGTTAGAGCCTCATCCAATAAGGTTTTTGTTTTAAAATTTATTGTAGCAGTGTGATCTAGGGACTTTTGAGAGTCCCCAAGACCCTTGTTATAGCATTTTCCAAGTCAAAACTATTTTTCATAAAAAGCTAAAGTATTTTAATTTCTAATATAGCCAATATTGATAGATATAGCCCATATAAGCAAAAATACTTTGAGATCCTCGGTAATTTTAAGAGTATAAAGGGATTATGACATCAAAAGTTTTGAGAACTGCATAGCTTGATCTGATACCCTCAAAATGCATACTCAAATAATTTTTTCAGGAAAAATATCTCCAATCAATAGATACTTCTTAAGTGCCTATTAAGTGCCAGGAACTGTGCTAAGCATTGGAGATACAGGAAAAATAAAGGCAAAACACCTTGGACAAATTACTTCATTGTTTTCCTCAGTTCCTCATCTGTAAATGAGCTGGAGAAGGAAATGGCAAACCGCTCCAGTGTCTCTGCCAAGAAAACCCCAAATGGGGTCACAGAGTCGAACATGACTGAAAAAATTACTGCACGAGAACGACATGTGCCAGGTCCAGGGCTGAGTGCTGGAGACAGATACAAAGAATGAAACAGTCCCAGCACTCAAGGAACTTTCATTTCAGTGGAAGAGAGAAAAGGTACAGATATTAGTATATGTAGGGTAAACAAAAAGAGAATGAATAAACACAAGGTAGTTATTGAGGGAGAAGCACTAGCCTTTGGGGAAATCAGGAAATCCTTGTTGTAGCAGGGAATTGCTTGAGCAACCTCTTTAAGTAAGAGAAGGATTCTATGGAGTAGAGATGAGGAATGAGTATATTCCAACCGTGGGCCAGGCAATGCAAAGGCATGAAGAGAGGAGATGGGAGTGTGAGTGAGTGAGTGCGTGTGTGTGTGTGTGTGTGTGTGTGTGTGTGCATGTGAAATGAAGTGAGAAAAGTCCAATTTTCATTATGGGGTGTGGGAGGGGCAGTGATGTAGACATAATTGGAAAGGGCAAGCTTTTAAAGCTAAATAAATATAGGATTTTATTTTATCTTATTAGGGAGCCATTGAAGTTATCAAATAAGGGTGTCTCATTGTTAGAGTTGCCTTTAAGGAAGACTACTTTGACAGTTCTTTGGATGATAGGCTGGAATGGAGAGACTAAGGAGACTTTAGGAGGCCTTTGTAATTATCTAGGGAAGAGGTGATGAGGGACAGAGCTAGCAAAGTGATTGTATGAGTAAAGAGAAGGGGTCAGATGTGGGAAAAATAGTGTGTAGAGATTAAAGCAGCAAGATTTGGTAACTGATTGGATTGTAGAACAAATAAAAAGTGAGAGGTGGAGAAAAATGCTGAGGTTATAAACCTAGGAGACTGGAAAAATAGTGTCTTCTGAAGAGAGAAACTCAGAAGAGAAGTGAGTTTGGGGGAAGTATAATGAGGACATGCTGAATTTGAGATACCTCTGGAATATCCAGTAATAAACTACACAAGGGGCAGTTGAGGACTCAGGATTGAAGCAGAAAGGAGAGAGATTAGATATAGAGACTGGATGTAGAGTTCTAGAGATGATAATTAAACAGATGGGAGCTGATGAGGTTCTCAAGGGAGAATTTATATGTATGTCCATCCTAGGACAGAATCTTGGAAAAGATATTAGGCCAATATATCTCCATCTGATATAACATGTGATAAGTACTAGATGAGTAGCATAAAATAAGTGCAAAAGAAGTATTCTAATTCTAAATCCAGTTCTACCAACTTGCTGTGTCAATACCTATGCCAACAAATAATTCAGCCTGTGTTTGCTCATCTATAAAACTGGAATGATAAAACTATCCGGTTCATGGAGAGGTTGTGAGAACTAACCAGAATTCCAAAGCTCTTTGTAATTATTAATTGCAATGGAAGTTAAGGGATTATGAAACTGGCCTCTGCTAATAGATTTTTATAGGGAAAAGGCAAATGATTTTAAAAAGTGTATTTTATTCCCTATTCCATTATCCTAAAGCTGGAAGAGTGGCTAGCTTACTGGGTTGGGTTCAAATTTTGATTCTGACACTTATTAGCTATGTGACCTTGGGCAATTCACTTAACTTTACTTCCTTCAGGTGGATTCCTTGGGATTTTTCTTTTCTTTTTTTGAGGGGGGGATTTTTCTATTAAAGCATTGGTGGGTTGAAATCTTTTTGCTTTGATGGAGGGAATCTCTCATACTCTGAAAATCTGATTCTATATTCCATTATTCTATCTCAACTAAAAGTAAGAAAATTCATCTGTGTTTTGACTTTAATGGATAGTACTTTACACATAGACACTGAGACCCTCTGTTTTTAATACTTTATTTAAGGTCTGATTCATCATCCCATTATTGAGCCACAATTAGCATTATCGTCTAAGCTCCAGTGGGCTCTGTTTGCTAGAACAAATTCCACAATTGATAAAGATAGTTTTTCAGCACTGGAGCCTACGCTAAGGAAGCAGAGAAAAAATGACCAATGAACTTTCTCTTTCCTCCCACATTTTGGACCCATCTTTTAATGGATAAAGTCAATTGGTATCTCATATTTATGATATAAAATAAATATGAATTAAATAAACAGGTGGTAACTTGTTATATAAAGGCAGGATTTATTTTTTTTAAAAGATAATAGTAGCTTTGTTTATGAATAGCATCTGTTCCAAGAAAGTTTAATATATTATGACTCCAATGTGTGCTATATAGAGAAGAGAAAAATACAGCAGCGGATTTAATACTACATCTGTGACTAGTTAGTTATGGTAACCTTCAGGTATGTGGTGGTTTCAGCAAAAGTTCTAATACACATTCCAGACACCAAGAACTATAGGGAAAACTGTAAAAAAAATAAATAAATAACACCCCTCTCCCCCACACACATGCATACATGGAGAATTAATACATTCACTAGTTTTGAGAACTAAAACGATAATGCAGTTATTTCCTTGCTCATCATCAAAAACACATTACTTCCTCCCTTCCTCCCTGAACCCACCCCCCACCCCCACCCCATATTGTTCCATGTTGGATAAGTTGATGTGCTAAAACCATTGACTTGGGTTGGGTTCCCAAATGGAGCCATACGCTTCAATAATGAGATTTTCAGCAAGGAGAAATGAGCTTTTTCTTATAAAAAACAAAACTGATTGATATATTTTCAGGCTAAACCATTAGCAGTTTCACTGGGGAGAAAAGCAGGACAAAAGACTCCAAGTTGCAAAAAGTCACTGCGATCCCGACAAAATGCTAATCTTTGGGTAAATGCTGCTACAGCAACAGAAGGGACATTCAGCAGCTTCTTAGCCTGAACAAGGCTTTGACTTTAGAATGTGTTTGTTCTTCAAAGTCAGCTGTTTCTGATGAAAAGCTGATGAACCTGCTTGATTTTCTTTTCTGTCACTTTGATTGTCTGGCTCAGGTATCTTCCTATAAATCACAAATAAACTTTTTTGAGGGTGAGGAGGTGGCAGTGGCGGGGAGAGTTCCTCCTGTTTCCATGTTTTGCTTTGATTTACTGGACACGAAAGTTAATTTTCATGAGATTAAGCAAAACACACAAATAGTAAAAGATCTTAGGGTTAAACACACTTAAGAAGAGGCACTTAAGAGGAAAACAAATAGTTTTAAGACAATAAACAGAACATAAGACAGATTATATGAAAGCAAAAGTATGTCACAAGATAAGATTGAAGGCAAACAAAGAACTCAAGGAGATTGGGTCAAGGGGAGAGCTGTTCTTGAGGTGGGGGCCTTTCAGTGCCTCCTGGGCAACCCTTGGACTTCAGCTGCAGTCTTAATCTCGTGGGTGACATTTTGTGTTTAATTATTAGGCACTGGTAGTATTAAGGAGTATGAGTGACTATATCTGTTTCAAAGATGTAACTTACCTTGCCTCCTCTTCTGAATATAAGTTTTGTTGCTAACTCAGAAGAAGCACAAATCAGTTTAGAAAGTTGCTTGTTAAATAATGATTTCCTTACTAACTTCAGCTAACTATTCATAGATGTCACTGACCCGCTCAACATCTATGACTCACTCCTCCAATCAACTGGCAATATTTTGCTAAGAGATACTGTTAGTGAAACATTTGGTTCACTGTTCATATTTTCCCTATTTTTTTTAAAAAAATTAAAACACACAACATAGCAAAATAAAAATTTTAAATCTCTAGTGATTTTCTTGTGATTCTTGGATAAGTGGGATATGAAATGTAGCTGAGTTGGTGGAGGAATTTACACACACACACTCACATATACTCAGTCACACACATACATATATTCACACACAAACCATCTTGCCTTGTAAACTGCATCCGTGTCCTCCTTCATGCCCTGCATAGCCTTTACTCCAGTGGGGATCCAGCCAGCTATTGTCATTGCCTTAAAGATGGTACCAATGAATAACTTCATCGTGAAACCAGGCAAAGAATTATCCAGGCTGCTCATGGATGAGATGCTTTGGATATCCATGTGTCACTAGTAAATAACAACCCTTTGCATAGGGTAAGTGGTGACAGAACTTGGGAGGGAGGCAGAAAAGCTGTTTCCCATTAACATAGCTTGTAGAAAAAAGCTGACATTAAGATAGCAACCAGATAATTAAGGAATAGTTTTGCTCATGCAGCCATTGTTCAGGTTCAACCTTCCTAGAGAGGTGGTTGGACAGGGCGAAGGTACGTGATTAAATATAGTTGTCTTGCAACATCCCCTCCCCTTCCCCAAGACATGAGATTTTAAACCATATTAGAGTCAAGTCTCTGATATATAGGTTCTTTGCTTAATTGATGACAGAAATACATACACAAATCAACAAATGTATGTTTTCTTTTTTAAATTAATTTTATTGATGTCTTTTTTATTTCCCAAAATTGTCTCTAGTGTACTTCCTTCTTTTCTCCCCATAGCAAGTTATAAAGACAAAAAAGAAAAGAAAAATAAAAATCAGCTAAACTGATCCATGCATCATGAATATCTGAAAACACACACAACATAATATTTTTGTAGGGATGGGATAGGGGTATACACTTTATCTCTTCTTTGGAACCATGCTTTTTCTTTGTAATTTTGCAATATTCACTTTTGATTTTTTGTGTGTGTGTATGATTGTTATTTCCATTCCCATTGTTGTCATGTATATTTTGTTTTCTTGGGTCTGCTTATTTCACTATATATCAGTTCATACAGATCT
Organism: Notamacropus eugenii; assembly: GCF_028372415.1. Taxonomy (NCBI): domain Eukaryota; kingdom Metazoa; phylum Chordata; class Mammalia; order Diprotodontia; family Macropodidae; genus Notamacropus; species Notamacropus eugenii. The sequence goes on from NC_092874.1 coordinate 70,424,912, forward strand.
TTACATTCATCTCTGTAGTTATCATATGTATCATTTCTTACAATGTAGAAATATTTAATCAGTTTAGTGTATCGTACTTTAGTTAGCCATTTCCCAATCAGTGGGAGTCTACTTTGCTTTCAATTCTTTGTTATCACAAAAAAATACTGTTAGATGTATTTTGGTATATGTGGGCACTTTTTTTCTTATCAATGGCTTCCTTGTGGTTCTGTGGGTTAAAGGGTATGGAAATTTGAGTGAGTCATTTTGTTTGCATAGCTTCAAACTGCTTTCCAAAATAGTCATTCTAATCCACCAACAATGTACAAGTGTAGCTATCTTCCCTAAATTTCTGCAACACTGACTATTCAACTATTTTGTCATCTCTGCCAGTTTGCAGGGTATGACTTAAAACCTCAGAGTTGAGGGTATAACCAAGATGGTGGAAAGAAGGCAGGAATTCAACTGAGTTCTCCCCCAAATTCCTCCAAAGACCTTTAAATAATGCCCTAAAACAAATAATGGAGTGGTGGAAATCAAGGATGGGTGAAACAATTTTCCAGCTCAAGATAGTTAAAAGTTTTGTAGGAAAGGTCTGTTGCACTGGAGTGAACCAAGCCACACCAATGCAGACCAGGCCCCAGAAAACCAGGAACAGGCCTTGGGAGTGAAGGAATCAGTAGCTGCAACAGCTGCTTCCAGAACTCTCAGCCCACAGATAGTACAAGAGTTGAATAACTGGTCAGAAGAAGATTACAAGGATCCTTTTGTTGGCACTGGGCTGGAACTCTTTCGCTTTGCTCATACTCAGATCCTGGTCAAAGTCCTGGTTGGCAGCTCCAGGGTGAGGTGGAGCATTTAGCATACAGGAGCTTTTCAGTCAACAGTGGAGCAGAGACCCTTCCCACAGTTCCAGAGCAGAAAAGGGTGCTTGTGAACCCTCACAGTCCAGAGCACAGGTCAGGGGAGTAGCAAACACTTCTCCTTAGATCATACCACCTTGGAAGACCTGAAAACTTACAGGTCCTTAGAAGGATCTCTGAAAACAGCTGCACAAAACCTCTGAAGCTTGCGACAGTGTACTTTCATGGAAGCAGAGTCCCACTTTAGCAAAGAGTTAAAAGTCAAGAAATAGCCTGGAAAAAATGAGCAAACAACAGAAAAAATTCTGACCATAGAAAATTACTATGATGATAAGGAAGATCAAAACACACACTCAGAAGACAGAAAAGTCAGAATTCCCACATTCAAAGCCTCCAAGAAAAATATGAAATGGTTTCAGGCCATGGAAGAGCTCATAAAGGATTTTAAAAATCAAATAAGAGAGGTAGAAGGAAAAATGGGAAGAGAAATGAAAGTGATGCAAGGAAATCATGAAAAAAGAGTCAATATCTTGGTAAAGGAGGAACAAAAAAATAATGAAGAAAATAATACCTTAAAAAACAGACTAGGCCAAATGGTAAAAGAGGTACAAAAAAATCAATGAGGAAAAGAATGCCTTGAAAAGAAGAATTGGTCAAATGGGGGGAAAAGTCACTGAAGAGAACTCATTAAAAAAATAGAATTGACCAAATAGAAAAGGAGGTACAAAACCTCACTGAAGAAAATAATTCCCTAAAAATTAGAATTGAAGGGGACCTAATGACACTGTGAGACATCAAGAAACAAGAAAACAAAACCAAAAGAATGAAAAAATGGAAGGCAATGTGCAATATCTTATTGGAAAAACATCTGATCTGGAAAACAGATCCAGAAGAGATAATTTAATAATTATTGGACTTCTTGAAAGTCATTATTAAAAAAAGAAGCCTAGACAACATCTTTTAGGAAATTAACTAGGAAAACTGCCCTGATATTATAGAGCCAGAGGGTAAAATAGAAATTTGAAAGAATCCACTGATCACCTCCTAAAAGAGAACCCCAAATGAAAACTCTCAGGAATAGTATTGTCAAATTCCAGAGCTCCCAGGTTAAGGAGAAAATATTGCAAGCAATCAGAAAGACATTTCAAATATCATGGTGTCACAGTCAGGACAGCGTAAGACTTAGCAGACTTTACATTAAAGGATCAGAGGGCTTAGACTATGATATCCTAGAGGGCAAAGGATCTAGGATTACAACCAAGAATCACCTACCCAGCAAAACTGAGTATAATCCTTCAAGGGAAAAAAATAGATACTCAATGAAATAGAGAACTTTCAAGCATTCCTGATTCAAAGATCATACCTGAATAGAAAATTTGACTTCCAAATACAAGACTTCAGAAGTATAAAAAGGTAAACAGGAAAGGGAAATCATAAGGAACTTAATAAGATTAAATGTTTTACATGACTACATGGTTAGATGATACTTGTAACTTAAGAACTTTCTCATTCTTAGGGTAGTTAGGAGTATACATGAACAGAGGGCAAAGATGTGAGTTGAATGATGGGATGATATCTTTAATAATAAAATTAAGGGGTGAAAAAGAGAAATGCCCTGGGAGAAAGGAAGAGGAAGGGGTAGAATGGGATAATTTATCTCACATAAAAGACACCAGAAAGAGTTATAACAGTGGAGAAGAAACAGGGGAGAGGGCAGGGAACACTTGAACCTTACTCTCATCAGAATTGACTCAGAGGGAATAACATACACACTCAACTGGGTATAGAATTCCATCTTACCCTGCAGGAAAGTAGAAGGGGAAGAGGATAAGAGAAGGCAGGGGTACTCATAGAAGGGAGGGTAGATTGGGGGAGACAATATCAGAAACAATACACTTCTGAGGAGGTCAGGGTGAAAGGAGAGAGATAATAGAATAAATGAGAGAAAATAGAATGGAAGGAAATATAGTTAGTAATAACTGTGAAAAAAATTTTGAAGCAACTTTCTCTGATAAAGGTCTCATCTCTCAAATATCTAGAGAAATGAGTCAAATTTATGGAAAAAATGAGCCGTTCCCCAATTGAAAAATATAAAAAAATTGTTCAGTTTTCAGATGAAGTAATCAAAGCTATCTATAGCAATATGAAAAAAAAATGCTCTAAACCTCTATTGATTGGAGAAATGCAAAGCAAAACAATACTGAGATACTACCTCATACCTATTAGATTGGCTAATAGGACAGAAAAGGAGAATGATAAATGGTGAAAGAGATGTGGGATAATTGAGACACTAATGCACTGTTGGTGGAGTTGTGAACTGATTCAACCATTCTGTAGAGCAATCTGGAATTATGCCCAAGTATTTATAGCAGCTCTTTTCTAGTGGCAAAGACCTGGAAATTGAGGGGATGTTTATCAATTGAGGAATGGCTGAACAATTTGTGGTATATGATTGTGATGGAATACTATTGTGATATAAGAAATGATGAGCGAGATGCTCTCAGAAAAACCTGAAGAGACTTACATGAATTGATGCAAAGTGAATGAGCAGAAATAGAAGACATTGTACATAGTAACAGCAATATAGTAAAATGATCAACTGTGAATGACTTAGCTATTCTCAACAATACAATGATCCAAGAAAATTCTGAAGGACTTATGGTGAAAAATGCTACCCATCCCCAGAGAAAGAACTGATGGAGTCTGAATACAGATCGAAGCATGCTTTTTTACTTTCTTTATTTTTCTTGCATTTTTATTTTGACCTAAGTTTTTTTTTTAACATGATCAATATGAAAATATGTTTTGCATGATTACACATGTACAACCTATATCAAATTGCTTGCCTTCTCAAAGACAGAGGTGGGGAGGGAGGTAGAGAATTTGAAATTCAATTTTAAAAATGAATATTGAAAATTGTTTTGACATGGAGTTGGAGAAAATAAAATATTAAAGGAAAAAATAAAACCTCAGTTATTTTGGTTTACATTTTTTATTAGTGATTTGGAGTATTCTTTCATGTGGTCACTAATAGTTTTTGGTTCATTCAGTTCATAGCTTTTGATCACTTAGCCATTGGGGTGCATATTATACTTCATTTGTTTTTAAATGGCAATTCAGGTAAGTCAGCTTGCATTTATTTAGCACTTACAATGTCCCAGGTACCAACCCAAGTGTTACAGAGAAAGTCAAATGCATCTCCTACCCTCAATAAGTCCATATTCTAATGGAAAAGAACCTCGTGGCTATTATTTCCTGCACTAATCTATGGCTAAAAAGACCTATGGAAGGTTGTTTTTTATACTTGGAATACGAATGAAGTATGTTGGTTCCTTTAACACATGTTGAAAACTCCGCTGAGGAGTAGGAACTCTTGAGTGGGTTGATTCTGGGGGATGGGAGTGAGGGCAAAGATGACCTGGCTAGCTTAATTTCTGGGAAAGAGAATTAAGGAGGAACTACCACATCAGTTGGAGATGATACAAACTTTCTTCTTTTTTTTTCCATTGTCAGTCTTATTATCTGTACAGCACAATTTATCACTTTGTTACCCACTTTTGCCACTGAAGGGAAGTATGACCTAATGTACATGGCCTGACCTTGAAGTCAAGAAGTTCTGGATCTAAGTACTACTTCTGTCTCATACTAGCTTGTGCTCATAGACAAGTCACTTAACTTCTCAATGACCTCAGGTAACTCTAACACTGTAAGTTATTGATGAAGTTCTGATCTGTTTTGGTGGAATGGCCTATTCAGATTTGGAGACCCTTATGCCCGATGAAATCACAAGTATGTACCCCCAAAATCTATTTTCCCCATTAATTGTTTCATTGTACAGGTCTTATTTCCCCAACTGGATTATAAATTACATGTAAATACTTCTTTTGTACCCAAAAGGACCTGGCACTGGTGCCAGACATTTAAGTATTCCAAATATGGTTATTTATATTAAGTAATTTCCTGAAAAGTGGTAATTAGAGTCAATGTGGAACTCATTTTTACCTAGGTTGAATCAACTGGACAAAACTATTTATAAACATACTAACAGCTAACGTTTATATAGTGTTAAAAGGCTTTTCTTTACATCCTCATTTTGTGCCTCAAAACAATTCTAGGAGGCTGGCACTTATTTCCATATTGTTAATGAGGAAAATGAGGCTCTGAGGCTTAGAGGATTTGACCATATCATGCAGCAAAGTGTTAGAGGAAGCACCTTATTTCAGGTTTTCCTGACAGAGTCCATCACTCATTTGGTTACTTCATACAAGCAGAGCAAACCTCTGAGGAAGACATACATATTTTAAGATTTGAATTTTTTTTTCTGAAAGGCACAAGATTTAGAACACAAAGAGACACTAGAAAACATTTAAATTTTACAGATGAAGAAATTTAGAGGCTGACTCTAAATCAAACAGAAGCCAAGCAAACCCAGAATCTTGGCCCGCTTCTAATTCCAAATCCAGGGCCCCTTCCAGAAGAAAAATGGTTCTATTTGCTTTTTAGCTTTTCTTGCTAAGAGAACCGGATAAGAACTTGACTTGCCACATCTCCAGAGCTAATGTGGAATTATAGGATCGAGCCCAGCACGTGTAGGCAGGAGATTTAACTTCTAGACCCAGGTCTGGCCCTAGGCTACTGAGTGACCTCGGGGGAGCCACTTAACTCTGGGCTTCCATTTGGCCGTCTAGAAAATGATAGGGTTGCACCGGATGACTTCCAAGGTCCCTTCCCGCTCTCACGTTCTGGTTTCCCCAGGATCTTTATTTAAAAACAAACCCCCAACTTCACATCTATCACCATCCGAGACTTCCACTGCCTCCTTCCTTATATAGGTGCTCTTGCTCGGCTGTACCCCTACACGCAGGGCACACATGCCCCTGCATCTCCTGTATTCACCGCACACGGAATGCGGGCGTTTGGTCAGCGTGACAAAGCTCCAGTACAGGTGAGCCACCAAGTTAAGGAGCGCAGCCCGGACCAGCCCACCTGTGTCAGAAGAGAGCAGTGTAGTGTTCCCCAAAGGTTACCCCAATTCCTGCTTCTTTTTCTCCCTCCTCTCCTCCCCCATCCCTCTTCAGATCTTCTCTCTAAGCACCCTCTGCCTATGTTCCCTCTTCTCCTTTCGCTTCCCATCCCCCCCCCCCCCGCCCCTTTCCTCGTCTCTACCCCTCCCAGCACCTTACACCCCTGCAGAGATTCGAACCTCTAACTAGGGGTTGCCCGCAGAGGAAGGAGGCCGGGAGGGAGGCACCCACTTCCAAGTGGTTGAGCGTGGGGGAGGAGGAAGACCAGGGGGAGGGGGCCAAGGGGGCGGGGGCGGCAGAAGCTGGAGGAGGAGGAGGGCGAGGCGAACTAGGCATGCTCGCTCAGCAGCGGCCGCTTCAGGCTCGCCTGCTAGCTCACAACCCCGCGGCCGGGAACGGCGGCGGCGGCGGCTGCGGCGGGGCCGGCAGCGGGAGGCAGCATGAGGGAGCCTCTCGGTAAGTCCCTGACTTCCTCGTCTTCTGCCTTGCACCCTCCCCACAATTCCTACACCGCTTTCCTGTGTCTCTCCTCCAGCCCGAACCCTGCCTTTCTCCCCTCCGAACTTTTGTAGCCTGGGACCTGCAGCCGCCCCTCATTCCTTTCCTGTGGACTGCGTCGGTAAGGGTCGTTAATAAGTGAAGCCAAGCAGCGCCCTCCACCCCCAGCTTCCGCCGCCGACCCCCGGAGGATCTCTGCCATCCCGCCGCACTACAACCCCTCTAGGTGTCCTCCCTGTTCCGGTGCTGCCCAGGGTAGCCAGCGCTAGTCCGGGCGGCGGCGGCGGCAGCGGCTCTGCCCCCCGAGGTGCCCGCCTCTCCCCCCACCCCCGCCCCAGCTCCAGGACTCTGTGCCCTTTTTGCGCGCTCTCGGTTCCAGGGCTGCGCCCTGGGCGCACGCCGCCTGAGCCTTCCAGAGTCCCTGGGAAGACGGTCCCTCCTCTCTCCGCCAGTTTCCTCTTTTCTTGGGATCTTCCCGACGAAGGCTTCACCTTGCCTGTCCCTTTGCTCCCTTGGCAGCTGCCTATCGCCGGGGCGAAGAGGACAAACGGGTGACTTTTGCCCCCTCTCTTTTTGGAGGCTCCTCCCTGTCTCCCGAGTTCCCCAACTTCATAGAGGCGACCCTGCAGCGCTTCCTTTTGGACATCTTCTTAAAGCAACCGCAAAGCAGCAGACTACCCTTTGGGGAGCCTCACCTTTGTGGTCACTGCACATCGCGAACTAGCTGCATTAACATTTAGAACTTCAATATACAAAGTTCTGCCCTTTGCCTCCCTCCCCCTGCCCCCGGCACTCCCAGGCTCCAGCCTTTTGCCTGTTTAAATACCACAGGCAAGGGAAAGGCTGGTGGGTGCTAGATGTCCTCGGCTCCCGCCACAGCTGTAACGCACCCACGTGCACACCACACACAGTTTAAGGTCTGGGGGATTATGACTGTAATCTCTGGCTGTGAATTCTGAGCACTGCGTGTTTCTTCTGCAGTGTTTATTGTTCTGAGAGAGAGAGAGAGAGAGAGAGAGAGAGAGAGAGAGAGAGAGAGAGAGAGAGAGAGAGAGAGATTGTAAAAGAGATGCAGTAAATCCAGTTTATCAGCTCATTTATGAACCTGGAAACCTGTTCTGTCTTTCTCTCATTCCCTCAAGCATCTCACCTCATTCCCCCTCTCGCCCCACCCCTCCAAAGAGAAGTGCGGTAATCGGCCATAAAATGTCACAGCAACTCCAGCTTTCTTAGATGTTGAGACCACAAGCGCAGGACTGAATCAGGATTGTATTCCCGCTGCTGCAGCCTACAGGATTAAAAGACGCGCCTTTGCTTCCTTCTTGTTACTGTTAATAGGAACTAATACCTCCGATGCTTCTGGGTGTTGAAAAAAAGAAACTGTGATTTCACTACGAAAGTATCAAAAATGAAAACTTTTTTGGTCAGTGAAGCCTGACTATGCCCAGTAAACTCACTGGGGTGTGTGTATGTGTTAAGCTAGTCAGAAATAGATTGAACAAATCTGCTTTTACCCCCACCCCTGCCCTACCTTATCACCTTTCCCTCCTCTCCCCACCCCTAGTTTCATTTCTCAGATCCTGCGGTGAATTCTCTTCCCACTGAGAAAGAGGGATGGAGTAGAAGGGGGATATAGCTCAGTGTTCCTAGCTTTGACATTCGAATGTCATTTCTTTCTCTTTGCCATTTTGCAGAACTTCCCTCTTTGCCCCATTCTTTTTCAGTCCAGCAAACAGGAGAGTCCACAATCTTCAAAGAAATCAAAATCAGAGTGAGTTCTGAATTCATTTTCTTAAAAATGGAGGTGAGGGTAGATGATTTTTAAATTGTGTGTACTGAATAATACTTTTTAATATAAAAAGAAGGCTTAGCATTTGAATTGTTGGAGATTACTATGTTATACTATTGTTTAATTTCTTTTTGGATCTGATCTAAGATTTTTTTGTGGCATGGGGGAGCTCCCAGGATGGAAACTCCCTTTGTGGATATAGTTCTGCCTTCTGTAATTTATAGCCAGAGGGAGCTGGGTAGGGCAAGTGACTTGTTCATGGTCACAAAACTAGTCTGTGTCAGAGGCATGTAATTCTACATTCCTGACTCCATGGGCCCATGCTCTGTCCACTACTTCATATTCATTCTCAAGGTATATTGCTAAATGGTTTAAGTTTTGTAAACTAAAGTTGAGAAATGAGAAGAGTTAGGATAAATTAGAATTACAGTATTGTGGTCAAGCCAATTGAGTCACTTTGAAAGCTAAATGCCTTAGAAAGCTGCTTTTAGAAATTTAGGCTATGAATAGTGAGGCTTTTGGGGGGTACACCTCTCCATATATGATTAGGTAATTTAGTAAATTCATCAAAAGCAGAGATGATCTTTAGCATATAAAATCTATAAGAATCTGGTTTCCCATCTTTATTTGAAAATAGGCATCTGAGGTGGTATAACTGAGAGAATGCTGGATTTGGAATCAGAGTGCTGGATTCAGATATTGCCTTAGATACCTAGTAGTTGTGTGACCCTGGGCAGGCTATTTAACCTGAAAAAGGATATTATAATATATTAGCATTTACCCTACCAGGTTGTTGGTAATCTAATGATGTGTTTGTAAAGTGCTTTGAAATCTTTAAAGAGTTACGTAAATTTTATTATTATAGTCATTCCATAAATACAACTTTGTTTTTAAAGATTAGACATTTGGGCAGGAACCAGAATATTACTTGGAGGGAGGTTATATTTGAAAACAAAAAGAGTTGGATTTTTTTTAAACTTCCTTCTATGTTACTTAAAACATCCAGGTGTTGAATAGTGTGAAATGTTACATAAACTTGGATTAGCTTGTCTATCTCATCATAATCTCTGGCCACAGATTAGTCACATATTGTCCAGTAGCTCCATACCTGTTGCTGTTGGGTGATCTAGAATACCAGAAGTAAACAAGAGCCTATTTGTTCAGTGAGAAAAGCAACATTATGATAACAGTTTTTTTCCCTTGATGAAGGAATTTTTAAAATCAATATGTCACACATATTCAGGAGAAAAACTCTGGTATGACCTGTTTTCTTCTCCTTCCCACCCATTGGATATATTTGAAGGAAGACATCTTCCTAACTTTGTGGTGATATTGAATTCGAAACAAGTTCCTGTAGGAATGCAAAGTCCTGTTTAAATAAATTTGGCCAGAATCCACCTAATTAGTCTGAGGGGAGTTCTGGGACTGAGAAAAGTGAGTATGAAGCAATTGTTGTGCTTTTTATTTTTTTTCTCTGACAAGGAAAAACTGTTTCTGAAATCCTCTGGGCCTGTTGCTAAACCCATCACTGCATCTTATTTGGTTTTAACAGATGTTGTTTTCCACCTCTTGGATGGAAAGGGTTATCTCACTTGCTAAAACCTTGCCATTGTGCTTTGTTTCAAGGGCCTGCTGACTTAAGGAATGCTGGGGGAAGCTTACTCACAAAATCCAGCCTAAAAGGAAAGGGTAGGTCAAACTTTAAACACTTTGATATTGCCTTTAAAATCCAAACCTCTTCTATATCAGAACTTTAAGGGGGGGAGAAGGATGACCCCCAAATCTCATCTTGAAAAAGATTGAAACTTTAGTGTTATCTTTGTTTGCATATATCATCTATCTACCTCTAACTTAACCTTTAAAAACTTAGTTGTGGGCATCCTGGGTAAGTGTGATAGAATGTATCTATTAATATATAATATTAATTCTATAATATAATAGAATGTATCTATTCATGTCTAAATATTGCCCATTCTGATTCAGTACAGATTAGTTACCACTTCCTACCAGAATCTGCTAAAATTCTCTTGGATATCTAAATGTAAACAGTCAAAATTCAATATATAGAGGGAAAAAGACCCCCAAACAAAACAATTTCTTCAATGTTATAGTTATCAGGATTGTTAGGTTATCTGTGAAGTTTTTTCTTCTCTTTTTATTTTGGTACTGACCTGTGATTTCATCCATATGGGTACTCCTGGTACTAGTCAGTTACTAAAATTATATGTCTGAGAAAACCTTACATTGCTGAATGTGGATTTGGGCTGAGAATAATAGGTTATATATTTTGCTCTATTATCTGAGGTTATATAGCTGTCTTAGAACCAAGAAACTGTTCCCGCTCCCATCCCTATCTCTCTAGGGTCTGAGAAATTGGAAAGTATTTGATCTTAGTCCTTATGAGATGACTTCTAATGCATTTTAAAATGTGGTGGTATTTAAGTTGTTATAATGAATGACTAATGCCATTATCATATAAAGGGACATGTAGAGAGGAAGGAGAAGTCAAGAAAGAAGAAATTTTGTAAATCTGAATGGTGGTGAGAAAGATGAGATATAAGGAGTTCAGGAGTATGGCTGAACTGAAAAAGACTGAGGTCCTACTGTGTGCCTATGGGCAAATCATTTAACCTCTCTGAAACTCAGTTTCCTCCTCTGTAAATTGCAGATAATAATACAGTATTTGCTGGGATGGTTATGAGAAGAATATTCCACCAACTTTAAAGCCCTATGTAAATATTGGCAATTTTTAATGTTATATCGTTAGGAAAGAGGAGGTAGCATTTTTTTAAGAGAAAAAAAGTATTGCATACTTGACCCATTTTAATTCAGGCCCAGTGCTGACCAAGTCTGGTGAGATACTATTGTTCCATAATGATTTTGATTTAAGACACCAGTTTCCAAACTTTTCTGTCCCTTTCAGAAACCCCAACTCAGTGAAGAAGTCCTTATTAGAATAATGATTTCAAAGATTAAATACTCTTTCTGGTGATCTGCAGTGTTTCCCACAAATTTGAGGCTCTGGCTCCAATATCACAGTGGTTTGGGAAGAATTTTTGAACTTAAATGTTTGGGTATTTTAAGTGGGGCAGTTGGACAATCCTGCTTAATAATTAAGATAACAGGAGCTGGCAGCCTCATTTCTAAGAATGGAATTGAACAGTTTGGCCATTTGGTGGGTTGGGGTGGGGATGACAAATCTATGGATCATTTTGTAACTCTCTTATGTCTAGTTTGTTTTCATGCCTTGGATATTAACCTTTTGTTTAGTGAGAATACATTGTTGTTCATTAATCATAACATTAGAACTCAAAGTTTTCAGTTTGAAGAAAACATTTACACTGAACTTCCAACAACTCCAAAGCCCAGTTACATCTTAAGTATGGAATGTCAGTGAATACAGCTTAGAAGTTGCATATTTAAGGGGTTGGGTAGGGAGGGGGGTGGAGAATGGGAAATTCCTGGAGTCCGGAAACTTGGGATGTTTTTAGAGTAATTATATATCAAGCTTTGTTAGCAGTGCCATAAGCTTATCACAAACAAGTTAATCAGTTCATGTCACAGGTTGTAAGACTATATGCCTTATGTGATTTGGCTCTGTATAACGAGAAATTGGAATTCTTCATTTATCTTTAGGGTACCCCCCCAATCTTTCTTTAGTTACGCACAGTTGGGTTTTTGTTGTTGTTTTTGTATTGTGGCATATTAGATAGAGCATTGTATTTGAAATAGGAACACGTAGGTTCAGGTTCTTTCAGATACTAGCTGTGTGATCATGGGAAAATGTCCACACTTCAGTTCCCACATCTACAAAATAGGGACAGAATTGCTTATAATATATACATCTCAGGGTTGCTATGAAGTAAATATCTAAAGTGCTACGTGAATGTGAGGCTATTAAGCCTGTCCTGGCTGTAGAGATGGGGCTAGGGAGAAGCCAAAGTTTTGGCTTTATTTTATGATTATACTAATTTTTATTGAACTGTTTTGGAGGTATGGGATCCATCCCCATGTTGACTGCTATTTTTGCTCTTATATGACCACAAAATACTCTAAACTGTCTGCCAAATGAAGGCTGCTGGTCACAAGGGAAATCAGCCAAGAGAAAATAGGTGGATATTCAGGAATTCATTCCCATTACTAGAAAAAACAACTTGAGAGCCCCTGTCCTACTTATAGTGATTGATTCATTAGCCTTCTCTTTATAGATTAATGTTGGTCCCTTAGGTTTGTGTGCACATATATGTTACCTCCACTGAAATCTTGTTCCAACTTCTCATCTGTTACCTGGAGGTGACCCTGAATTCTCATAGATTGTTTCGGTAGAGAATAAATGTTGTCAGATTCTTCTGAGTTGGAAAAGATCCAAGTAGAGACCCAGGAACAAGCCTGTATCTGTTATCTAGAAGCTGGCCTCAGTTCTGAGGGTCACCAGAAGGTGGAGATTTAGAACTGCAAGGGGCCATAGAGATCATCTAATCTTAACCCTTCATTTTGGTCATGGGGAAACTAAGGTCCAGAGAGCTTATGGAGTTGCCTGAACTCACACAGCTACTAAGTTCCTAGTCAAGATTTGAAACAAAGTCCTCTGAATCCAAATCCAGCTCTTTCATAGATTCTGTTTACTAAGGGAGAAAAGGATTCTCATCGTCTTGGGTGGAAGAGTCTCCAGTACAGTGAAACCACATAATTTTTAGCTGTAACATCTCCTTAGTAGTTCATGTGCTCTATAACAGGTATTAACCTGGATATCTTCTTGTGATGCTACTATTTAGTTTGAGCTTTTCATTGGCAGGTTCATTTGAGAAAAAATCATCAAGAAATTGGTGATATGGGAAGAGGTAATTTAACACAGATAATTTCTGATAGGATAGTTGGGTGGCAAAGTGGATGGAGCACTGCGCCTGGAGTCAGGAAGACCATAGTTCAAATCAGGCCTCAGACACTTATTAGCTGGGTGACCTTAGGCAAGACACTTACTCCAGTTTCCCTTAGTTTCCTCATCTGAGCTGGAGAAGAAAATGGCAAAGCACTCCAGTATCTTTGCCAAGAAAACCCCAAATGAGATTATGAAGAGTCAGACATAGGTTTATAGTGTATGTTAACACTAGGAATTAACATAAGACAGAGATAACAGTCATTAATCTGTTGTTGAACCTTAATTAGACAAACATTAAATACTTGTTATGTTCTAGGCACTGTGCTGAGTGCTAGGGATTCAAAGACAAAAGCAAAAATCTGACCCTCAAATTAGATGTACACAAATAGGTAAATACTTGGGTAATTTGAAGAGGGAAAATGTGTTGGGGGTGGGTTGGATGTTGGACAGAGGGAGGTGAGAGTGGATCAGGGAAGGTCTCTTGGAAGAGGAGGCCCTTAAACTTAACTGCCCATAAGGAATTTTACAGATGGGATTGAGGAAGTGGTATATTCCAGGTGTGAGGGAAGGCTTGAGTGAACACAGGTAGCCAGAGGGTGGAATGTTGGGTTCAGGGAACAACTGGCAACACTCTTTGGCTGGAACAGGGAGTGCATTAAAGAGTAATATGAATGTAACAAGGATGAAAGAGTAGTTTGGAACTAGATTTTGGAGGGTCTTAAATGCCAGGTAATTTATCATAGAGGTAATAGGGAGCCGTTACAAGGAAATTAGGCGGTTATATCTATGTCTTAAGACTATTTTGGCAGAGGGTAGAGACTGGAAACACAAAAAACAATTAGTACTCTAAGTGAGAAGTGATGATATGAGCTATAACTAAAGTTATTGTAAATGATTTATTTTTGTAATGTACCACAACTTATCCTCTCAAATGAGTGTTTTCCCCATCAAAACAGTCACTTTGGAAGGCCACGAACTTATTACTGCATTTTGCCATTGCTTAAAATGGCTCTGTAATCCTTCAAAATTGGTGGTCTACTTTCTTCTAAATATCTTCAGTGGTGTCTTCATTCTTAGGGGACAGATTGATTTTTGGAAATAGTCACTTTGAGACGTGTCTGATAAATAAATAAGAACCAATTTAAGTGAACAGATGAAGATGCTTTGTGACAATCTAGCTTGAGGACCAAAAAAAAGAGTGCCATACAATTACAATATCCCAGAGATGGAAGAGATCTCAGATCTCAGAGAGAATGTAGTGTCATTGTACCTAGCCAAGAAACTTCTAAAATGGACTTGAAAACTGGTCATCCAGTTGTCCTCTTGGAAACCTCCCCAAAGAGGAAACATGTTACTTCCCAAGGTGAACAGCTTTCTTACAGGTTTTTTCCTTACTTTGATAGCTTCAGTGCATCTGCATTCTCCCTGGTGTGAGTGTTCCCTTCATTAGTGCAGATTTTGTTTCCTTTCAATTCAGTATGATTCTTACCTACGTTATCCCATGGATCCTCCATAAGCTATTTGTCCAACATCCTGGACAAATCTGGACATCCTCTAAGCCAGTGCCACGCTCAGTCTGGCAATCACTTACTCCCAGTGCATAGCCAGCCCACCTCCTTCTCCTGTCATATATTTCCTTGATAATATCCCTTTTTATTCTTCTGGTGTATAGACCATGGAATCAAAGAGTAAGAGTTGGAAGAGACCTTAAAAATCATTTAGTCTAAACCCTTTATTTTACAGATCCTGAGATCTAGGGGAGTTTAAGTGAGTTGCCTAGAGCCACATCTGTGTCAAATGCCAGATTTGAACCTGGAACTGCTGTCTCCTAAAGCACTGCACTTTCTCTGTTAAAAATGGAAAATATGGTTTAACCTACTCGCTCCCATTCTGTGCCAGTTACCCTTTGGGTCACCTGCCAATCTGAGTCTTTTGTTCCATGAGTAACTCTACATTATGTCACTAGTAGGAAATTGGTGTTAACAGCAAACATGGTGGGCTTTTGTGTCTGGGAATAGCTTGGGATCATGAAAAATACGGTATGGTTTCTCAAATGCCAGCCCATTTTCCTTCTCTCTCTTCACTTCTGGGTTTAATGCATATCCATCTGCAGTGCCTATGCCAAGTTTTAATGTTAATGGACTAAATCAGAGGCCTCACCTTCAACTGAATGAGAGGCAGCTTTAATCCAGTTAGTTTTTCCTGTATGGATTTTTAGATTGCTTTCTTCTGAGCAATTATGGATCTCATTGAGAAGGCCCTGGAGGAGGCATGGGAAGATTTATATGAACAGATTCAAAGTGAAGTGTGCAGAAGCACTATGCCTTGCATAGTGTTAATAATGAGAGGTCATTAGATGACATGAACAGTCCTGGAACTGCATTTACCAAGGATATGCATGAGAGACTGTCTTATTGGAGCACCTAGCAGAGGATGTAGCATATAGTAGACACTTAATACGTGTTTATTGAATTGATTTGAAATTCTTTCCATCAATTCTTTCCATCTTTTCTAACTCTGTCTCTGTAATTTTTACCTGTTATTTCCAGGCCTGTCCTCTGGGGTATGCAAAGTGAATCTACTCCTTTAATAAGATAGCCCTTCAGATAGTTAGACAGCTATCATATTCCTCCTAAAGTCTCCTCTACTACATGTTTCCCTCAGATTGATTCTCTTATGGCACATTTCTGCCCTCCCCACCTTGGTAGTCTTCTTTTATACCAACTCCACCAGACACCACCATGCCTAGAAGGTGGGGCTGAGAATTCAATGAAATACTACATATTTGGTCTAAGGCCAAGTATATTTAATAGGACCATCACCATGTCTGTTTTGTACATTGCCTTTCTTAATACTGTGTAAGATCAAATTAATTTTTTTGGTTTTCTTTTTTAAAACTATTCTGTTACTTTGAGTCAACAGCAATGAGATTCTTTTTCTAGTTTACAAACCATATTTGTAGGCATTCCTCTGACACCCCCAAATTGTTTTGAGCAATGGCTCGTGTGTCCATGTGAGTATGGCTTCCCAAGGAGACAGCTTTGAAGTGGACAATGTCAATTATAATGTATTAGCTCTGGTGTCATGTGATATGCTGTATAATTATTGGTCCCATCATTCTGAAATGATCCCTCTTGGAGATGTAGAGTGTTCCTTAAATTCTGAGTGGTGAGGTATACATGGGACAATATAAATACCCAGAATTGGTTGCCATAACCAAGGACTTAAACTCTGCCCTGAAATAATGTTCCTTGAACCTGGATAGTTTTAATCCTGGGCAGCATGGTGTGGTGGATGGAGAGCTGGCTTTGAAGCCAGGGAGGACTTGATTTAAGTCTCAGCTCTGACACATACTGCCTGTCACAACCTCTTAATGCTCAAGGCAGCTGTCTAGGATTTTAAGTTGCAGAGTAGGTGCTGACCTACATTGGGAGCTTCCGATACCATTGGACTCATGGGTCTAATCCCTATCTTTATCCTTAGGTCAGGAGTTCTTAATCTGAAGTTTGTGAAATTAAAAAAAACAACAACAACATTTTTATAACTATCTTTCAATAGAATTAGTCTCCTTTGTAATCCTATGTATTTTATTTTATGCATTTAATAATAGCCAGCATTTATATAGCACATTAAGTACTGCAAAGTGCTATACAAATAGCATCTCATTTGGTTCTCTTAGCAACCTGGGGGGTGGGGTAGGTAGACACTATTATTTCCATTTTATAGATTAGGAAACTGAGGTAGGAAGAGGCAGGTTCACATTGTCAGTAAATGTCTGAGGCTGAGGCCAGATTTAAACTCTGCACTTCCTGACTCCAGGTTCAGCTCTCTGTCCGTTGCAACCACTGAGCTGAGTAGGTCCATAGCCTTCCCCAGGCTTCCAAAATGATCCACAAAACAAAAATGGCTAAGATCCCTTGCATTAGGATTGTTGTTGCTAACAGAAAAAGATTTTAATGAAAATCTACTTGGCAATTTGGGAGAATTTGGTTTTTGGAGGGAGTAAGAAAGTGTCCAGAGAATAGTAGTTAAAATTATGTAATATTAAACACTAAACTTTCCTTGTCACATCCTCTAAATTGGCTCCCCCTCCTGGTAAACTATTCCTATAGAAATAGCTCCACTGTTTTCCTGGTCACTTAAGCTAGAAACTTGGGAATCATCTTTGATTTTTTTCACTTCACTCCTTTAGTCATTCACCACGTCCTATATTGGACAATGCCATTCACCCCATTGCCCTCCTTTCCATTTCCACTATAATATTATTCTTATTGCCTCTCCTCTCAATTACCTCGTAGCCTCCTGACTGGCATGCTCAACTCAAACACTTCCTTCCCATCCCACGTGTAGCTGCCAAGCTAAGCTTCCCAATGGACAAACTTGATCATGACAGACTTCCCATCAGAAGTCTCCAGTGGCTTCCCCTTGCTCACGTGATGGAGTCTAAACTCCTCTTGTGATTGAAAACCCTCCAAAGTTTGACTCCAACTTACCTTTCCAAGCCTTACCCTCTTCCTTCCTTCCTCCCTCCCTCCTTTCCTCCCTCCTTCTCTCTCTCATTTTCTCTCTCTCTCTCTCTTTCTCTCTTTCTTTCCCTTCCTTTATCTTTCTATCTATACATATAGTTGCACATACATATACATACACATATATACACACATGTGTGTGGAGGAGGGTATATATATATATATGTGTGTGTATATATAGTATATATAACATATATACTATATATCTATCTATACACATACATATACATATATGTGTATTTGCATATATATATGTGCGTGTGTGTGTGTGTGTGTAGTGTTATAATGTCTATATTATAGTATCCATTTGTCTAGTACTTGAAGTAATTGAAAATCTTCTCCTCCACACCCATCCACCTGCCAAAATCCTGCATCCTTTGTGAGTCTTCCTTAATCTGCTTTGTGGCCACAATCTCCCTTTCTTCCAATGGCCAGTAGCACTGTGTATCACAGTTCAGTATGGTGACTCTAATAAGCAGAACTTGTGACATTTTCAATAATACTTTAGTTTACAAAGTGTCCCCCTCGTACAACCTTGTGAGGTAGACAATATAAGCAGTACTGTGCCCATTATACAGAAGTTTAAGACACTTGACCAGGGACATAAAGTGACTGCATCTCCTGACTACGAATCAGACAGAGCAGTGCAACCTGGCTGACAGGTCTGTCTGAGCTTCACAGGGTATTCTTATTTTTTTGTGTTCTCACTTATTCTTGTCCAGTCTTGAACTTTGCAAGTTTGTTGCATCATGGGAGCATAGATTTAGAGTTAGAAGGACCTTGGAGGCCACTGAGTCTAACCCCTTCATTTTACAGATACGGAAACAGTCTGAGAGAACTTAAGTGACTTGTCCGGGGTTGCATAGCTATTGTCTAAAACTGGATTTGAACTCAGGTCTTCCTGACCCTAAGCCAACTCTATCCACTGCTCCAAACTAGCCTCTTCTTACTGCTCTATTTTAACACTTATTTCAGGAGGCAAGAAGAGTGAGGAGTAATATTCAAGGGTCTGGGAGAACTGATTTATGTTGGCTAATTTTTTTAAAAAATGAGAACTCTAACTTCCAAGTAGGCTAGAATACTCACGTGAGGTAGACACATTTCTTTCCCAATAGAAAAGTGACCTGGGGAACTAAAGTAGTATCCAGATGATTTCTTGGTCAACAGAGCCCATGTAAATTAAACAATTTCATTGGACAGTGTTGTCAAGCTGTGATAGGTTGATGCACTGATCTCTATTGTAGGGATATACCTGCAAAGTTGAGTGAAATGTGTCTTCCAGGTGGGATACCCTTTCCCATGAGTTATAGGCACTCTGACAAATTTTTAATCATTCACACTTCAGAATTCCCAAGATTAGTTTCTTGAATTACCTTTTGATTATGCCATCCCAGTTGGATTTTTGAAACTATAGATTATTAGCATTGAAAGGAACCTTAAAAATTCATCTAGCCTAAATGCCTCTCCTGGACCCTTTCTTAGCAGTTATCCCCACCCCCCTTAACAGTTATGAAAACTGAATCCCAGAGAAGAAACATGACTTGCCTCAGGTCACATGGCAAGTGTCAGAATTTGAACCCAGGGCATCTAACTCCACGTCTACTACTCTCAGCTGTACCTCACAGTGCTGCATGTCTTTGGAAGACCCTTTAGTTACTTGAGATTTGGGAAGCATCCTAGTCCCCTGATGGAATCCAGAAGCTTCCTGTTCTAATCTTCACCCTCCTTATACACCTACCCTTTGGCTTATCCCAGTCATTTAAAGTTGTTCTTTATTTACATCAGTTTCAGAAGGGACATTGGGTCACTTTGTGAATTCAAGAGCAGAATTCTTAACCTTTTTGTGTGTTTTTGACAGTTTGATGAAGCCTATGGCCCTTTCCTCAGAATAATATTCTTAAATGAATAATGTAAAGTACATAGAATTAACAATGGAAACCATTCATATTGAAATATGGCTATCAAAATCTATATAGTTTTTAAAAGTTCATGAACCCCAGAATAAAACCCCCTGTCCTAGGTATATTGTCAGAAGCCTGCAGCCTCCCATGTGCTGACCAACATGTAGCCCTCCTGAGTCACTTATTCCATATATTATCTTGAAGTCATGTTATTTGGGTACCTGTCTTCTCTGCTCTACTAACCCCCAAGACCCCTTGGTGCAGAGGCCATATTTTATTTATCTTTGTATCCCTTGGACAGACTTACTACATCACCTTATACCCTGGAGTAAGTTAATCAATTATTGTTGTGTTCATCCTTCGGTGCCGAAGAAGACCATGCCATCAGAGAAATGAGGACATGACTTGCACTTGACTTTGTTTTGAGTGAGAGAGGGCTGTGCAAGGTCACTAGTCTCACTTCTCCTCCAAATGACTCTGGATCTTAATAAATATTCACTCAATGAAGAATATGTAATAATGAAAAATATGTAATGACTAAGAATTCAATATTTAATTCTAGGGACATTTATGAAGCACTTGCTATGTGTAAGAGAGAGTTCAATTCAATAAATATTTATTAACCATCTCCTATGCCAGAGACTGTGCTAAGCATAGGGAATACAAGGAAGACAAAGACAGTTCCTGTCCTCAAGGAGCTTATAGCCTAATGGGGGAAGATAACACACAAAAGGAACCTGAGGGTGGAGTTCTTTGCTCTGCCCTCCTGCCTGAGGCACCAGTATCAAAGTTGGCATAATCTCTGAGTTTACTGGTGATGAGCTTTGCTGAATCATGATCATTGCAGAGTCAGATCCAAAGAGTCCAACTAGTGGGGCATGGTTGAATGGAGTAGTGAGTGGATAGAGAGCTGACTTCCAAGCCATCAGAACCTAGCTGTGGAACTCTTGTCAAGTCACTTAAATTCTACCTACTCTAGACATCTCTGTAAGGTGCTAAGTTGTCAAGCAAGTGTTTCCCCATTTGGGAGATGGGTATTATGTTAATGAAAGCACAGGTCCTGTCCGCATCCATCTCCCTCACCTTATCCCTATCCCTATCTCTGTCATTATCCCTGTCCTTACCCCTCTTCTCATACTCATCCTTCTCCCCATCCCCATTCCATTCCCCATCTCCATCCCTCTCCCTATCCCCATACCTGTCCCTATCCCTTTCTCTACCCCTACTTTGGGAAGGGTACTAAGCCAGATACTACAGATAAGAAATAGGCTGAGGAATTTTATAGCCTGGTAAGGGATGACACAAGAATAACTTGAATATAGATCACTAGACAGGTGCTGTGCCAACAATGGGCTATATGAGGTCCAAAGGTGGAGGGGGGAGGGAGGATGCAACATGGGTGGGAAGGGTTTGGCTGCTCTCCAAGAAGCCCTCATGGAGGAGACTATACTTGAATTGGGCTTTAATGAATGAGTCACCAGCCTCACTCTTTCTTCCTGAGTCATCTGGGTCCAGTAGCAAGATATAGATCAAGGTGACTGGAGATGGCCTTGAATGCAGTGGGAAACCTTGACCTTTTTAAGCTAAGATCATTCCCAGGTCTCACTTTGTCTGAGGCAACACCCATTCAGTGATTAAGGCTAGGTAAGAAATGGACCAAGAATGGCCTCTTAGCTAGTAAAAAAAATAATCAGTATGGGAGGGAAAGACCCTCAGGGTTTCTGGCCAAAACAGAATTAATGAAATTTACACTCACTCTAAACTAGCAGAGCCCAAATAATAACCAACTGAGGCTTGGTCTGGGATTTACTGTTAACCAATCAGTGAGAGCCAGAGTGCTTTGGATTTAAAGCGTGGATGGAAAGAAGGAAGGGAGGAAGGGAGGAAGGGAGGAAGGAAGGAAGGAAGGAAGGAAGGAAGGAAGGAAGGAAGGAAGGAAGGAAGGAAGGAAGGAAGGGAGGGAGGGAGGGAGGGAGGGAGAGAGGGATGTAGAGAGGGATGTAGAGAGAGAGGAAGGAGCTGTGTTATCCAACTGGAACTGGCCAGTTGGGTCCCCAGTGGAGCAGCTACTAACATAGATTGTTGATTGTTGTTTGTCCTTCATTCTTGAAGAGGACCATGACATTTAGGTGATGTCATGACTTGCAGGTGAATTGGATTTAAGTGAGGGCTGTGCAAAGCCACCAGCCTCACTCTCTCCTCAGGATTCATCTGGGTCCAGAAGCAAGATATAGATCATGATGATTGGAGATGGCCCTGGATTCAGTGGGAGACCTTGGTCTTTTTAAGCTAAAGTCTTTCCCAAGGTTTCAGTTTGTCTGGGGCAATGCCCATTCAGTGATTAAAGCTAGGTGAGAAAACCCTGCCTCATTTAAATGCAATTCACTTGCAAGTCATGACATCACCTTCCCAATGTCATGGTCCTCTTCTGTGAATATTAGTAGCTGTCCCATTGGGGACTCAACTGGCCAGTTCCAGTTGGGCAACACAGCTCCTTCCTCTCTTTCCTCCCTCCCTTCCTTCCCTCCTTCCTTCCTTCTTTCCTTACCTCCTTCCTTTTGTCCTTCCCTCATTCTCTTCCTCCCTCTTCTCCCCATGTGCACATAGGGAATCATACCTTTACCTGTGGGTACTCTGCCCAAAGGAATATAAATCTTGATTGCTGAAACCTTAGAAGATATCTTGGAGTTTATGGGCTTGGAGTTTAAGGACCATGCTTTAAACCCAAAGCACTCTGGCTTTCATTGATTGGCCAACAATAGGTCCCAGCCCAAGCATCATTTGGTTGTTTGGGCTCTGATGGTTTAGAGTGAGTATAAATAGCAATTGTTTCTGTTTTGGCCAGAAGGCCTGAGGGTCTTTCTCTCCTAGACTGGCATTTTTTTTTTGACTAGATGAAAGACAACATTCTTTGCTTCATTCCTTACCTGGCCTTAATCACTGAATGGGCATTGCCTTAGACAAACTGAAAAATGGGAAAGACTTAAAAAGCTTAAAAAGGCCCAGGTCTGCCACTGTTCCCCGGGGCCATTTCCAGTGTCCTGATCTATTTCTTGCTACTGAACCCTGATGACTCCTCTGGAAAAAGTGAAGCTGATGACTTTGCATAGCACCGCCTCACTTAAATCCAATTCACTTTCAAGTCATGACATCACCTTCCTGGTGTCATGGTCCTCTTCCAGGAGGAAGGCCAAATAACAACAATGACAATGCATAGGTAGGATTCATCAGAGAGAAGGGAAGGCGAAGGGAAGGGAGAAGTTCATGGACAATATTCAAGAGGGAACAACATGCACTAATGCAGAAAGAAAGTGTGGGATTTATATGGGGAATGGTTTGGCTGGAGAGTGGGATACATGATTAGAAGTATGAGATAAGGGAGAAAACATGTTTTCCTGGATTTTTAGAAACCATTTATTACGCACACCAAAATATTGTCATATCAATTGCATATGGAAGATAATTGCTAGCAAGATAATAGCGGCCTTTAGTGTTGAGAGTAGTCATATCTGATGCCGTGGCTTTTTCCACCATATTTTATTATATATTTTTTGTCTTGCTTGTTCATCTTTATCAGGTTTTACAAATATTATTCATGTATAGTCCAGTTAATACCATGGTAGTTATTTGTTATTATTATCATATTATAATGAATAACAAATGGTAATTCCATAGCATTTTCCCATTTCCAACATACTTTTTCATAACAACCTTTTGGCATGACACTCATTTTCCTAAACTACATTAGAAGAGGGGGAAAAATTCATGTTACTAATAAACACCAAAACCCTAGATGATCTAATAGCTCAAGGTCATGCAGCAGATCAAATGTAGATTTTTGACTGATGACTCTACTGATGCTTTTGAGTATCCCAAATTCTGAGTGCACATGAGAACTCACATTCAGAGTTTTTTTTTCAATAAATTTTACTGATACTTTTTGTTTTTACATCAAATTATTTGACTTATCCTTCCTTTGAGCCTACCTCCATTGGACCCTTCTTTGTAACAAAGGAAAGTAATTGAGGAAAAAATACTTGATACGCTGGTTTTTTTGTCTTTGTTGGTTTTATTTATATTCCTCTAAAAGCTTTTTATTTTATTTTTTTGGTCTAGGTTTGTGATTTGTGCAGTGTGGGAAGCTCCCTGTTACGGAAACTCCCCATTACTGCAGATCAATCAATCGATAAACATATATTGAAATATCTACTCTGTGCTAGGCACTGTTCTAAGTGCTAGGGAAAGTTTCTGGGATAAGCAGAGTGTGGAACACCAGGTCTCAGAGTAGGTCTTAGGGGCACTGAGAGCTTAAGTGCCTTGTCCTGGTTTACGTGAACAACATATGTCAAAGGCAGAGCTCAGAACTCAACTCTTCCAGCTCCAAGGGCCACCTTCTTCTGCATGATACCATGCTGCCTCTCTTTCTAATTTCAAGCCATCAGAATTATCTGTGTTATCTTTTCAGGTCACCTCTATGCTTTGTTTGATTAATAATCCCCCCTCTATCCAGAATTGTGAAAGCTATCTCCTTCCATTCTCCTCATCACTCTCATTCATAGATGGGCAGTTGACTTTGGGTCTGTGAAGCAGGCCTCTTAGTGAACCCACAGAGTAGATTCAAGCGTGTCTAATTTTGTCTCCAGACACAATGCTGGTTTGTTTAATATATGATATTATTTTCTTGTTTGTTGCCTCGTAGCTTAGGAAATCAGAAAACTTCTTATTATTGTTAGGAAAATGTTGGAGAGGCAATCTGCCAGAGCAGCTAGTGGGCTTAACTTGGAATCAGGAAGACCTGGGTACAAATCCTGCCTCAGACATCTGCAAGCTTTGAGATTGTCCAAGACTCTCGTTACTGATGAGTTGTCAGTCACCATCACTGGATAGTATTTCCAAATTGGGAAGTTCCCCACACCATTGAAATCACAATCAAAGAGGAAAAGAAAATGGAGAAAGTGTAACACAGTACATTTAGTTAGTCCTTGACACAAGATCTGTTAACTGGATTTATGTTCATAGAATAAAGCCTTTTTCTTTAGTGTGCATGTATGTACAGGTTTCTCAGGAAAAAAATAACACATTGACCTTGAATCAGAATGTTGTGTGGGTAGCCAGAGAATTTGTAAGGTTATGCTGTTGGGAAACTGAAATGCTTAACTTTGACAGTTCATGCTATAAACTGGGTAGCAGTAATCTGCAGGAAGCAAAGCCTGTTATGGAACAGGACAAGGGATGTCACAAGTCAAACAAAAAAGAAGGTCTGGGAAAACAACTGCATTTGCCAGATTGTTGGGCTTTTTCCCCTCCTCAAATTAGAAACCATGCACATGTATATTTTTGTTTCAGCCTATGGAAATGGCAGTTTTATAGAGAAATGACAAAGAAATTGATGATGAATTCTTCCTTCTTATTCACCTACTTCAATTTTATTCTGATTTAAGCTTTTTTATTTTTTTACAGCCACTATTGCAATGAAAGCACAGCATATGTTTTAAACCATGTGAGTAGTCTCAGAGACAGCCCAGTTTAATAGAGTATTGGACTAGAGTGCAGAAGACCTGGGTTCAAATCCTGCTTGTGATACTTTATAGATATGTGACCCTGAAACAGTCACTTATCTTCTCAATGCCTTAGGCAACTCCATAGGACTTAACTGCTCAGTCATAGTGACTTGTGATATGTATTGGCCTAAAGTACAATTTAGTAACAGGTAATAGTAACAGCTGCTGGGAGAGGGAGGAGAACAAAATGCTATAATTCTATCTTTTCTCTTCACCCCAGAAATATTAAATGGCTAAGTACAGATTTCTTCTTTTTATGAAAATTGAAATAGTGCATATGTGCATCTATACTTTCCTCTCTTGCAAAAACAGTTTTATAAATTTGGTTTTAATAACAATGATAATAATTTTTTTTTAAATCTGGTT
Organism: Notamacropus eugenii; assembly: GCF_028372415.1. Taxonomy (NCBI): domain Eukaryota; kingdom Metazoa; phylum Chordata; class Mammalia; order Diprotodontia; family Macropodidae; genus Notamacropus; species Notamacropus eugenii. Next base: position 70,450,298 of record NC_092874.1, read on the forward strand.
TTATTCAACTGAATCTCACTTGGGCAAGATTAAAAAGCAGAGAGCAGCAATGAAGGTTGTATGAGGAATTTTGTATGCTGTGTTACTTGGTCTTAATCTGATATTTTGCTGTGTAACTAAGCCACAGGGGAGATGTTTGCATGGAAGAAAAGACTGAAGTAGATGGGGCATCAGTGGAGAAATAATACACTCACAATACTTCCTAGGCAGAAAGAAAGACCAGCCAGAGTTTTGCTTTTTGTTAGTGAGCTTTTGTGGGGGAGGGAAATAGTATTGTGGTCTCATTAGACTGAGGAATATTTGGCTCCAGGGAGAAGGGGGAAAGTGAGGAGGAAGAGGAGGAGGAGGAAAAGGAAAAGGAGAAATAAGAGGAGGACAAAGAAAAGCAGGAGGAGAGGGAGGAGGAGAAGGGAGAGAAAGAAAAAAGGAAGATGAGGAGGAGGGGGAGAAGGAAAAGGAGGTGGAGGAAGAAAGCATTAATAATCATTAAATCCAGAATTAAAAAAAAGAATTAGAGAAATTCATTTAATAGAGGAAAGGGATTGCTTTCTACCTTTCTCAAACTGAAAGAGAGTTAGAGTGATAGTTTCCAGATTTTGATTACAATGTAAAGGAAGGTCAAGAGAAATTTCTCTTTAAAATGTTTTGTCAATGAACTGGAAGTACTTCTTAGTCAGATGGCGGCTCTCTTGATCCATAGGCTTATTGGGAGTTAATTGCAATTGTAGTCAAGTGTAGTTGGCCAACGAATAACAGAACACCATCACCGTTTAATATCACCTGGTGCATTTTTTTGGTAAAGAAAGTGGTCTCAGGATAGATTTCATGATATTTGATAGGTCATCTCAAAGTTTGTGTGTCCTTTTGAAAATGTACTCTAATTACATTTAAAATTACCTCAATGTGGTATGATAGAAGGCATGCTGGATTTGGATTCAGAGGACTTGGATGTGAATCTTGCCATCTGTTGGTTTGAACTTTGACAAATCAGTTAACCTCTCTGAGTCTTGGTTTCTTCATTTGTAAAATTAGAATATTCAATGATGTGATCCCTAAGGTTCTTTTTAACTCTAGATCCTGTGATTTTCCATTCCCAGTAGACAATAGTCTTTCTAAGTTTTCTTAATCCAGTAATAACATTTATTCCTGCTCCCGTTGGGTAACGTGCCACATTGGGTGTTTTGTGGACTAATGAGAGATGCTGAAAATACAGCCCTGACTTTTTTAGGGACTTTGGCCTCTCTTCTATCTTACTTCTGGGGATTAGGAAAGTAGTTTAAATCAGTGAGTAATCATTTTCTAGAAAAGCAAGTGTAGAGAGGTAGGATTGTGAAAGAGAATTGTTATTAAAAAACAGAACAGTGAGCTGAGGAGTTTCTGAAAGCTAATTGTATAACCTTTGCCATGCAAGTGGCATATTTTGATTATGCTAGAGCTTTACAAATCCCTTCTCCCATCTTTGTCAGGCTTACTGACTCTTAGATTCTAGGTGGAAAGAAAAAAGGGAAAGAATGAGGACTGTAAAGGTCACTGGATGGCCCCAATGTAGGAATCCCTTCCAGGACAATACTAAAATTGTCAGTCATTCTAGTATCTTGGCATGCTCAATAGCTCCAGAGGCTAGTCATGACATTGTTGGACAGCTTTATCCATTAAGAAAACTCTTGTTTTCATCGAACCAACATATTTTCCTCTCTGACTTCCACCTTTTGGTCCAGTTCTGTTCTCTTGAGTAAGGCAGGACAGATCTAATGAATGCCCTTTCTATCTTGTAGCACCTTAAATATTTGATGACAGCTGTTGTGTCTCTTGGATTTCTCTTCGAGGTTCAATGATGCTTGTATCTTTAACTGCTCCATATTAAATGTTACCAGTCCCCTTACTATTTTTGACCACCATCTTCTGGATGGTCTGCTAGGAATATTTAGGTCAAGAGAACAGTGGGGAAAAAAACAAAATAACCCAAAAAGAAGGAAGAAAAAAGAACCTTCCAGAAACTGACCAGCATTGAGTATACTTAATCCTTTACCACTCACATCTTAATGATGCTTCATTTGCTGTTTTTGTGAGTTGGATGAGCCACAGTCTTTAACACTGGAAGGAATCCTCATGTCGTTGACAGCAGATTCATTCGAGTGTTTGTATACATCTTAAAAAGGGCCTTAGTGAATGAAATCTGCTTTTGTAAAGAAAGTTATAGATTTCTAGGTCATAGGAAGCCACCCAGAGTTAGTTTCTCAGAAGGTAAAAAAAAGTGTGCAACATAAAGTAGATAGTAGAGAATTTATTCGTTTGGTTGACTATTTCTTTAAAAATCACTATAAAATGTTTCCCTTAGGAGAGTAATGAACTGGGAAAGGACTGGCTAACTAATTACTACTATGAATAAAACCGTGTGTATGTGTGTGTGTGTGTGTGTGTGTGTGTGTGTGTGTGTGTGTGTGTGTGTGTGTACTTTAAGGTTTGCAAAGCACAGTACAAACCTCTCATCTGATTCTTACAACAGCTCTAGGAGGTAGGCACTGTTATTATTCCACAGAGAAGAAAATGGAGGCAGGCAGATGTTAAGTGACTCGTCCAGGAAGACACAGCTCAGCTAACAGGTTATCTGAGGCCAGATTTTTAACTCAGGTCTTCTTAACTCCAGATCTGATTCTCTCTAATTACTGCACTACCTACCTGGGTGATTAGGTGTTTGAATGATAGTGATCTGTTCTACTGAAGAGCCATTCTAGAAACTATCTTGGCCTTAAGCTCAGAAAATAACTAACACATTCATACTTTTTGATTCAGAGATCCTACTGCTAGACATATGCACCAGAAGGTTAAAAATAGAGAAGTTCCATATTCACTAGAGTATCTATAGCAGCACTTTTTGTAGCAACAAAGCCTGGGGGGAAAAGGAGAAGAAGCTCATTGATTAGTAAATGGCCAAATAAATTGTGGGATATGAATTTAATGAAATATTTCTGTGCCATGAGAAATAATTAGTGTGACTTATACAGAGAAGTATCGAAGATTATACAAACATGCCAAACAAAGGAACAGAACTAGGGAAACACCCCATATGATGATAAGTACAACAGTGTAAATGGAAAGGACATCAACAAAAAACTTGGACCTGGATCTGTGTCATTAGAATGATCAGGGTTGGCCTTGAAAGGAGGAGGAAAAAAAATATGTTTTCTTCTAGTCTTTGAAGAGAGTGGAGGACTGGGAAGGGGGTGGGGGTGGGGGAACACTGTATTAGTCTGTATGTGCTGGCAGACTTGGTTAATGTGTTGGTTATTTTTATGGAACTGCTTCCCCTCCCTTTTCTCTCCTTTCTTTTTTTCCCTCTCTGGGGACAGGAGAAGGAAGGGATATATTGAGAGGAAAGCAAAAGATATAAGAATATTTTTTAAAAGAAGAGTTAAGACTGAGTTGAAAAGCTAGGAAGGTATAAGAGGGAGAGAGAGAAAGAAGAGAGAAAAGAGCCCTTTCTGGATCAGAGGGGATACCTGGGAAGATTTAACATGGTTTCCATGTGACTTCTTTTGCTTGATCCCTTGCCCTCTGATAGCTCCTTCTCACTGTGTGAAATCCACTGCTCTTGTACCTACCCTTTGTGGCTCAGATGAAAACAAAGGTAGGCATTTCAGACAATCGAAACACTTTGGACCCCATGCTTCTAAGGTTATATTATGGCTTTTTTTTTTTTTTTTAGCAAAGTCTGAAACTGCCACCTGCCCCGTCACCTCCAGTTATGATTATATCCATGTCAGGTCATCATATGATCCAGTAGCTCGCTAGACCTAAAGCCTTGATTGCCAGTTTTGCTCATCTGTGGTAGACAAGCCTTATTCTAAAACCAGGGGTGGGGAACCTGCAGCCTCAAAGCCACAGGTGGCTTCATTTGTTCTGTGAAGTTTGGATTCAGTCAAAGGGCTGCACTTGAGCACCTAGAGGGCCACATGTGACCTGGAGGCTGCAAGTTCTCCACCCTTGCTCTGATCCTACTGGATAGAAGTTTCCTAACAGAGTTTTGTTATCATTGTTTCTACCTTTGTTTTATTTCATTCTCATTTTAGTGAAGTCAGTAAACATTTATTAAGCACCTACTGTGTTCCAGGCCCTGTGGTAAGCTTAGGGATAAAAGAAAGGCAAAAGGCAGTCCTTGCCCTGAAGGATCTCCCAATCTAACTGGGAAAGACAAAACATTAAAAAAGAAATCAAAAAGGAGGAGCAGAGGGTACCTGGTGAGAGGATGAGATGAAGGTCTGAAGGCAAGAGGAAGATGAGGAGATGATGACCCTGGAACTCTGGGAGGAGCACTCCAGTATCCACCCTCTTCAATCCGAGGAAGGGCAGGGAGTATTGAGGAGGTGTGGTTTTCAGATCTTGCAGAAGGATGATTTCTGGAGAAAATACTGAAGTCTAGCAGAGTGGCCAGGTGGGAAATGAGGAAGGACAACCCTGAGCCCCCTGTTTCTGTGGAGGATCTGAGAGGAACTCTCTGATGTTTATTTCTGGAATACTAAATGGTGCCCTATAGGGATCACTTCAAAGCTAGTCTGTCCCTTCATTCCTGAGTGTGTCTCATGGCCCTGGAGGAGATCTAAAATACTTAATTGTGAATGGTTTACTTTTTTGACGCAAAATCTCTTCAGTTTTTGTTTATACAAAAATGTCTGAATCAAGAGTCTCTATCTAACCTTTATTCCTGTTGAGGACCCACTTTGGAATTTTCCTGATCACTCTCAATAGAGAGGTCAAGACTTGTAATGGCCCCTCTTCTTTCTCCTCATATCCCTTGGGAACTGTGGAGATGGTGAATGGAACTTACCCACCGTCAGCTTTGGGGTCTCTCAAGAAAGGCCAGTGATAGATCATGATCTGTGGGCTTGGGGTTCTTTCCTGGTCTCATCTTTTGCATTTCTGCTGTAGCTTCTATGGTAGTTCCATCCTGGAATTGAATATACCCCAAATCCATTTAAAAAATTTTCCTAGTCTTTTAATCACAGTCTGGCAGCTGGAGTGATAAATGGAGATTTGTCCTTGGAGGCAAGAAGATGACCTGAGTCTAAGTCCTTCTGAATGACCCTGGACAAGTTATTTAACCTCTTCATGTCCCTAATCAACTCAGAAGCTGAAAGATGTGTTTCCGTTGCTCAGCTCTGATGCAAGAGGAAGTTTTTCATTGGATGTGTCTTATCCTGGTAAACAAAATAATAATAAAATTGATCACAATACAGATAAAGAGTTAAACATGTGAAAAATCCCCCACAGGGACTTGTCTGGGCTATGTTTTAAGAGTGACTGTGTTGCTATGGCAATTCAGCTTTGCTCTTGGTGGTCACTAGCACATTCCCTTATCAAGGTTTCACTAGAATGACCTGGAAAAGATGCCAGCGAAAGAATGCAGAGCCAGATCTTGGCTGGAAGTGGCCACCTGGGCCGTGCTGTTGGTCAGAATCTGTGGATTGTAGAAGTGAACGTAAATGAGTCAGTCTTTTTGATGGCTAAGAAGGCATGTATCTGATTGATACTCTGATCTGTGGTAACTCATAGCTAGCCAATGAAAAGCCAGTGTGGAAAGTGGGTAGATTTGGAGTCAGATAACCCAGGTTTGGATCACACTTGATGCTTGCTTCCTGTAGATATTTACCCTTTCTGGGACTCAGTTTGTCATCTGTAAAATGAGAGGGTTGGACTATAGAGGGTCTCTAAAGTCGCTTCGAGCCCTAAATTTAATATAAACTCTTAATTAGGAATTAATGGAACTCTTTGGAGATATCTCATGATGTAAAGAGCTAAGTATATTTGTGTGCTTACTGTCTCAGGGAGGGGGAAGAGAAGGGAGGCAGGGATAGAATTTGTAACAAAACCTTTTTTTAAAAATGTTGAAATTGAGGGGTTTTTTTACATGTAATTGGGGGGAAAATAAAATTTTTTTTTTTAAAAAGATGCTTAAAAAAGAGTATTGGTGATTTAGAGTTCAGAGACTTCTGTCTTTAGTTCTGGTTCTGTCATGACTAGTTATTGCTTTGAGAATCAATCACAATAAATTTTGTTTCATTTTTCTTTAATTATTAATTTATTTTTTTTTCACTTTTCTACAATCATCTCCATAAGTCTTAGATTTTCTCCCCCTCTTTCCTCCCTCAATTAAACTTTTTGCACCTTGGTTTCTTCATTTGCAAGATGAGGATAAGACTTATCCTACCTACCTCATGGGGTTATTATGAGTATCAAAGAAGATTAACCAAAGTGAGATGTTTTGGTTTGGTTTTTTTTTTTGGTTAGCTAATCCATATAAATATGAGCCAGTATTATTTTGGGGGGAATCAGTATTCAGCTGAAATTTGATGCAGCATCCTTACTTTTCTACATTCTCCTGCTGCATCTCTGTGAATTCCTTATGCCATTTTTTTTATTATAGCATGACTCCCAAATGGTGCCTTGTCTGAGCTTTTTTTTTTTAGCTTCCTATGTCTAGTTGACCACGGAGTTCTGCCATTCCTGCCTTCATCTCACCCCATCCTTCCCATTTCCTCAGTTCAGACGCTGTTCGTCTTCCTTTTGGACGCTAGCAGCTTTCTCACTGCCCTGCTCTCCCTTCAACTTCTATGAAGATGCTGATTTTTTGTTGTTTTCCTTAAAGAGAAAAAATTTTATTTTTCAATTACTCATTGTGTGAGCAATTATTCCTTGTTTTTTAAAAATTCTTTTTGCTTTTAGTTTGTACACAAGACCGTTCCCAGTTAATCTTCTCTTATAACAAAGAAAAATAATTTAGCAGCAGCCATAAATATATCTACTGCGTCATTTTCGATCCAAACGTCTCTACCTCCCTACTGAAAGGAAGTGGACGTGCTTCATCATCAGTTATCTGGGACCAAGATGGGTGATTAAAGTTATTCAGAGTTCTGCTTTTTTAGTGGTTTTTTTGGTTTAATTATTGTAGTCATTGTGTATATTGGTGAACATCACTTTATACAAGTCTTTTCATCTTTCTCTAAATTCTTCATGTTCCTGTCCTCTGACACAGACTGGCAGTGGGACCTTGGATAAGTCATCCTCTTTGTGTGCTGGGCAATGCTTGAGCTCCATTTCCTCAACTGAGAGTTTCCCCACACTGATGATGTCATAAGTGCATTCCCTATCCTTGATTTTGCATGATAATATTAAAATTTAAATAAATATTCATTGAATTTACCATACCAAATTTGCTCAGCCTTTTCAAAATTAATGGGCACCCACTTTATTTCCAATTTTTTACTATCACAGAAAGTGCTGTTTTCTATGAAAATGTGACCTTCCTTGACTTTTGAGGGTCAAAGGGGTATAATGACTTGTTGACTTCTCTCACATAGTTCCAAATGGTTTGGACGTGTGCTGTTGGCAGGAGTATTTGCCTGTGGCATCATCTCCTCTTAACTGCTTGCAGACCTTTATCAAAACTCTTTAGCTTTAAATTCAGGACTCTTAAAGAAATGTGTCTTAATTTTATCCCCAAAGGGCTGTATGGTTCCTCTTATTGAGGGATGTTTTTCCTAGCCACTTGTCCCTAAAATGATTTCAGTGGCATTGAGATGTGTCTGGGACTGTCCACCCAGGGGAATCTTCAGTGGAATATTTTGCCACTTAGGACATAAGAATCAAAGATCACTCCCTTCTTGTCTGTTGCCCCATAAGGACAACAACGAATTAATGGGAAACATTGAACATTGAGTTGGATGAAAATACAGACTCTCTCTCAAACCCTGGTGAGACACATTTGACTTCTGGTGCTTTTGCTACTGTACTCTAGTACTTGAAAGCCGGGATCCTGTTAGTGTCAGCAGAACTGGAAGCTGGAACTGAACAAAAACTGCTGTTAACAGGAAGCACACATGTCTTCCTTTCACCTGCAAGCTGTCCAGCGGCATTTCCTGACTATTGTTTATGATGCCTGCAGCAGAATCTATTTCCATCCCTCAGTAAAGTGTGTCTAAGGGCCAGCACAGGGAGGCACTCCCAAGGCCCAGATGTGACTTCTATGGAGGTAGGAGTGGATTGTGGTGTCTGTTAACGCCTAGCCTAGCTGACATGCATCATCTGTACCCTGGGGTGAAAGGGAGACTAAAAAAAAAAAGACTTTGGGTTAATCAAGGAATTTTATTTTTTAAAAAGTTTTATTTGTTTTGGTTTTTTTATCAGCCATTTCCCGATATGTAACCTCCACACCCATTAAGCTCTCCCTCTTGATAAAATTACTAAGTTTGACAGAATATGCAACATTTTGGACCCAAAGTTCCTCATCTTTCCACCGAGATGGCTATAATATTTCATCATCTGTACTTTAGGATCAAGATTGGTAATTGCAATTAATCTGAGTCTGACTGCCTTTTAATTAAATAAACTTTATGACAACTTCACCTCACTTCCCATGTTGTAGGTTCTAAAAGTATCCTTCTTCCTTTCTTTCTCTTCCTTCCTTCTTTCCTTTCTCCCTCCTTCTTTCTTTCTGTTTTCTTTCTTTATCTTCCTTCCTTCCTTCCTTCCTTCCTTCCTTCCTTCCTTCCTTCCTTCCTTCCTTCCTTCCTTCCTTCCTTCCTCTCTCTCTTTGTGTCTTCCTTTCTTTCTCTTCCTCCTCTCTCTTTCTGTGTCTTTCTCATTCTCTCCCCCTTCCTTCCTCCCCCCCCCACCCCTTTCTTTCATATGGTATGTCTTGGCCTCTAGAAAATTTGCTCTAGAAGGTACTGTTATTTGCATACTAATATAATATCTCAATTTTGGGGTAGAGACCAAGACTTTGGTTTTAAGATTCAGTATAATTCCACCTGATCCACTGGAGAGAAATTTCATTCTTATAAGTTCCCCAGTAGAAAGGAGAGGGCTCAGACTGTCAAATTGTTTGGGGAAGGAGTATATTTCTGAGTGTGATGTTTGCTGTGTTTCCTTATTATAAGCCTTAAGGCTGAGAAGCTATTTTCAGATGCCAGTTAACTGCCATGTGGTAGGATCCTTTGCTGTCAGAGTTTAGATATATACCTCAGAGGAGACAATCATGCCTACTTGATTAAAGATCTCACTTGGCACTCCTAGGGCAAAAGGTATCTGATGAAAGTAATGGGATATGATGAGATTAAACAGGACATTGGCAGCTTCCCATTTTAGAAACTATAAAGCTGTAATTTAAGCTTTAAACTCTCCTTTTATTTTGTTCTTATTCCTTATGACTGTTGATTAGGTGAGTAGGTCATGGCGTGTCAGGATGAGGATTTAGCCCTAACCATTTGATTTCTTCAGATATATATATAAGGCTGGCCTCCTCTTGGACTCCCAACAGCCCTTGTGTCCTCCATGCTTAATTCCAAGATCTACAGTTTTATAGATCATTTATTCTCTACTCACAGCCATCACTCCAGTTTGGGGTTTCATTGCTGCTTACCTAGGTTATTGCAGTGGCCTCCTAACTGGTCTTCCTGCCTCTCTACATCACTGCCAAATTAATGTCCACAAAGCACAAATTGGATCACGTCATTCCCCTCTTCATAAATCTTTAGTCACAATCAGACACATCGTAACTTGATTCTAACATGGTGTTGTCATTTTCGACAATAACCAAATTTTTTGTAGCTTCTGATTGCCTTTAGGATAAAATGCAATGAACTCCTCTGTTTGGTGTTCAAAACCCTTTATAATGCACTTCCATATTCCCTTTCCAGGCTTATTGTATGCGACTCTCCTGATGCTCTATATCCCAACCAACCTAGACTGTTATGTTCCTTGTAAAGGGCATCTGATCTCTTGTCTTATGTAAAAGCATTTTTGCACAGCCCTTCTTGGGTGACTGGAATGCTCTCTCTCTCTTCACCTCTGCATCCTGGAATCCCTAGCTTCCTTCAAAGTTCTGCTCACATGCCACCTCCGACAGGAAACTTATCCTCATCCCCTTCCCAGTTACTAATACTTGCCTTCCCAGAAATTACTTTGTATTCACTTGATCTATATTTTGTATGTAATTTTCTGTCGACATGTTGTTTCCTGCTGTTGAGAGCAAGAGAGTTTCCTTTTGCCTTGGTGTTCCTATGTCTGGTACCCAGGAGGAGCTTAATAAAAGGTTGTTGGACAGCTATCCCAACTGTGATTATCGAAGAATTGTTCAGTGCAGTATGTCAGATCAGTGCCTATGATATATCTATTCTCTCTGGGAATAGTCTTGAGTAGACCAATGCATAATTCATCCTTTACACCCATATTTTGTTCTATTGCTTAATCTCTGGCATGGTTTTCAATTGGAATAAGTCAAGGGATGTCTTGGGGTCAGAAACAACTCAGCATTTCATGTGGGAAGAAAGACTCCTTGCAAATGGAGCTTTTTTTATTTTTCCTCTCAGTGACGGATCCTGCCCGAGAGAGGTTTCCAATGACTGAGCTTTGACAGACACCAATGCACCATGTACAGTGTGGAGGATCTCCTAATTTCACATGGATACAAATTATCCCGCAATCCTCCAGCACCCCATGAGGATAGATATGATGGATATCAGCAGGAGAGTTCAGAGAGTAGAGCTGGTCATGGAACACTAAATGGGTATGAAGCAGACCCTACAGCCTTTGCTTATAAAAAGAAATCGCTGGGAAAAGGATATTTGAGTGACAATGAGAACAGTGGAGCAGTACCGGGGAGCCACAGAGACCCCCCAAGTTCATCTGCTTTCCATCATTCTGAGGAGGGGTAAGTGTCAATGGCATGGAATTGCTTTCCTTTTGACTTTGGGGATTTTTCTTGGTTGTAGACAATTAAGCTGGAGACTGCGATCACATAGCAAGAATAAGGGAGACCAGGTGGACAATTGGAACACTGTGCTGCTATTTACAAAACATTAAAAGAACCAGAGAAAGGTCTCCATGCCCTGGCTAGATCCTCTATGTAAGACTTACAGGGGGACTTGTTTTTTTAACTGAACTTGTAACTTTATTGGCATAGGGAACTCCATGGAAAGAATCTCATTCTACCAATGCAGGGTGGCACTGCCCTGCTGGTTGTTGTCAATGGCCTGGGGCACCACCAAGAAGTTGAGGGCCTTATCTATAATCATGTAACCAGAATATGTCAGAGGTGAGACTTCCTGTATCAGAGATGATCCTCTATCTGCTTTCCTTCCATGAATGCTGAAAGGTACAGATAAAACTTGTGCAGAATGAGAAAATGTGACCACACTGCAGCCTGGATCAGTGGAGGGAACACTTACAATGATAAGATTATAGTTTCATGCTTATTAGTTTCTTTTTAAAAAACCCTGTATTCTTTATTTGATTATACCTATATATTTTTTTCACTTTCTTGGATTAACTCGGACAAGATCATGAGATTATAATAGATAAACATCTGGAAAGGACTTCAGAGACCAGCTAGCCCAAATCTGGGACAGCTAGATGGTGCAGGGGATAGTGCTAGGTCTGAAGTCAGGAAGATTTATCTTTGAGGGTTCAAATCCAGCCTCTGACATTTACTATTCTTATGACCCTATGCAAGACACTTAATCCTATTTGTCTCAGTTTCTCATCAGTAAAATGGATTGGAAAAGGAAATGACAAACCACTCTAGTATCTTTGTCAAGAAAACCCCAAATGGAGTTACCAAGAATTGGACACAAGTGAAACGACATAACAGCAGCAATCCAACCCCATTACTCTGTACATGAAATTGTGAACTAGGGAGATTCAATAATTTGCTCGAGGGCACTTGGGTAATAAATAACAGGATCAGGATTTGAACTCAGGTTTTCCCAAATCTAGGGCATTCTCTGCTACATCATAGTTCTGCTACATACATAGTTCCATTGGCTCCCAGTCCATCTTTTTTCCTACACATACGCTGAGGTCAGTGAAGGGTAGGGTTAGCGGTGGTGGTGATCATGGTGGTAGTATCCAAATGAAAGTAGCTTTCTCAATGAGGAAAATGTGGAATAGAGGTCAGGGGACCAAGGAGAAGAGGAGATTTAGACTGTTTACCACAAAGGCAGCAAGAGAAAGGACTTTGTAAATATTGATTAAAGCTGCTCCAGTCCAGCGGAAGCCACTGTCGTCACATCATAAAAGTTTGTTTGTGCGAAACTACTACATTGTAAAGTGGGAAATACGCACCTCTGAAAGGGAATAGATTGGGTAGGAAGGGCTCTGAGTACGTGGCACATGTTACATAATTGTGTGGGATAGGTTATAAGTGAACAAAGGAAAGGGAAGGGAGAGGGGGAGAGATAGTTTAAATAGAAACCACCAAAAAAAGGTCGTTTTTCAAGCTAAACAGGCATATACTAACTTTCTGCTCCTCGCTGATGTAATATGTAATCTTTTTGCAGAAGGTTTGGTACAGATTTGATGTGTAATGGCTGTGGAGGCAAGAGTGTGGAGGGCTTAGCTCTCAAGGTTGATTTTAGACTCTTCTGTTAAAAAAATTAAATTTTTTTCCTTTTTATTTATTTATTTATTTATTATTTAACTTTTAACATTCATTTTCACAAAATTTTGGGTTCCAAATTTTCTCCCCTTTTGTCCCCTCCCCCCCCAAAACACCGAGCATTCTAATTGCCGCTATCACCAATCTGCCCTCTCTTCTATCATCCCTCTCTGCCCTTGTCCCCATCTTCTCTTTTGTCCTGTAGGGCCAAATAACTTTCTATACCCCTTTACCTGTACTTCTTGTTTCCTAGTAGCAAGAACAGTACTTGACAGTTGTTCCTAAAACTTTGAGTTCCAACTTCTCTTCCTCCCTCCCTCCCCATCCCCTCCCTTTGGAAGGCAAGCAATTCAATATAGGCCAAATCTGTGTAGTTTTGCAAATGACTTCCATAATAGTCATGTTGTATAAGACTAACTATATTTCCCTCCATCCTATCCTGCCCCCCATTGCTTCTATTCTCTCTTTTGATCCTGTCCCTCCCCAAGAGTGTTGACTTCAAATTGCTCCCTCCTCCCACTGACCTCCCTTCCCTCATCCCCCCCACCCTGCTTATCCCCTTCTCCCCCACTTTCCTGTATTGTAAGATAGGTTTTCATACCAAAATGAGTGTGCATTTTATTCCTTCCTTTAGTGGAATGTGATGAGAGTAAGCTTCATGTTTTTCTCTCACCTCCCCTCTTTTTCCCTTCACTGAAAAGTCTTTTGCTTGCCTCTTTTATGAGAGATAATTTGCCCCATTCCATTTCTCCCTTTCTCCTCCCATATATTTCTCTCTCACTGCTTGATTTCATTTTTTTTAAGATATGATCCCATCTTCTTCAATTCACTCTGTGCACTGTCTCTATGTGTGTGTCCATGTGCATGTGTGTGTGTGTAATCCCACCCAGTACCCAGATACTGAAAAGTTTCAAGAGTTACAAATATTTTCTTTCCATGTAGGAATGTAAACAGTTCAACTTTAGTAAGTCCCTTATGACTTCTGTTTGCTGTTTACCTTTTCATGCTTCTCTTCATTCTTGTGTTTGAAAGTCAAATTTTCTTTTCAGCTCTGGTCTTTTCATCAAAAATGCTTGAAAGTCCTCTATTTCATTGAAGGACCAATTTTTCCCCTAAAGTATTATACTCAGTTTTGCTGGGTAGGTGATTCTTGGTTTTGGTCCTAGTTCCTTTGACTTCTGGAATATCCTATTCCATTCCCTTCGATCCCTTAATGTAGAGGCTGCTTCATCTTGTGTTATCCTGATTGTATTTCCACAATACTTGAATTGTTTCTTTCTAGCTGCTTGCAATATTTTCTCCTTGACCTGGGAACTCTGGAATTTGGCCACAATGTTCCTAGGAGTTTCTCTTTTTGGATCTCTTTCAGGCGGTGATTGGTGGATTCCTTGAATACTTATTTTGCCCTCTGGTTCTAAAATCTCAGGGCAGTTTTCCTTGACAATTTCATGAAAGATGATGTCTAGGCTCTTTTTTTGATCCTGGCTTTCAGGTAGTCCCATAATTTTTAAATTGTCTCTCCTGGATCTATTTTCCAGGTCAGTTGTTTTTCCAATGAGATATTTCACATTATCTTCCATTTTTTCATTCTTTTGGTTTTGTTTTGTGATTTCTTGGTTTCTCATAAAGTCATTGGCCTCCATCTGTTCCATTCTAATTTTGAAAGAACTATTTTCTTCAGTGAGCTTTTGAACCTCCTTTTCCATTCGGCTAATTCTGCTTTTGAAAGCATTCTTCTCCTCATTGGCTTTTTGAACCTCTTTTGCCAGTTGAGTTAGCCTATTTTTCAAGGTGTTATTTTCTTCAGCATTTTTTTGGGTCTCCTTTAGCAGGGTGTTGACCTGCTTTTCATGCTTTACTTGCATCTCTCTCATTTCTCTTCCCAGTTTTTCCTCCACGTCTCTAGCTTGATTTTCAAAATCCTTTTTGAGCTCTTCCATGGCCTGAGCCCATTGGGTGGGCTGGGATACAGAAGCCTTGACTTCTATGTCTTTCCCTGATGGTAAGCATTGTTCTTCCTCATCAGAAAGGAAGGGAGGAAATACCTGTTCACCAAGAAAGTAACCTTCTATAGTCTTATTTTTTTTCCCTTTTCTGGGCATTTTCCCACCCAGTAACTTGACTTCTGAGTATTCTCTTCGCACCCACTTTGCCTCCACATCCTCCCAACCAGTGCTTGGGGTCTGAGATTTAAATGCTGCTTCCCAGCCTCAGGGCTTTGGGCGGGGGCAGGGCTGCTATTCAGTGTGAGATTAAGTTCAGGTGCTCAGGTGGGGGCAGGGCCACCTCATGGGGCTCAGTTCCCTCAGGGGGTTTATGCAGAGACCTTCAACAATGGATCTGGGCTGCTTGGGGAGCCCCGGGCTGCTTGAGGAGTCCTTGTCTCCTGCTGCCTCCACTGCTGCCTCCCAAGGGGGCCTGAGTTATGGGGGCACCCCACTCCCCTCTTGGCAAGCCAAGAAGACCTTCTCACCAAACTTTGGGGCCTGTGGGTGGAGGGACCCGCGTGGCTGCTGGAGATTCCATCCCTGAAGCCCGCTCGGATCCGCTCCTCTCAGTGCTGCACGGCCAAGGCAGGGCTGGGCTCAACTCCAGGTCCGGGGCACGACGGACCTTTTGTGAGAGGTTTTCAGGGCTCTCTGGAACAGAAATCTCCTCCGCTCCGTTGTTCTGTGGCTTCTGCTGCTCCAGAATTTGTTGGGAGTTCTTTTTTACAGATATTTTATGGGCTGTGGGTTTGGAGCTAGCGTATGTGTGTCTTTCTACTCTGCCATCTTGGCTCCGCCCCCCCAAAAATTAAATTTTCTTTCTCAACACATATTCTCCAGCACATTCAAGCCCATTAAAAATGCATCTCTGTTCCAAAGCCAGAACCATTTCTGGCTGGCTCATAGTTAGTTGGTATCAGTATTACTTGTTTCAGGGAGAGAACCTATGGAACTTCCTTATGTACAAATTTCTGAAGTTCCAAATTCCTTTTGGTGCCTGCTCCCCTCTTTCTGCCCTTCCCTCTTTGCCAGCTACTTTCCCTACAAAAGATGCTCATCATAGGCTCTGAAAGATGGAAAAACTTGATGAGGAGAGCAAAGATTATATAAAGAGGCAGCAGGAGCCCTGGATGTAGCCAAAATAATGAGGGATGGAAAGAGAATACCCAATTGCCTTAAGTAAGTACAAATTCTCTGGGGCAGGTGAGTTAGATCTCAAGACAGTGAAAAGATTGAGAGATGTGGCTGCAGATTCAGTGTCAAAGATCTTTGAAACAACTGAAAGAAGGGGAAAAGATGCTACAAGGCTGGAAAAGAATAGTTGTTCCAATTTCCAAAAAAGGGAAGAAAGCAGAACCTGCAAAGTATTGACTGCTGAGCTAAACTTCTGTAAAGTTATGGAGCATAATTACTGAAGAGATGATTTCTGAGTATCTAGAAAGGGAGGCCCTACTGGGTTTAGTCAAGAACTGATCATGACTGTCCAGCCTGTTCTTTTACTGGAAATTTTGCTAGACTCAGGGGGAGTGTTACAGATGCAGTTTACCTAGGTTTTAGTAAAGCATTTTCACCAAGTCTCATGCCTTCCTTTGGACAAAATGCAAAGATATGAGCTAGATAATAGGGTAGTGAGGTGGATTTTGAATTGGCCACCTTTAACCCAAAGTTAATAATTGCTTCTTGTCTCTTAGAGGGAGATCTCTGGTTGAGTGCCCTGTGGAAGTGGTTTTGCCCTGCACTATTGAATGCTTGTCTAGGTGGCTTTTTTCTGAAGGCATAGATGAGATGCTTATCAAATTTGAATGCAATGCAAAACTGGAAAAAATACTTAGTGAAGTCGGCAAAGTCAAGATCACTAAAGACTGACAAGCTAGAATGCTTGATGAAATTGATAAAGATGGAAATTGGTAGAAATAAATGTCAAATTATATATTTAGGTTCAAAAATCAAATTTGTACTAAAAGATGAAGGAATCATGGCTAAATAATAGTTCTATGGAAAAAAAAGGTAGACATCTATTTGATGAAATACAAACATTGAACTTTGATTTGATGTGATGACAACTAAAAAATTAATGTTAAACTGCATTAGGAGAAGCATCATGATAGAACAGGAGTGGCCCGCTACTGTGCCCAGATCCAAGCATTTCTGGAACGTTGTGTTCTGTTTGGGGCACCCCAATGTAATAACAACATTGATAAACTGTAGAGTGTCTAGGTAACCAGGATGGTGATGGGTCATGGGATCATGCCATACAAGGAGAAGTTGAAGGGCCTGGGAAAGAAGAGAAAAGAAGAACAGGGAGAGGGACAGAGGGATCCAGGAAAGGCATGACAACTGTCTTCACATGCCATGAGGGATTCTGTCTGGCCCCAAGGACTAGACTAAGAACACTGAGTGAAAATTATAGAGAGGCAGGTTTAGGTTTGAGATATGAAAAAAAATGTTCCTGATTAGTTCAGTCAGCTGCCTCAAGAGGTATTGGGCTCCCCAACAAAAGAGGTCTTCAAGCAGGGTCTGGGTGACTCCTTGTCAAGGGTATTGATAGGATTCTTGTGCAGATAAGGGTGGATAACCTGGCCTTCATTACAGTTCTGAATTCTGCCATTTTGCTCTCAGTGTGACCTCAGTTTGGTCTTACACACTTTCTGAGACTATTTCATCATCTGTAAAGTGGGGATGACATTTGAATGGCATACCTCACTGGACATGGACAGACTCAATGAAATAAGATATGTAACACTCATAATTGAAAGTGTTATGTAATTTAGACTACTCAAATTTTGAGGCTTAGTATTACCCCTCACTCCTGCACACATTTTGTTCCCATGATTCACTCAGATACCTAGGCCAGTGGATGTGGGCCTTGGGACTTGCTGAACCTTTGTCACTTCCTTGAGGATTCCAGGTCTTTGGATGATTCAAGAGACCTTTGTCTTAAGTATCTGTACTTTCATCTTTACTGATTTCTAAATTTCTCTAACCACTGAACCCTAGCCTCGTCTTCTACACCTGAGAGAATCATTGAGATTCTCATTGTCTCGTCATATTTCTCATCATCCTATTAATAGAATTTAAGCTTTTCAGGGCAGCTAGATGGCTCAGTGGATAGAGCACAATGAGTCAGACATGACTGAACAGCAACAAAAAGGTTTGTATATATTAACTCAGTCTAAGCCCCTCATTTTTCAGACAAGACTACTTGGTCATAGAGGATGAGTGACTTTTTCCTCTCATGCTCCTTTCACTTCCGGATAGCATCTAGGTGATATAATGGAGAGAGCATTGTACATGGAGTCAGGAAGATCTGAGGGCAAAGGTGGCCACAGACCCCAGACAGGGAAAGCCATTGTAAAAACAAACAAAAAACCCAAAAAACAAACCAACACCAACAAACAGAGCAGAACAGAACGAACAAAAAATAACAAAAAATAACAGAGAAGAGAGTATGCAGGAGAAGATGTAATGGTGAAGGAAGTTCAAGAAAGATGGAGGAAAAGTCATCAAATTTTAAAATTTGGAGATTGTTGATAATTTGGGTCCCCCAACTACTGGGGGGATCACATACCCAGGGCAAGTCATTTAATCTGTCTTATTTTCTTCATCAGTAAATAGCACCTGCCTCCCAGGGTTCTTGTGAGGATCAAACAAGATGATATTGTAAAGTGTTTTGTAAACCTTGTCGTTGCTCATTTGTTTCAATCATGTCCCACTCTTCATGACCCCATTTGAGATTTTCTTGGCAAAGGTACTGGAGTGGCTTAACATTTCCTGCTCTAGCTCAGTTACAGATAAGAAACTGAAGCAAACAGGGTGAAATGACTTGCCCAGGGTCATATAGCTATGAAGTATCTGAGGCCAGATTTGAACTCAGGAAGATGAGTCTTCTTAATTCCAGGCCTGGCACTCTATCTGCTTCACCTCCTACTTGTTCTTTGTCAACCTTAAAATGCTATAAAAATGGTAGCTATTGCCATTTTTATTTTGTTTCTACACTGATAAGTCAAAGTCTCCGTGGCAGACTTTGGATTAAAACCCAGTTCCTCTGGGACTGCTGATCATTGTAAAGACGACATGGTGGATACAGCCATGGACTTGGCTGTATCCCACTTACTAACTATGTGATCGTAGGCAGGTCTCTTTGAAATGCTGTTACCCTTATTTTCTGAATCTATAAAATGGGAATAATTGTAGTACTTACCTCACAGCCCTAGCACATACTTGATAAATGTTTGTTGATTGATTGGTTGCAAAGATCAAATGAGAAAAGGCATGTAAAGCATTTTATATACCTTAGAGTGCTATATAAATGTTAGTAGTAGCTGTTGTTATACCATGTGGCCTCCTGATCCCAGGCCTCTGAGACTGCTTGACCCCTGGGTTCAGAGGTCTGTTATCTCTGATCTTTCCTTGCTTTCCCCATATCAGGTTGTTATATCATTGTCCTTCCACAGCCAACCTTCTATGAAAAACATCCATTTGTGTTGCTTTACTTCTCTCTCTCTCTCTCTTCCTCCCTATCCCATTCTGATCTGACTTTTGACTTCATCATTCAACTGAAACTACTCTCCAAAATCATCAATCATGTCTCAATTTTAAAAGCTGAAGGCCTTTTGGCTTTTTCTCATTCCTTATCTTTCTTGAAATCTTTTCACCAGGTAACCCTGTTGACTCATCCTCCTGGATACTTTCTCTTCTATGGTCTTTTGTTTGTTCTCCTGTTTGTTTTAGCGAAAGTTCTTTCCTGGTTCTCTCCCCTTCTGTCTCCCTTTCTTCGCAGACCTAAGGCTTTCTTCTGACCCCTCTTTTTCCCCCCTCCAATATATACATTTATTGCTTAGCGATCTCATCAGCTCCCACGGCTTCAAGTGTCATACATATATATCGTTAAATATCATATCAAAATACCACCAACCACTTTGGTCATCATCTCTCAGACTCTGATGGAGACAGCCCCAGACCCCAAAGCTGAGAGCCTTGGGAATAACTGTGCTTCCGGCCCGGTGCCCTCATGCTGGGTAGCACACCCCTGGAGATACAGCCTTCCATCTGCTCCTGCAGGTGCTATGGTCACAGCTACTAAAGACCCAGAAAACAAAGTTCTTAGCACCAAAGTTCTTGATGCTGTCAAAATGATTCAACAGCAGAAGCTAACAATGGATGTGACATTAAAGAAAAGGCATCAACATCTGCTTTGCTGTTCTACCCTAAGGACCATGGGACCTTTCCATCGGTTTTGTGGAAGGAATCTTCCATATATGTGATCTCCCCTATTAGAATGTGAGCCCCATGAGGGCAGGGACTGCCTTTTCTATTTGCATCCTCAACACTTGGCCCAGTGTTTCACATGCAATAAGAGGTTAATAATTTTTTTTTGTACTAATTGATTAATTCATTCCATGTAGAGGCTAAGTGACTTGCCTATGCTCACTTGGGTTTTGAACTCAAGTCCTCAGACTACAGAATAGTTTTCATCATGTTGCCATCTGTGATCCAAAGGCAGAGAGACAGACATGAATGGGTACTTGCTAAAGCATGTGAGAGGACAATGAAGGATTATCATGTATGCTTTCCCTCCTATTTGATTTCAGTTTAATAAGTGTTTATTGCAAAGCTCTATACCAAGACAAAAAAGACCCCAAATTACCCCTGACCTTAAAGAACTTATATTCTACTGAGAAGATAGCATGTCCATAGATAAGTCACTGCAAAATGTATATAAAGTAGTGGAGGGGGTAGGTAATAGATAGGAAGATCAAGAAAGACATAATGGAGGAAGTATCACTGAACTAAGGTGATAGCTGTGCAAAGAAGGAGAGGACTTGGCCATTGATTAAATATAGGAGATATACCAGAGTTGAGTATGATTCTGAAGCTGAGGATTTAGGTAATTAGAAGGATAATGGAGACTTCCATAGACATCAAAGAGGAAAAGTCCAGGATGAGAAAATGTGCCAGGTATGTAGAACTGAGTCGTCTGATCAGAGGAAATTGAATCCCGTGGAGCTGATGAGATCACTGAGAGGTTATAAGAAGAGGACTCAGTACTTGGCAGAGACACTAGAGGGGCTTGCCATTTTCTTCTGCAGTATGGCAAATAGAAGTAAAGTGACTTGCCCAGGGTCACACAGCTAGTAAGTCTTTAAGGTTGAATTTGAACTCAGGTCTTCTTGACTCCAGGTCTAGTGCTCTATCTACTGAGCCACCTAGCTGCCTTCTTCTCTTTTAAACTAGCTTACCATGAGAAACCTGGAAAGATTTCCATGAACTGATACAAAGTGAAATGAGCAGAATCAGGAGAACACTGTATACAGTAACAGTAGCAGTTTACAACAAAGAACTGTGAATGACTCAGCTATTCCCACCAATACAATAATCCAAGATAACCCCAAAGGACTCAAGATGAAAAATACAATCCATCTCCAGAGAAAAGAATTGATGCTCTCTGAATGTAGACTTGAAGCATACTATTTTTTACTTTTAATCTTTTATTGTTCAAGTTTTCTTGCCTAAAATGACTCATATGGAAATGTTTTACATGATTGCATATGTGTAACATATCAGATTGCTTATCATCTCAGGGAGTGGGAAGGGCATAGATTTTGGAACTCAAAACTTTAAAAAAACAACAAATGTTAAAAATTGGTTTTATGTGTAATTGGAGGAAAATAAAATATTATTTAAAAAATAAACTAGCTTACCATAATTTCTCTTTTTCTTTCACATTCACAAAGTCACCTGAAGATCTCCCTATTTCTGTGAATAGGAACTAGATTCATGATTTACTGGTATAGGGCAGCTAAACCTAAACCTTACATAAAGATCCCTGCAGGCCACATATTAACTTAATTTTAAAATACCATATTATCTATGTTTTATATATTTCACAACTGCATTTTAATCTGGTTTAGACTGTACTTTGGAGTGTTGCAGGCCGCATGGAGTCTGTGTCCTGTGTGTTTGATACCTCTGGTATGGGAAACACTCACATGAGGAAATTTCCTCCTCCAGTGCTGGTCCGCATCCTTGCCTCAGCTTATGTATAGTCTTAGATTTGTCTGAAATGCTGAGAAGTTAAGAAACTTTGTCATAATCACACAATTAGTGTATATCAAAAGTTAGACTTGAATTCAGCAAAGGCTGATTTGCTGAAGAAAAAGTTCCTTTATCCAGGCTCTTCTTCCTCAACCATTTAGGACTATCTATTTCTGTGAAAGGGCAGTTAGGTGGTGAAGCAGCTAAGATCCTGAGCCTCATGTCAAGAAGACTTATCTTCCTAAATTCAAATCTGACCTCAAAAGCTTACCAGCTGTGTGACTCTGAGCAAGTCCCTTAACTCTGCCTCAGTTTCCCCATCTACAAAATGAGTTGGAGAAGGAAATGGCAAACCACTCCAGTATCCAAGAAAACCCCGTATGGGGTCACAAAGTCAGACACAACTGAAAAGAACTGAACAACAACAAAAATTAAGATTATGCTGTATTCGACTGACCTCCTGTATGAGTGTAGTTACTATTAATTCGTAGCAACATCCCTCTCCTTGTGAATCAGAAAACTTAATGAGGATGATCACTTGAATAGGGTCTTATGGAAAGAATTCTGATAAATACAAATGATGAGGCTAAGTTTCTGGGGACCAAATACCTTTTTCCTTCTCTAAAAGTTATTCTCTTGAGAGCAACAGTTCTATATTCAAAGACCAATTGCTACAAATAATAATGATCATTTTAAAATTTAAGTTTAGCACATACACAAGGTTGATACATTCTACTTTTAATAAATATATGATTGGGAAAAGAAGATGGGCTGGTCACATGGCAAGAGCTAGGGATACCTGATGGAAGTCAACACATGGTCTACTGGTTTCTTTGCGATGTCACTAGAAAACAGGTTGACAAACTATGGCCTGTGGGCCAAATACAGTGCAGCACTTGTTTTTGTATAGTGAGAGGGCCAATACACACACCCACACACATATGTACACATACTATATATTGTGTATATAAGTATATATGTATACACATATATGTTTTATACTTTAAAATAAAGTTTTATTATATTGAAAAATGTAAAAAACATTCTTAGCTCACAGGCTGGGCCATAATTTGCTGAGCCCTGCACTGGAAATTAGGAAGATCCCTAGCACATTGCCTGGGACTTCGTGTGATAAGGTTATGGGAGAACATGAATCAGAGTCGTACAGGTTAGGCCAGATATGGATGGATTACCCTCCATATTCTTGGAGGAAATAGCCACAGGTCGGTGGGTGTATGTTCCATCAAGGTTTGATGCTTCATTTAGCCCTGGAAAAGACTGTAGCTTCCCAAGGAATGTGCCAGCAAAATCCAGACTCTGAATAGGTCCCACCAAACAGAGAAGGTTTTGGGTACAGGAGACCCAACTTAGCTAAGTTTAGGGATGTTCATCACCAGGTTGGCCACAAGACTGAATTCTTCAGCCATAGCAGTTCTCTCTAGAGTCTTGAATTTTAAATTCATGAAATATTGAAATTTGTTTCTGTGTGCATACCTGTGTAACCACATGAAATGAATACCAGTGATCCAAATATAATACTCATAATCATAGTTAATGTTTCTGTAGTAGCACTTTAGGGTTTGCCAAAGACTATATGTGTGTGTGTGTGTGTGTGTGTGTGTGTAGTATGCATATATGTATATATATGCATCTATGTATATATATATGTATGTATCTATATATGTGTGTATGTATATATAGGGGATAATGATAATACAACTTCAGGACTGTATGTGTGTATCCCAGTCCTGAAGTTATATTATGATTATCCTCCTTTTATAGTCGAGGAAACAAGCTGAGAGGGGTTAAATGACTACCTCGCTCCCAATATCCAATCTCTTGCCAAAGCCCATTGATTCCACGTTTGTGATATCTCTCACACAAACTTCTTTCTCTCCTCTGGCTCTGCCAGCCCTCCAGCACAGACCCTCATCACCTCATACCTAGACTATTACAGTATTCTGTTCATGGTTCTACCTGTCTCAAACTTTTCCTCATTCCATCCATCCTCCATTCAGGAATCAAAGTTATTTTTATCAAATCAGTTATTTAATTTTAGGAAAAAGTTTTCCCAACCCCCAGATCTAACCATTTGTCCCTTACTCAGTAAACCTCAATGGTTCCCTGTAACCTCCAAGATCAAATAAAAAACCTCTGTTTGATATTCTAAGCCCTTCATAACATAATCTCCTCCTACCTTTCCAGTCTTCTTACACTTTATTCCCTGCCACATACCCTTCAATCAAGTGACACTGGCCTCCTGGCTGTTCCACAAACAAAACGCTCCATTTCTTGGTTCTGGCCTTTTTATTTGGCTGTCCCTTATGCCTGGAATTCTCTCCCTCATCATCTCTACTTGCTGCCTTCCCTGGCTTCCTTTCAATCCCAACCCAACTAAAGACCTCTCTACAGGAAACCTCCTAAGTGTCCTTAGTTCTGGTGTCTTCCCTCTCTTAATTACTTTCTATCTATCCTGTATAGGGCTTGTTTGGACATTTTTGTTTCCTTGTGTCTTCCCCATCAGATTGTGAGCTCCTTGAGGGATAAGGACTGTCTTTTTGCCCTTTTTGTATTCCAAGAACTTAGTAAAATGGTTGGCATCTAGTAGAAGCTTCATAAATGCTGATCAACTGACGACTTGCTCCAGGTTTCCAGAACTCGCAAATGTCTAAGGCATGATTTAAAGACAGGTCTTCTTCGTTTCAAGTCTGGTACTCTATGTAAAATAATTAGCCAAGAATATACAGAAGACTTGGGACCTTGTGAGAAGGTTGCAAATCGATGTATACCTTGATGAAACATGAATCAAGTCCCCAAGAATTTACTGAGCATCTGTTACAACATACCAAGCACTCTGGGTAAATACCAGGAATATAAAGAAAATGGCCAGAACCAAGAAATGGAGCGTTTTGTTTGTGGAACAGCCAGGAGGCCAGTGGCACTCGATTGAAGGGGATGTGGCAGGGAATATGGTGTAAGAAGGCTGAAAAGATAGGAGGAGATTATGTTATCAAGGGCTTTGAATATCAAACAGAGGTTTTTTTATTTGATCTTGGAGGTGATAGGGAGCCATTGAAGTTTATTGAGTAAGGGACAAATTTTTGGATCTGGAGGTTAGGAAAATTTTTTCCTAAAATTAAATAACTTTGATTTGATAAAAATAACTTTGATGCCTGAATGGAGGATGAATGGAATGAGGAAAAGTTTGAGGCTTGTTACTTAAGGTTGCTTAAGTAACCTTGACGCCCTGTTAAATGAAGAGAATGAGAACTGTGCTATGAGAAGTTAGAAAACATAGCCCCTACCTGCAAGGAACCTAGGTAATGGGCTGGTGGAGAGCAGGCAGGCATGCTTGACCTTTAGCTAGTGCTGGCTAGTCCTCATGGATGTGATGTTCCATACTGCTTTTGGGCTGTCTTTCCCAGCTCTTACCAAATAACCCGGGAAGGAAGATGGCAGAGAAAAGGCAGGCACTCGCATGAATTCACCCAAACTCCCCACCAAATAACTTTAAATTTTGCCTAAAAACAAATTTTGGAGTGGCAGAATCCACAAAAGGATGAGATGAAACAATTTCATGACAACTAAGAAGGTTGGCAGAAAAGATGTGTCGAAGTGATGACAGTGGAGCAAGTAGCCAGTAAGGCAAATCAATACATACCTTGGTGAAACATGAATCAAGTCCCCAAGAATTTATTAAGCATCTGTTACAACATGCCAAGCACTCTGGGTAAATACCAGGAATATAAAGAAAGACAAAAACCTTCCGTGCCCTCAGGGAGCTTATAGTCTAATCGGACAGACAGGATGCATACGGCTATGTACAAACAAGGTCTAGACAGGATAAATTGTAAATAATTACAGAGGGAAGACACTACCATGAAGGCACCAGAAAATGCTTCTTGTAGAATTGTAGGATTTGGGTTGGGGCTTAAAGGACACCAGGAGGCAGAAATGAAAAGGGAGAGAATTCCAGTTCTTGTGGGATGGCTAGAGAAAATGCTTGGAATCAAGAGATTATTGTATTGTACTGTGAGTAACAACAACAGGGCTAGTCACCATGTAATAGATTATGTGGAAGGGAGTAAGGTATAGGAAGACTGGACAGGAAGGAGGTTAATTATTTCAGAGGAAGGTCCCATAAGGTAAACTCAAATTATCTGTTAATAATTTTTAGATTAGGAAATGTTTTTAATTAACCATGCTACTCTGGTGGTTGCTTTATCTGGGTGAGATGAATGCTAGCCTGTTAACCCACTGCTATGGTTTTATGATCATAGAAATAATCATGGTACTTCAGGTGAGGGGAAGGATGAAGGAATGGAAGTGGAAAGAGTGTTATTGGTGTCATTGGGGCCCATCTGGAGAGGAATCATTGTGAAGAGGAATATTGATCAGCAAGGGCATAATGAAATGTTTGTAGATCATTCTTAGTATTTGTGGATCCCCAGGGTTGGTGACTGAGAATTTCTGTAAAGCTATTTATGAGCACCTTTGCTCCCTTGCATTAAGGTCTACTTGAAGTTGAATAGACCTTGGCATGTTAATAGCTCCCCACCTTCACAAACCATTTGGGGAAGTTGATTACTATTGATTTTCTTAAATTGTTGTTGATAACCGTGACATGAGGACTGAGAAGGGGGTGATGAAATTGGCTATTGTCTTTTCAGAGTCAGAAGTAGCCTAGAGAAAAGCATATTATTGGAAGATATCGTTGAAGTCCTTCAGAGGCAGGGTGGCTTAGAGAATAAAGGACTAACCTTGGAATCAGAAAGAACTACTCTGAGGTCCAACCTCTGGCACATCCTGGCTGTGTAACGATCAGCACATCAAATCCCTTGCCCTCTCTGTGCTCCAGACAATTCTCTAAAACTGTAAATTAGAGGAAAGTTACGGGTCTGCATTAGCGTAGGAAATTTCTACATAAGGAGTTCCTTACACCCATGAAATTGCTGATCTGACCTATGTGCAGCACTCCCTCCTTCAACTGAAAAACCTTCTATAAGGCAAATTCTGGTTTTCATGACCTGTAACTCCAGTATGTATCAACAGTATGATGTGGCAGCCAAGAAAACAAATTCCATCTTGGGTTGCATGAGGAAAGGAGTATTTTCTCTGATTAGGGAGGTGGTAGTCCCTCTGGGTTCGGTCCAGGTCAGATCACATGTGGTACATGGTATTCAGTTGTGGGTGCCTCATTTTATGATGTTATGTTGACAACTGGCAG
The DNA here is from genome assembly GCF_028372415.1 of Notamacropus eugenii. Classification (NCBI taxonomy): domain Eukaryota; kingdom Metazoa; phylum Chordata; class Mammalia; order Diprotodontia; family Macropodidae; genus Notamacropus; species Notamacropus eugenii. The sequence goes on from NC_092874.1 coordinate 70,476,978, forward strand.
TGTCTAGAGGAGGGCAATGTGAATGGTAACGGCTTGAGTTTGTACCATATGAGAGTCAGTAGAAAGAAATGGGGAATGATTATCCTGAGGAAAAGAAGATATAAAGGAGCACATGAGAGTCACATTTCAGAGCATGGCACACAGTAGGTACCTAATAAATACTTGGTGATTGATTATCAAGTGGAAGAGGGACATGATTTACTCTTATGGGCTTCATATCTTCAATTCTGTAACTAGGAGCAGTGGATAAACATTGGGAAGGCAGAGAGCATCTTTATATAGGGACAAACATCTTAACCATTAGAATTACCCCCAAAAAGAATGGGCTATTTGGTAGACCTTAGTGGAGGTCTTCAAGCAAAGGCACTTTAGGAAGGACATTCTTGTTCCATCATGGGTTGGATTGAATCATTTCTAAGATCACTTCCTACTTTGAGATTCTATGATTCTTTGATTTTTTTCAGTGTGCTATATCATTATTAACAACAAACCATTATGTAGTGGAGGGTGTTGAGTGATGTTGGGTTCCCTCCCTTCTAAGGAGGAAAGGATGAAAACAGAAGGGATATATTCATAACCTCTGCTAGTTTGGCACAGATCTGGGTGGAAGTTGAATAGTATGTTTGGAATGCTGTTTGTTAGATTTGCATATAATATAATAATATAACTATTTGAATATTAAAATTAATTTAGATTGCTTTCAACTAGACAGAGTTTTGTTCATGTATTTGAGCTGAAATTTTATCATCAGAGGAAATGTTACTGTAACTTAGCACAGTAGAACTTCATAGGTTCCTAGAATCAGATCAGGACAGCTAAGTGGTGCAGTGGATAGAGTGCTGGCTTAAAGTCAGGAAGACTTGTCTTCCTGCATTCAAATCTGGCCTCATACACTTCCTAGTTGTGTGACCCTGGACAAATGACTTAACCCTATTTACCTCAGTTTCCTCATCTGTAAAATGAACTGGAGAAGGAAATGGCAAACCACTCCATTATTTTGCTGAGAAAACCCCAGATGCGTTCATGACGAGTCAGACACAATTGAACAACAACAGGAATTATATAGTCGGTAGAGATGGAAGAAAACTTGGTCATTTATATTCATATTATAGTGTATAGGAACGTAAAGGCCAAAAAGATGAAGTAACTTAAGCTTTAATAATAACTAGTGAAAATAGCTAACATACAACACCTACTATGTTCCAGGCACTATGCTTAGCACTTTATAATTATTTTTTATTCAATCCTCACAACCACCCTGGGAATTATCCCTATTTTGTAGCTGGGGAAACTGAGGGAGAGTTTACATGACTTGCTGAAAGTCAGAGAAGTAGAAAGTGTAGGCTTCAGACACAGTTGTCCGGACTCCCAGCTCTGTGATCTTTTCCATGGGAAGTTTCAGTGGCGGAAGCCTTGCTTTTCTTTTCATGCTATAATGTTCCCCCCACAAACCCCCTTCAGGAATTCTGGTAAAGATTTTTGTTGGTTCGTCACTGCTGTAACTTGTAATTAGCCATCGTCTGCGCTTCTGTGTCCCCAGTAAGAATTGTGGCTGATTAGAGACTTCCCTCTCCTGTGATGCAGTGGTTTGGGGGGCCCACATCTTGGGAGGCCTGCAGAAGATCAGTGAGCCAAGCACACCCTCCAGACAGGGCTACTGCCCATAGAAAACACTTCATTTTGAGAGGCTTGTTTGTGTCTCTTTAAAATCATATCCTGCTTAGATTGGCTTTGAAAAAGAAAAAAAGATTCCAATTTAACATCTGTTTTGCTGTCACATCGACAAACATGATTTGTTTTTTTAACTAATTTCATTTCATGCCTTCAGTATTAAAAACTGTTGTCTTGACCTTCACAGAGAGACATATGTATTTCTTGGGCTGTTCTGCTTCAGAACATGTTTGCTGAGGCACACATCCCCACCACCTTCCTCCCTTGCCCTCGAACCCCCTGCACTGAGATGCTTTCCTTTACTCACCAGGCAGATTTTCAAGAAGCTGTCAGAATGTGAGGGTTGGAGCACCTCTCCCCGCTGATGCTGCCATGGTGGTCTGCTTCCTCCCCAGCTCCCATACTCAATGCTAGTAATACAAAATTTTCATCTGTGTCATGGGTTATTGAAATAACAAGGATAATAGTAGTACGTTGGTTGAAGAAAGAGGAAGAAACAAAAGCAGCTGCTCACATTTACACAGTGTTTTATGGCATATAAAGAGATTTCCTCACAACCCAGCCCAATAGGGAGGTAGCTTAATGTAGCAGAATACTGGACTTCATATCTGGAAGACTGGAATTAAATCCTGCCTCAGACCCTTAACTAACTTTGTGACCCTGGCACATAGTAGGTCCTATATGTTAGCTGAGCTAAGCCTCAGTTTCCCCATATGCTAAATGGAGGATAACAACTGCACAGGTTATTGTGTGGACCAGATGAGGTAATGCAAGCCTTGAAGTACTACATAAGTGTTAGCTATCAGCTCTTGTTACAAATAAGGAAACTGGGATAAGGAGATAGAGAGAAGGTAAGTGACTTGGCCAGGGTCATACAATAAGTGACTGATCTGGGGACTTGCACTTTCAGTTCATTGCCCTTTCAACCACACTACATTGTCTCTCCCTTAACAGCAGGTACTTTGTTATTGCTCAGCATTTACAGTTATGTCCCACTCTTTATGACCCTATTTTGGGTTTTCGTGGCAAAGATACTGGAATGGTTTGCCATTTCCTTCTCCAGCTTATTTTACAGATGAGGAAACTGAGGCAAACAGGGTAAAGGGACTTGCCCAGGGTCACACAGCTAATAAGTGTGTGAGGTAGGGTTTGAACTCAGGTCTTTCTGACTCCAGGTCTCCACTGTGTTTGGATTCTTTCAGGAATGAGATATTTTGGCATTGAAACTCCAAAGGGAGAGGAGGACTAGGAAGAGAGAAAGAGGTAAAGACACAGGGAGAGAATTTATTAAACTCTAGATAAAAAATACAACCAAGCAAGATAGCCCTTGCCCTCAAAGAGCTTATATTCTAACAGGGGAAAGCAACACGTTGAAAGAGATCTAGAAAGTGGCAATATATGGTGGTCGGAGATGGTTGGGAAGTGGTGTGGAGACCTGGTTCTGGGCCAAATATGGCAAAACCTTACTGATCAGAGCCCATTGGTGATTCCAGAGGTAGAGGTCAATGTCCAATGAGGAGCTGTCCCAAGGGGAGTCAATGTGGTTTGGAGCTCTGATGAATGGGCTTCACCAACATCAAAAACCATGAGATGTATGGACTTGGTCACAGCATCAGCACTGGGAAGTTACTGCTGGTAGTAGGATTATTTTTCACTTGGAGAAAATTGGGTCAGTGTTCTAGGAATGACAGAGGTGATTTTTTTTTTGGCAAGGTTGATCAAGATGTGAAAACCAGATCTAGGGGACGTCAAAAAGATCATTTAGTGTAGTAATCTCCCTTCCAGCTGCCCTGAAACTTTGCCTCACATCTCTGACAAACAACCATCTAGCCCATAATAATCATCCTTTTGTGGCATTTAAGTCATGCTCTCCGGTCTTCCTTCAGTGTTCTCACAAACTTTCCACTAAAAAAGATAGTGTTCAAAAATGTCACCCTGCTTCTCACTTGTTAGTTGTGTTATGAGTTGTGATGGGATGAGTATTAGCTCTGAAATACAACTACTGTAGCCTGGGATGTTTTCCATTGATTCTGAGCTCCCAGGGCAGTTTGGTACCCAGATAGATCCTCAACTGGGTAACTGGGGATCGGTGAGTTCCTCTGGTTTTCCACATTTTCCCTCTTCTCTTTTCTTCTCTGTCTTTTCTACAAGAGTCTGAGAGTTCATCAGGCAACCTGTACCTGTGGCTTTGGGGTCCTCCCTCTGACCTGTAATCAATGGTTGCACAGTTTAGAGTTTGCCAATCTCTAAATGATGGAAAGAATGTTTGAAGCCTCCATTTGTTTGCTCAGCGATGACCCGTGGAGCTAATGGGTGCTTTGGTGATGGGAGTTCTATTCTGAGAAAACATATCTCTGAAGCATGAACTTCCCCCTCGCAGCTGGATTTTAGGACCTCATATCTCAGAAGTACGTAAATACAGTCTGGACTCTAGACAGAAATAGCAGATTACATCCTTGCAAATCCTTGCTGTATGCAGGCTAGATGAGGATACTGGTACTTAGCTTTCTCAGAGAGCTGCTTCTTCAAAAGGAGGGGAGATGGCCTCTATCAAATTCATCTCCATATCAACCAGGGAAATGAATGAATGATAGAAATGGCTAAGTGTAGCAGAGGTCAGAGATGGGAAGGTTTTCCTTATCTCTTATAGGCATTTGTTAAAGACTTGTTTTTTATGGTTGTTCAAGATTTTGAGTATCCCATGGAGAGAGAGTTCCAAAGATTTTCATAAGAGACTTTTCTCAGGAACAAATCAAAGGCATGAAATCTTTGATGCTGGTGCCACTGAGTGACACCCAAAAGAACTGATGGTGGTGTTCTTCCATGCCTCTTATGTGTGTGTCTGGACCTCTTTCTTTGCTCATTCTCCTTCTATAGCCTATGTACTACGTTAATCCAATTAAATAAACAATAAGCCCCTACTGTGTACCAGGAACTCGGAGATACAGAGGCAAAAATCCAGAATCCCTGCTCTCAAGAAGCTTAAATTCTGCCCCTTCTCTACTCCCACCTCATTTTCCTTTCTCCCTCCAACCTCTCCTCCTCTATTGGTTTTTAGCATCCGTAGAGATTGGCTTCCCATTAGTAGCACTCAGAGAATCCCAAGCCCTGCCTAACACAATTCCAGTTATACATATATTTTTCTAACATTTATTCCTTTTTAGGTCTAACATTTTCCACATACCTTGTAAAGTTGGTCAGTTTTTTGCGTCAATACCAACAATGAACTTGGCTGCCTTTTTTTTTTTTAACACACCAACCAGCAAGTAAAGTGAAAACCAAAGCTTCCTCAAGGAGACCTCCCCCCTCGCATCTGCTCCTGTGCCCAGCATCACTATTTCTGTCCATATCACTACATTTCACCCATTCTTCCTTCTTTACTTCTCTAGCTAATTAACCACGGTTGTTGTGGGATTGTTCAGTTGTGTCTGACACTCCATTTTCTTGACAAAGATAGTGAGTGTTTTGCCATTTTCTTCTGCAGTGTGTCCCCATTTTACAGATGAAAAACCAAGACAAATGGAAATTTTATGACTTGCCCAGGATCACACAGATACAAAATGTCTGAGCCCTGATTCGAACTCAGGTCCTCCTGACTCCAGGCCCAGCGCTCTCTATCCACTGAGCCACCTAGCTGACCCAGCCAGTAAATTACCGGTTGCGATTGAATATGCCCCCAAAATAGCATTTGTTCCCAGCTTCCTCTCTTATTTTTATGGTTGCCATTCTACTATAGCCTCTCACTTCCCTGGACTATTGCAGTAACCCCCCTTACATTCTGCCTATCATCTCCTCTTATTTCATTCTGCCCTTCACACCATTGACAGAAATCTTGGTTATCTGGTCATGGTGCTTTTCTAGTCAGAATTCCTTCAGTGTTCCCTATCAATTACCAAGTCAAGTTCAAAGTTCTTTGGTATGTGAAACTCTCTCCAATGTGGTGCCAAGCTCCAGGTGCCTTCTTCCCCTTCTCCTCTCTTCTCGCTTTGCTTTTATGTATTGTTTTCCCCATTAGAATATAAGTTTCCTGAAGACAGGGTCTGTCTTTGTTTGCCTTACTATGTGCTAGGTGGTCTTGTCCCCTGTTATTCTCATCTATACAGTCTTTGCTTTGGGCAAACAGTCACTGGCCCTGCCCTGTAGATGCCACACCATGCAGGGTAGTCTTGGCTAATGCTATTTCCGGTACCTAAAATGCCAGTCTTGTGAAGTTCAAATGGAAATGCCATCTCTTCTAGAAGGCCTTTCTAGCCCTACCAGGCAGTGGCAGGCATTTGACTGGTTTTCACCTTTCCCTTTTATGTAATTAGCTCATGATGTCCTGGATAAAGTCCTGAAGTCAGGACTGGCCTAGAGTTTGTGTGACCAGAGGCTATTTACCTAATCCTTAAGATCCTAATTATCTTCATCTGTAAAATGCAGGTAATGCCCATAGAACTGGACTCATAGAGCTGTGGTGAAAATCATAGGGTCATAGATGAAGAGCTGGAAGGGACCTCAGAAGTCAGCTATGCTTTTGCAGATGGGAAATCTGTGGTCCAGAAAGACTGAGTGATTTGTTCAGGGTCATGGGTAGTAAGCTGTGGGAAGGAAGGAAGGAAGGAGGGAGGAAAGATGGAAAAGAAGGGAAGGAGGAAAGGGGAAAAAAGAAGGAAGGCAGGAAGGAAGGGAAAGGAAAAGAAAGTAAAGGAAAGGAGGGAGGGAGGAAAGAGCAAAGAAAGGCGGAAGGAAGGGAGGAAAAGCTGAAAGCAATCTTATTCTCTGAATATCATACTTTGATTGGATCTCTCCTTTACCATTATATTATACCTTATACCACACTTTGAAGCTCATAGGATCATAGATTCAAGGGGAGGGATTTTAGAAGCTCTCTGTTCTAATTTTCCCATTTGCCTTGAGCAAACTGAGGCCCACAGAGATTAAATGACCTAAGGTTAAATCTACTAAATGACAGAGATGGAATTTGAACCAGGGCGTTCTGATTTCTAACCTAGTGCTCTTACCACTGTACCACTCTCTCTGCTGTTTTGTAAGCTCCTTGCTAGGTGGTGCAATGGATAGAACACTAGGCCTGGAGTTAGGAAGACTCATTTTCTCAAATTCAAATCTGACCTCAAGGACTTACTAGCTGTGTGGCCCTGGCAAAGTCACTTAACCCTGTTTGCCTCAGTTTCCTCATCTGTAAAATGGGCTGGAGAAGGAAATGATAAATCACTCCAGTATCTCTTCCAAGAAAGCCCCAAATGTGGTCCCGAAGAGTGGGGCATGACTGAAGAACGACTAAACAGTATGAAAAAGTTTCTTGAGGGGTTATGTCTTTGTGTTCTACCTACAATTTGGAAATAACCTTTTAAATGTCTATGAATTGAACTGAAGTATTGCCCCGAAAAGTTCATATTTAGTAACTATGACATTTCCCCTGACACATGCTTTAGGAATTTGCCATCTAAGTCACAAAAAAATGTAGTGTATATAAAATTAGTAGGACACATACTTAAAGCTGCCTTTTCATACAGAAGGGCTGTTTTGAGTTTTCCTTCTTGTGTTTCTTTGTCTGCCTCACAAGGGAAAGGCAGCTGTCAAAACTGTGAATTTGAGTATAGGTTCTGAACCTAGTAGACATATCTGATTGGACTTCCTTCAGGGTCTTCTTTTTTCATACATATTGTACATATAATACAGGCTTTATGAGATAAATAGTAGGAACCCTATTTGTAAAAAAAAGTCATCTGTTTTTGCAGGACTTAAGTTATTAATCAGTGGTAACTGAGGTATGTGTTTTCTCTGGGCAGACCTAACTATCCTCCTGGGAATAAAATCTATGCTATGGCCCAAAGGCCTCTTTGTCACTTAATTTGTGCTAAGCTAAGCAGTCCCGTGGGTATCACTATACAATAATGTAAGATATAAATGATGATGGGAAGCTCTGTGGTGCTTTTTCCTTTTTAATTTATAAGACTTGATGTGGAAGTTATATCATAGTCGAAAGGAAAACCCTTTGTGGGGACAGGAGCCCCATCTGGGGGTGGGAACCCTGCTACCTCCAGGCCTTCTAAGTCCTCAAGTGTGGCCCTTTGAAACAGATTCAGTCCAAGATTCCCTGCCCCTGGTCCAACCTACCCACTCCTGATAGAAGTAAGCTCTTTGATTCCTCAGTGCCTAACACAATACTTGGTATGTAACAGTCTCTTAATAAATGTGTATCATATGATTCCCCCCCCCTTCCCCACCAATTTCTCCCTTCATTCACCTTGATAGACTTATTTCAATACAGAACTGGATCCCCTTTGTTTGTGATAACTTTTTGTTTTGGGGTGTTAACACTTTTCTAGTATTTCATTAGAAAGCTACTTTCTTAATGGCGATTTCCAGCATTACTACACTACCACCACCTGAATCCTTCTTCCTTTTTTTTTCCCTCAGCATGCATGTTCTGTTTTGAAAGTCATTCACACACAACCTCTAGGAGTTAGGACCTATTTCCTGTTGTCCTGATTTCTTTCACAATTGATTTTAAAACGTTCAGTTATTAGGTTTACTGATTTTCCTTGGTTTTAAAAGATGTCAGTCATCTAGAAATAATGCTTTTACACATGCTTAGATTTTTAAAATATTTCCTGGTCTGTGTATTATCTGTTATTTTACACTTATTTTCAAGAATCCCAGTCGTCAAAATTCATTCCCTATCTTTCTTAAAGATTTTCAGAAATTGTGCCTTCAGTGGAGGAATCCTTTTAGCAGGCTCCTTGCCTGCTTCTGTCCCTTCTAGTCAGTCTTTTAAACACATAACTTCCAACAACCCACATCTGAATAAATGAATTTCATTTCCAAACCATACTGTTTGCATTCCAGCCATCATCTCCATCCCCTTCTCACCAGAATTCCAGACTCTGCCTTTGAAACAGTCCTAGGGATCAAGGAGCTTTTCCTTATCTTTCCTGGAATTAGACCCCCACTCACTTCCTGGCTCTTTCTAAACCATGACATGCATATGTACCATCCCCTTCAAGGTCCTTTTATCTGTTGATGCTCCTACTTAAAATGCCAGCTCCTTGAGGGTAGGTACCATGTTACTTCCTTATATTTTTATCCTTAGCACTCAGTAAAATGTGATTAATAAATGCTTTATCATTTATTCATTCAATGTATAAAATGTCCATAGTAACTAATCAGTTCCCACTCTATAAATCTTTGTAGACTCTTCCCTGGACCTATTTTATTTGGATTATGAATTCCATTGGATTTCCTTATCTTTTCCCTCTTTGCTTTAATATGCTCTGTTTCTTTCCGCTAGATTCCTCCTGCCATGTTAGCATTCATCTGCTTTTACTGCAATATTGAGTTTCTTTTGACTGATTTTCCTTTGAAAGAAAAACTGGATCTCGCTTTGTTGCATATAAATACTAGAAATCATTGTGAAGCCTTCTTTAGATTTCATAGGTAACACAGCAGTTTAGAATGTATGTCAGGTGCAGTAGCTGTCTTCTTTTCTGCAGGCTAAACGTTCTCAGTTCCTTTCATTGATTCACTCTTTCACCATTCTGATTGCTCTTTTCATCAATGTGCTATAACTTACTGATATCTGTTCCAAAATCTCCACAGAACCAAAGGCAGCACTCCAGTTACTGCTCTCATTTTTCACATCTAATACAGTCTAAGATTACATTTGCTTCCTTAGCTGCCATATTGTGCTACTGACCCATAGTGAGTTCTTAGTCCCAAAAAATTCAGGTTACCTGATAAAGAAGTTTGCCTATAGAATATAGTCTGTACCTTGATCAGCTTCTAAGATTTTTGGGTGGGGAGAGAGGATGGACAGGAATGGAGTGGTGTCTCATCTGGACCCATGATTTCATTAGTGTGGGGATCTAATGTCTCTGTAACTTATAGCTGCAGCGATTCAGTGATTTCCCCACGGTCACTTGTGTGTCTGACTCTGAGGCTGGCTGCTATTCCCCACTGCCTCCCACATCTTCAGATGGCTGCCATGATTTGACAGCTTTTCTGTCAGCTGGCCATGCCTCTGATCTGCTTTGGTGGTAGCCAGTTTCACCATGCCTCTCTCATCTCTCACACCACCCCCTCCAGGGGAGGCTGAAGCATCTGAAATGGTTATCAATAGCCGTTTGAAAGAAAATCCATGGCATCCCACTTCTCAAAGTGTTCGATGAAGGAAAGAAGCATTAACGCGCCCAATTCTATTCCATTTTAGCAGTCTTAATGCAAGGGAGCAGAAGGCATCAGAAGCTTTGTGAAATTCAGTCTTCTCACCCTGGAGGTGAAGGTGAACAATTTCTCTACAAAGCGTACCTCTCTTCTGGTGGGGTTTCTCCAGGGGTGAGAACCCTGTGGCCTCAAGGTCATATGTCACCCTCTAGGTCCTCAAGTGCAGCCTTTTGATGGAATCTAAACTTCACAGAACAAATCCCCTTAATAAAAGAATCTGTTCTGTAAAGCTCGGACTCAGTCAAAAGGCTGCATCTGAGGACTTAGAAGGTCACTTGAGGTCTTGAGGCTGCAGGTTCCCCACCCCTGCTCCAGCCTAATCTCAACTACTTTTTGTTACTAATAACCCCCTTTCCATTTTTCCTTCTTTCTTTTCCACCTGCTGAAAAACTGGGCACTTATAAGCCAGATCTTGTTACTCTAGCAGTGGGTTTAAATCATCTTAATGTTGCCCAGATGATCAACATGACTGATTCAAAGCATTCCATCATCTAGAAATTGCAACTCACAGTTTTAAATTTAGAAAGGACTCCATCTAGTCCATACTTTTCATTGGACAGTTGAGGAAACTGAAGCCCAAAGTGTTGAGGCATCTTTCCTAAGAAGACACAAGTCATAAATGACAGAGTTGAGGTTGGAACTCATGTCCTCTGACTCCACATTCCAGACTCCGTGTTGTTTCCTGAGAGTTCATATCTGGTTTGGAAATGATACACAGTGTTCTTCCCCAGGAGAATCAGCTTCCTTGTGATGGATTACTGAGGTGAATTTTTGTCTTACAGGAGTTCTAGGTAAGAGCTAGGGAGAGGTAGTCTGAAACAGAGGGCACACAGGGATGGAATACAATGCCTGCTAGACATGACCAGCACACAGTGAAAAGTCAGGTGGATCTATCTCACCTCTTCTATTAGATTAATTTTAGTCCTTTCAGGTAGGTTCTGTGTCTACTCCCACTTCACAATATAGTTATTACTTTCTTCACCTAGCTGGTGGTCAGTGTTAGTTGAGTTAATATCTGATCTGAAAGTTATGAGATAAGTCTGTTGCATATTTGGAACACTGTGTTGTGTACATGAGAGAGTTTATCAATGTTACGAGGATCCATGATATCCTCAGTGTGGGTACACTCTCCATCAACCTCTGCATAGATTAATAAGCCTTCAATTACTTCAAAGATGGTTTTTGAGAGCTACTGTGGCTAAAAAAAATAAAATCATCATTCTCTGGCCAACCTGTTGATGAACCCTCTCCAAACTTAGTTGTGTTGTTTCTCTGGTAGTTGCTCTTCTGCCGTTGTTTCGGTCTTGTCCAACTCTTTGTGACCCCATTTGGGGTTTTCTTGGCAGAGATACTGAAGTGGTTTGTCATTTCCTTCTCCAGCTCATTTTATAGGTGATGAAACTGAAGCAAACAAGGTTGAATGACTTGCCTAGGATCATACAGCTAATAAGTGTCTGAGGCTGGATTTGAACTCAGGAAGAGAAGTGTTCCTGACTCCAGGTGCAGCACTCTATGCACTGTGGTGCCACCTAGCTGCTCCTGTGGTGTACTCAAGCCTTTTTTCCTTGGTGGAGTCTGTACTCTGATGCACTCTAACAACCTGGAATCTTCTCCATGCTATTATGAGAGTCAGGCTTTAGTGAAGCATAGGTCCAGAGTGGAGTTGTAATCTCACCGATGATGCAGATTGTAACCTATTCATACCTACTCTTCTGTTGTGGTTTCTGTCTTCATGTTCCCAAAGGTTTACTAGGGTAGGGAGTTCCATCTTAAGTCTTTGGGGCCTTCCTCATAACCTACTGATGTTGTGAGAATGCTAGTGGGCCTCATGGGCTCATGAGATATCCTTTGATCTTGCCAAGAGACTAAACCATCGTGCAATGATTGAGTCAGGGTAAGTTTACACATCTATGTGCTAAGCTTAAATGAAAAAAAGTCTTTACTGTTTATAGCAATTGGTCTTTAAATGAGAAACTAACACTTTCCTACCTTCATAGCGCTTATTGATTCTTAAGAAGCAAGGATCTTTGCTAGGACTTTTGCATACTAGTGAAAATTTGCCCTGTATCAGCTATTAGCAACCCAGTGTTCACTGTGTTCTGCAGAGCACTGTTCATATGGCAGCTTAAGCACAGAGAGAGTTGGCTGACCTGTATGTTTTTCAGGCCCAAGGGATGTACCATGGACTTCTAACTGATTTATCTTCATGCCTTTTTTAATTGGTCCTCTGACAGTTTCAGTGTCTTACAAAGTTTATATATTTTGAGTTAAACCATCGCCAAGTACAGAGTTCTACAGAGTTTAATTTCTGATAACCAGCCAACCCCAGGGAATTAAAAATATTTCAGCTCCTACACTCCTCAGCGTGACCTTCCTGAGGTAGTGGAGGATGCTCCAGGGGACTCTTGGAGGGCAAAGTTGCAAAGTTTTGAGGTGCTATTGGGTGGTCTTGGATGGTGAACAGCGTGTATGTCCTCTGAACCAGTGGGGCCAGCATCAGGGATGACTTATGCATCAGTCGTCCATCAGCCAATCAGTAGAGCTTGCCTCATGAACCCAGGAGGATTTGGTGGTGCCTGTAAAGCTTTGGGGATTGTTATATGAAATTGTGGCTTTCTTTGCCCTGCCAATACACAATCCTCTTTTCAGAATCCATTGTGGTTCATCAGTGAAATATTTTACTTAAAATAGGATTTCAAGCCAATTAATCTTTTTTTTCAGCACTTGATATAGATATCTTTACTTCAAATAGCTATTTAACAGTCTGCTTCTATTGAAATGCTTTTAATTTCCATGTAATTCAGTCTTGCAGAACCCAGCTAACAGATTCAGTACTCCAGAACTTTTTTTTTCACTGATTTCAACTTTTAAGAGAAAGCAGTCAAATCACTAGCAAACAGTTTGCACCAGAAATTTATACCAAAAATTTAAAAAAAAGTAACTTCTTGGATAAATCCCTAGGAATATATATTCATTTCTGTCTCTTACTCCTGTAACTACAGTTTTAGACAATAAGACTTGATATTCTGAAGTAAGACCCTGAGGCACTACAAGTTCTCAAATAACCTTCAGCATACTGTGCTGGAAAGAGGAGTAATTTATCTTAGAAAGCATTTTACGACAAGAATTGAACTAGTTTTCTGCTTAACTATTCACTCACTGAAACACTTGTTTCTCCTCAGCATTCCAGATAGCTGAATTTTTATTAGGTAATAAAATCCTAGTCTCTGGACACTAATATACTGTCTCTTAACATTTTTATACTGCATCTAACAGAGAGCTTTTTCAGGAACTTTTTTTCTTTATGGTGGTAGTGATGATCGACTTAGAATAAGGAGAGCCATTTGATAAATTACATCCTAGGAGAACATTTTGGATGGTATCTAGAATCTCTTCATCAGACTTAGAGTCCCATGAAAAAGAACTGTCCACATTTACTCTTGACAGATCTCTAGGTCAAGTCTCTTCTTTAGGCATCCTAAAATCATATCATTCCTGCCACTATCTTGTCCCATAGTTGTACTTGCTATTTTTCTTATACTATGAGCCACCCAAGGGACATCTTGGGGTGGGGGGAAGGTTTTCCTGCTGGTAGAGGAAGTTAGGATCCACATCATGAAGGGAACAAATATAAACCAAATGTTAGGCCCAAGATCTAGTGCCAAAAGTCTATTGTTCAAAGTGTGGGAATCCAGTGACCTGATATAAGAGATAAACATTTCTGCAAGGAGTTTTCATATGTTTAATGGGGTGGAGAAAATGAAGGTAGTACCAGATGAGGAGGGAAGACACAGGAAACACCAAAGTGCCAATCATCATTTGCCTGGTTGTCAACCTATGTAAACCTTGAATCTTCTGATAATGGCCATGGCTTTTCTGACTGTTATGCCTTGCCTTCTCCTGCTAGCCCACCAACACTACCAGTACTACTAAGCTTAAATGTTTAAATGATTGGAATAAGGTTTACTGTGCTCTATCTTGATATAGCTATGGTAGGCAATGGGCTTGTGTCTTTGCCTCTTCATAGGTTAAAGAAGACAGCAGCTATTCTAACATCTAAATAGCTGGAGATGAAAACAAATCACCATTCTAATAATCATGAGCTATCCCATCTTTCCAAAAAGTTTTAATGAGGTGCCATCTGAGTGGGAGGAAATAACAAAAGGGAAATAGAAATTCATTTGGAATAAAGCGGAGTTTAACTTCTGGAAGTTCAGAGGGCAAAGAGAGAACACATTTCCTTTATGTGTTGTTTATTTTTTAATGCAACATGTGTGTTTGTTCTGTGTAGGTTTTCTAACCAGCCACCATTAGCGAGGTCTTCCCAGCCTAAGCCAGATCTTGCCTACTGGAGAAGAAAAGGACAAGATTTCAGTGTACTGTTGGATTACACAGACAGAGGAAACCTGGAACCCCCTAGAATGGCAGAGCCCCATGGGATGAACCGACATGTGAGAGAGAGTCAGTTGGAAGTAGGATCGAGGTTGGAAAATACAGCGAGGAGAGCAGTTTTAGAAGGCAGCTGGAAAGTATCTGGAGATCCCAAGCGGCAGAATGCAAATTTTGAGAGCTGGAACCAGCCTAGGAGACTGGGGAGGCAGATGTCTGATGGAGATGGTGAGAAACTGCTGCAAGATCTATATGCATTTAATAAAGGAGACAATACATTCAATTCCCAAAACAAGGGAAAGTCCCAGTCATTGCCTAGAGTTCTTTCCCCCGACACCCTAAGATGTGTGGAAATGCCCATTCTGCTAAATGATTACCATTTCCCAGGGGATGCTAAAATGCTATTTTATCCTCCAAATAGTACATCCAACTTGGAATACCTAAGAAACTCTGAGAAGGGTGACCCTTATATTCCTTTACAAAAACCCAAGTATGGGAGACCCCTAAAACCTCCATCTTATGAACTCCACCGACAAACTCGAAGTGGAGTAGAAACCAGCAGGTATCAGGATAACTACCAGAAACATTGTGTTTCTTTTCTGCCCAAAACTAATGAGCCCAGGCAGGACCCTTATAACCCAGACCCAAATTTAGAGCCTCCCATGTACGTCCCACCACCGTCTTATAGGTCACCACCCCACCAGAACACAAATCCACGTTTCCTAAATGAAGTGCCTCATTTCCAATATGGTGGTCACACACAGCAGCAGCCGCCACAGCAGCAGATGATGGAGAAGCCCATGACTGGCCATTACTCTTCATCCAGCTCTTACAGGTCTGGGAATCAATATAGTACAAGTGTGGGTCCCTCTCATGGGCTTCCCGGACGCTCTCTACACATGGATGCTTGTGACAGCTCGATCCAGTATATTCCCTTCAGTGACCCACGAATCCGACACATCACAATGGCCCATCATCAAGACCTCAGCCAGGAAACCAAATTCCTTGACAAACTATATACCACAAGTCCCTCTGGTTTCCAAGGACCAGCTCGGGTTCAAGCACAAGATGATGGTGCCTGTTTTCATCCTGAAAGCCAAGTCCCAGCAACCAAAAGTGAGAGTGATCCTGCCACTTATGAACCTAGCCTTGGGTGGTTCCCAGCAACACCCCCCCCAGACAGAGAAATCTGTGCCTTGCCTGACCAAAGAGACAATTGTGTTTTAAGTGAGCAGCAGCCTGATAAAGAAAGCAGCCGTCAGCCCTGTGCTAAAGGGAGGGTTTCTCCCCAAATCCCACAGTGGGAGAGTACCTGTGAAACCATAACTAAGCTCAAAACATTTCAAACTGGGATTCAGACCAAGAAAAGCTCAAAGAAAAACGTGAACGAAACTGTATTTTGCTTGGTTTCTGTCCCAGTTAAATCCGAGCCACATCTGCCAGATACAGATAGGAATAACAATGATTTAAAACAGAGTGCTGATAAAAAGAATGGCCATGAGAAGAGAGGGGCTTTGCGAGAACAAAGTCTCTTGAGCATGTCTTCCACCGACCTGGAGCTACAAGCACTTACAGGAAACATGGCCAGTAAAACTGAGCTACAAAAACAAGGCCTGGGAGGACCAAAGCAGGGCAAACAAACAAATGACCTGAGGTTCAGCTACCCTGCAAAACACAGGGAACTCAGATATTCTGGCTCTTGGCCAGGTGACCAGTACAGAGACCAGCAAACGCAGACCGCTGTCACCCAAGAATCCCAGATCTCCCAGTTTCTTCCTGCTAAAAAGATGGAGGACCAATACAATGCACTGCCCCTTCCAAAAGTATCAGACCCCACTCTGCAATTATCAGACCCTGCCTCTGAAACCCTGATGCCAACAGCATCCCCTCCCAGGGACTGGAAGTTGAGGCCAAATACTGAGAGTCTGAAAGGTCAGATGTACTTCAGTCCATCTAGCAATAGTGCTTTCTCAAGGACTGCTTCGTCCACTATTCAGGGGCCTTCGTCAAAAGCAGGCCAAAGCCAGCCTTATGGGCCCTCCACCGATGTAAACGAGAAGGACACTAAGCCAGTATTCAAAGGTCAAGCAGTAAAGGGTGAGGCAAGTGCCCCATGCAGCAGTAAAGAACTCTTTGGTCAGTTTCTCTTAAAACCAGTTAGCCGTCGTCCCTGGGATGTAATAAGTCAGTTAGAAAGTTTTAATAAGGAGCTTCAAGAACAGGAAGAAAGCAGCAGCAGCAGCAGCCGCAGCAGCAGCAGCAGCAGCAGCAGCAGCAACAGCAGTATTGATGGAGAAGTTGCAGAAAGTGAGTATCAGATGCAGGTTGATGATGCTGGTACTGATACTGATGCTGAGCCTGGGTTAAAGCACTATAAGCCTGATGAACCCAGCCAGGAAATGAGAGTTGGGCTACAGCCAAGGACACTAACACCAGAGATTCCTGTATTTAAATCAGGAAGAGTTAAGAGTGTGGAGCTGATAGCTGATTTTATATATGACAATCCTCAACCACAGATACCCTTCCAGAGAAGAGATAGCAAAGGTGAATCTGTCAAGCCCCCAGATGAAAGTGCGATTCCAGAAACAAGAAACCAGGAAATGGAGACGAGAATAAACAAATTGGCCATCAGCCCAGACCCTGTGAAAAGAATGATGTCAAGTGGTTTGATGAAGACAATTCCAAACCCTTTGAGCTACTCAGCAGACATAAGAGAGCCCCAAGAAAAGAGGCAGTATAGCAATGTATTAAATTCTGCGCAACCAAGCCAAGTGATTCATCCCAAGAGTGTTGGAGCCGAACAGAGGGAGTCAGCAGGACACGTTTCTTTAGTGAACAAAAAACAAGGTCTGTCTGAAGTAAAGTTTGTGGGTCTTGACACAAGTTCAGAGCGTAGTGCCAACAAGTTAGATAACATTTTAGAAAAACCCAGTGCAATAGAAATCCCTCCTAATGAACCCCTTCAGACAAGGGCTACCCGGATTCTGGGCATAGAAGTAGCTGTAGAATCCCTCATCCATGGTAACAAGGAAAGGGGGCCAAACCTTCCTCCCAGTCCTGCTCAAAATGTTCCCAAGGCAGATTTGCCAGCAAGAGAAACATCTTGCAATTTGGTTCAACCAAATGATCCTAACCTCATATCATCAAAAAGTGCTTTTGATAGCAGGAGAAAGTGTGGCTGGACTGAAAGCCCTCTCTTTGTAGGGGAGAGAGACACACACTTGAAGACACACATAATTCCTCAAGATTCTGAACTAAACCCAGATCTGGATGGAGATGACACCACTAATGATTTGGTCTCTGAACCTGAGCCCAAATCACCTTCCAAGCTCCATGGTCAGAAGGACCTCAGAACAAACCAATTCTACAAGTCAACTTTGTTTCATTACCTGGAAAGAAACTCCACTGGGATAGGCTCAGAAAAGAAATTCAGAAGTACCTCCAAGGTGATTGAAACTATACAAGAGAAATTAGTCAGCCCTCCAACCAAAACGGCTGTGGATCGGATAATGAGAATGAAGGAAGTTGATTCCATCTCTCGAATTAGACGTCTTAGTTCCAAAAGCACTGATTCTGGAGAGGAGACAGAAGAAGAGAAAATTCAGAGAAGACTGGAAGGACAGTCAAGGCTTGGCTTTGGCTCTTTGAATGGCGGTGACCCAGGACACAAAGTGGAGGAGGTTGGAGCTGTGTCGAAGCACATCACATCCCTAGAAGAAAATGGGCATCAGATAATACACAGTGTAAAGAAGAGTGCAGAGCAAGATCTTTTTTGCCTAGGTAAGTAGCATTAACACTTGAAAAATGCTTTGTTAGAGAAGAGTACAATCTATCTTCGGTAACTATGAATCCTTTTAGGTAAGGTGGAGCTTCAAACTTGTGGTTTCCTTGGTGTGGGGGAACTCCTGGTCTAGAGACTCCCTCCACCAAAGCAGATCACCAACTTGTGTGTAATTTATATGGCCTTAGAGAGTTGAGTAGGGACTCTGACATGCCTGTGGTCACAAAGACAGTAGGTGTCAGAAGCACAATTTCCCCCTATGACTTTCTGATGGCAAGGGTGGTCTTCTAGCCACTAGGTTGCATTGCTTTTCAGAATATGAGAAATAACTGTAAGTACATCCTGCTTTAAGAAAAACCTATGTGAAACTTGGCATGTGGACCAAATAAACTAGGGAATTTGATTTTAACTAAAAAAAAATTCTTTGTTTTATAAAAGGATATACCAGAATAGGGATTTTTAATCTCATTTGTGTCATGGAGCGCCTGGGAAATCTGATGAAGCTGATGGACCCATTCTCAGAACCATGTTTCCAAATACATAAAATAAAATACATAAAACCCCAAAGGATACTAATTACATTGAAATTCAGTTATCAAAAAAATTTTTAAATAAATTTACATATTTCAGATTAAAAATTCCTAGCCAAGAGTGTTCATTTAAGTAACTGCAGGATAACATCAGAGATATAGAGGTGGAAGGGATCTCAGAATTATATAGATGGTATGTATCAGAGGCAGATCTGAACCAGAGTCACTGTTGTTCCTACTGGACCACCCTGCCTCCCTTGACTCCTGTGATGTATTTGAACTTCTATTTGCAGAAATGAAGTTTAACGTAGTTTTCTTATAACCTAACTACTGAGAAATAAGTAACAACTTTGCTGGCTCCCATAAAATGGTACTCCATCTTAGATGGTAGCACTACTGGATATTTTATAGGAGACTAGTGGTTACCCTCCAGGGCCTCTAGGTGGTGCAGGGCCTGAGGTCAAGAAAACTTGAGTTTCAGTCTGCCCTCAGATACTAACTGTGTAACCCTGGGGAAGTCACTTTACTCTGTTTGCCTCACTCATCTGTAAAAATGAGCTGGAGAAGGAAATGACAAACCTCTCCAGTATCTTTTGCCAAGAAAACTCTAAATGGGGTCAATAAAAGCCGTACTTGACTGAAACAACTGAACAACAACAACAGAATTTACCCTCCGGGATATCGCTACCAGTGATTAGAAATATGGCTCCCAGAAATATGCCTAACCATCCTTTAATGGCCAAATAAGAACAAAAGAAGTGCTGTATTGGACTGGCCTAGTGACCTAGATACCTCACAGGCCTGCTAGGTCTTTCAGTAGTACCTTCAAAATATTTTTTTTTCCCATTTGTTTGGCTGCTTTCTTCATCTGATTAATGTATTAGACTTTAAGAGGTTTAGCAGCTAGAATAAGCCCATACTCTCATTCCTCCTCACAATACTCAGCAGGTCTGCCTTTTCGTATGTCTTACATCTTAATTATCAGATCTCCCATAAGCCAGTTTGGCAAGGAGAATGCTGAAGCCTTCGAGACTGACTCATTAACTTTTCAGGGCCCTGCATGATTTGTCAATTTTCCAATAATAGTGACCATTCTTTGCCTCAGTTTGGAGTGTACTTCTGATACAACTCTTACTAGCTTGAAGGCTTCTTAAATCTTTTCCACTCAAGACCCCTTTAGTTCGACTCTGACTTAAACTCCACAGATTAAGAAGCAATAAAGGGGTCTTGAGTGGAAAAAGTTTAAGAAGCCTTGGGCTAGAGGGCCTACCTGTGTAGTTAGGACATCCTGCCCCTTACACACAGTAATTATATGGCTCTAGGTAAGTCATTCAAATTCTCAGTGCCCCTAGCCAACTCTAAACTAACTTTACAAACATATCTATATCTGTGGAGGGAGTTTGCACACTAGAAGTCTCCCCCTCGGTAATGAAATCACAGGTTGGAGCCAAAAGTCTCTGGCACAAATAGCTCTCTTTCACGCCTACTGAAGTATGCAGTCACTAGGCTTATAAACCACGTGACTTTAGAGGCAGGAACACCTTTGTGTGGTCACAAGTAATAAATCCAATATTCAAGCTGAGAATGAGGAGGATAATGATTTAAAGAGAAAAAATGTTATAAGATAGAAGGGACAGATTTCCTTCAGTTGACTAGAAATCTAAGACTTTGTTAGTATTAAGCTCTCCTGGTTTTTGGAAAGAACTATTCTCTATTAAATTCAAAATCTTAGAGTAATATGAAAAGGAGCTGGGGGGGGGGGGTGTGGAAAGGAAAGAACCAAGATTTATTAAATGCCTACTAAGATACTGCTACCGTAAACCAAGAGTGTTACAGATATTATCTCCTTCAGTCCTCACAACAACCCTGGGAGGGAGGGGCTGCTCTTATCCCCATTTTACAGATGAGGAAATGGAGGCAGACAACTATTAAGTGATTTGCCCAGGGCCACACAGCTAGTATATGTCTGAGACAGGATGTGAATATAAGTCTTTTTGGCTCCAGGTCCAGCACCCAGGCCTCAGTGAGAAAAATAAGGTTATTTTAGAGCAGGAACTCTCATAATTTCTTATCTGCTGAACCTTCCTAGATAATTCACAAATGAATGAGTGTAGGAGAGGTGAGCTCTAATCACAAATTCCTCCAATTAGCAGGCATCTTAGAGATGATCTAGTCTAAGCCCACTCCCATCCCCCTGTTATTTTACAGATGAAGGTCTGGGTCTCTGAGATCCAAGATCCCACAGCTAGCTAAGTCAGCATCAGAGCAGGATTAAAGCATGTCTGATCCTTTATGGGGTAGAGTTGGCAAGTGTGTATGTTTGTTTTCTTTCTCCTATTCATTTTCTGTGCCCACTAAGCAGAGGAATTAAACATTTGAAAGTTGATGGGGGTTGGCACAGTCAGGAGGAACTGGCATAGGTTTGGTCCTTAATACATGACTACTTTAAACAAATGAACTGTGAAGACCTTGCGTTTCAGAATGCTTCACATGAGATGGAGCGCACATAAATGGCACGTTGTAAAGTTTGGCTACAGCAACACTTTTGGGAGGGAAGGAAGGAGGGAATGAATATTTATTAAGTACCTACTATGTGCCAGGCTTCATGCTAAATGCTCTATAAGCATTTTGTTTGATCCTTATAACAACCAGGGGAAGTAGAGGCTAATACTATCCTCATTTTACATTTGAGGAAACTGAGGTAGACAGTTGTACTTTTTGACTTAGAGGTGGCATGATATTGAGGAAAGAGCATTGTTTTGGAGTCAGAGGGCACAGGTTCAAATTCCACCCATGGTACTTACTCGTGGTGAGACTTTTCTTGGACAAGTCATCTAACCTTCCCGAGTTTCAATTTTTTTATCTGTAAAATGAAAGGTGGGACTTGACACCTTCAGTGTCCCTGTTGGCTCTGGATCTGTGTTGTTATTATTCCTGATTTTTTTTAACAACTCTTTTCTCTCAGTCCCCATGCTCCCTATAAAGAAAGAAAAAAAAAATTCATGAATATGGTATATCCTAGGGAGGGCCAAATAGAAATAGGAACAAATTCTGTGAGGCCAATCTCATGGTGTATGCCAACCTCACCAGGCCTCAGCTTTCTCATCTATAAAATGGGAGAGTTGGGCTGGCTGGTCTGCCCAAGTCTCTTTCCAGCTCTGATTTTATGACTTGGGGCTACCCTTCTCCACCTCAGTCCCTGACAATGGACCAGAAATTGTAGATACAATCAACTCTGGTTTCTCCTGCTGTGTAAAATAGAGGTCCCTTATGAGCTTATATACTGGGCTTTCTTGTCTTTATTGTGTAGTTATTATCCCTTTCCCTGAACCGAAATGACTTCATTGTGGTTGGAAGGATTATGTGGCCAGTTCCATGCTATCTTAATATACTTTTAGGAGCCATCTCACTGGTGGATCCCATCTACACATGGATTGTGTTGTAATCCAGTGCTGAAATACAGTTGGAAAGGTCCCAATTGTGTTCAACCTCTGTTTCAGCAATCTCTATTGCATGATTCAACAGGGATTTATTGAGTGCTTACTAGGTATCCTATTAAGGTGTTCCTTAAAAGGGAAGAAAATCCAAAAATCTCATACATGGTTGGGCATGGTGGTGCAGACCTGTACTCTCCAGTACCAGGGAGGCCAAAGTTGGAGAATCTCTTGAGCTTGAGAGTTCTGAGCTGTAGTGTACTAGGCTCATTGAGTCCACACTAAGTTCAGCATTAATATGGTGAGCTCCCAGGAATGAGAGGGGCCATTAGGATGTCCAAGGAGTAGAGAGCTGGCTGAGATTGGAAAATGGAGCAGGACAAAGTTTTCCAGGATGTCAGACACTTACTAGCTGGGCCATGAGTACTTCTAGCCTGAGTGAGATAGAGAGATCAGTCTTAAAAAAAGAAAAAAGATCTCTTATATGTCCAGTTTTTCCATTTTTCAACTCAGTAGAGGATTGTTGATGACTTAATTAAGCCACCATTAATCTCTTGGTGCCTCATTGCATGGCATTGAAGAGCTGATGTAAGGGAACCATCCTGAACTAAAGCATGTGTTCTGTGGGTTTGCAGTCCTGGCTGGCTCTTCATGACCCCACTTAGGGTTTTCTTGGCAAAGATACTAGTTTGCCATCTCCTTCTCTGGCTCATTTTACTGCTGAGGAAATTGAGGCAAACAGGGTTGAGTGACTTGCCCAGGGTCATGTAGCTACTAAGTGTCTGAGGTCAGATTTGAAGATGAGTCTTCCTGACTCCAGGCCCAGCTATCTAGGTACTATGGCATCATCTAGATTCCTTGTTCTAAAGCATAGATTATGTAATCTGCTTGAAGTCAGGGCTCTAATTCATTTTCCACTTTATTTTCCCAGTTCCTAGCAAAGACCCTGGCATGTAGGAAGCATTTCTAAATACTTGTTGGATTTATGGGAAAGAGGCAGATGAAACTTAACAGGGTCTTATTAACAGATTTGGTTTTTTAATGCCCCATTCAGACATACACTCAAATCTGTGAATCTTCTAGTCCAGTGACTATCTCGTGATTATGCCAGCTAGAAATGGGTATCAGCAGCTTTCAGGAAATCTTACAATCACTAACAAGCCCTGGTCTAGCCAAGGCAGCTGGATGGCACAGTGAGTGGATAGGATTCTGGGTCTAAAGTCAGGAAAACCTGAGTTCAGATCACTCAGACTTGTCTTAGCTGTGTGGCCCTGGGCAAGTCACTTAATCTCTCTTTCTCTCAGTTTCCTCAATGTAGAGTGGGAATAATAATAGCACCTCCCTCCCACCCCCTGCCCAGGGTTATTGTGTGGATAAAATGAGATAATATAGGTAAAGGGCTTTGCAAACCTTAAAGTGATATATACATGCTGTTATTATTATTCTTAGTTTAGCCCCATCTGTCTTGCCAAAAGACTCTGGAAGGAGTCTTTGATGACAACACTGTATAAGTATTTATCCAATGACTGCTCTGGGGTGTAGCTGCTCAGCACTCTATGTCATGGAGGTGCTCAGTAATGACTTATCATCTAGCTGATGATCCCACTAACTTGGCTTTAAGAGGGATTTCTTTTTTCAGGACTCCAGTGAGCAGCAAGTTTGACATTTTCAAACTTTCATGAATGAAAAGTCTCCCTTTTCTCTGTGTGGGCGGTGGGGAAGCCAGGCTTTGTTAACAAAAGATTCCTCAAAGAAACTAACCCAGCAAGAGGCCTAGTACAACTCCAGACCAAAAGCTCAGCATAATCTGGTTCACGTCGGAATCTGTCACATTAACAGTGAATATTATTCTGAGTGTTGAATTTCAGAAGACATGAGGAGAGATGTTTCTTTTTAACACAAAGCATTTTTGTAAGGCATTAAATGTTGCCCCCATTAAGTACAGAAATTGCCTAGACCTTTACGTATTTCAATCTTTACTGACTCGGGGTCCCCCAAATATTTCTTTTGAATAGTCTCATTCTTCATAGCAATGCACAGTGAGCTGCATTGAATAAAATAAAATGATTATTGAATACATTTTGATGATAAAGACATTAACATATTGTCTACATGGTCTACATGAGATGCAGCAAATAAGACAGGAAGCAGAAATAATGATTTTATTATTATGCCATAGCAAATATATTGTGTTAAAGCCACAAAACACTTTACAGGCATGATCTCATATGATCCTGAGTTCAGATCACTTCAGATCTTAGCTATGTGACCCTGGGTAAGTCACTTAATCTCTGTCCCTCTCAGTTTCCTCAACTGTGGGGATAATAATAGCACCTCCCTCCCACCCCCTGCAGGGAATGTGTTACAAAGGATAGAACACTGGAAGATCTGAGTTTAAATCCAGCCTGAGACACTTACTAGCTGTGTGAACCTAGATGAATCCCGTAACTGCTCTCTGTCTCACCTCCATCAAAGGATTCATGGATTCTGTATTTTCATATTTGATTAATGGGAGAAAGAGAATGTACCCCATATTCCAGAATTTCTGGGTGCCCCATTTTGGACTGGAAGCTGAGTTAATCCAGCGGCTGAGCCAAGCACTGTGCAGAATTCCCAAGCATCCGAGTGTACCTATGACCTGAGAACAGAAGGCCCACTCTCTTCAGTTAAGGATATCAACTTCATTCTCTTGTCCTCTTCAGGGAATGTCTGGCAAGTAACCAAGAATTGAGTATTCTTCAAGCCAACATGTTGTAGCATTTGAGTTTCAGGACAGAAATTCAGGTTCACTTGGAGAAGTTGGTGCATTGTGTTAAGCATACGTAACTGAATAAAAGCAAAAGGCATTCTCAGCCACAAATGGACACAACAGAAGTCAATTTGTTTCAAAGTTTATTGTATTACGTTTTGAACAAGGGGAAAAAAAATCTCTCAAAATGTTATTTATTTCCTCCCCTATGTGCCCCACCTCCCATGTGATTACTGAATTTACTTCCATCAGTTGAAATTCACATCCAAGTTCAAGTACAACAGGCTTGTAGAAATAACTGAAATTGACTTAGGCCTTGAAGAATGGGGAAGGAGAAAGAAAGAAGAGAACAATGTTGCTTTTTCCCCTCTGTGTGTTATTCTTTGCTTACTATCTGAGAATTAAAAGTGGTTAATTGATCTGTTGCTGATTATTTCCTTTTCTTGACTTTTAACAGATACATACGATCCTAGCCGAGTTGAACAAGTCTGACTTGAGTGACCTGCAAATATCGAGCACTCCAACCTGCTAATTAAGTATCCTCTGATTTGGGGCTGACCAGCCTGTCTGCCCCAGGTGTTTGCTTAGAGATCCTCACTAGTTTTGGGTGTATTGATAAAGCCTTTACCACTGCCGATAAAAATTAATCATTTTTCCAGAGCTGTTTTGTGGAGATAATGAAAATCTTACCCTTTGAAGCCATGCCTGTTTTCCATAGCAGTTCTAATTAAGTTGTGCCTACATTTGTCAAGGTATTTTCACGTTGATGGAGGTAGCTAGGGTGTAAATGGGATGGGTATTTCATCTAGTCCTTCGGTGTCAAAGACCAGACACGGGAATATTATGAAAATATTTGGAAAAGAATGTGAATGTGTTAGCTCTCTTTCTGAATCTTTAAAGCCCAAGCTTTTGTGTTTATAGGATGGAATCTTGGAGATAGACTATTTTTGAGAGTCCTTCTGCACTTTGAGTTGTGGGGAAATGTGGAATGAACATAAAGTTAGAGATTGATCCATTTAAAATCAATTTGGCCACATAGTGTCAAAAAGAATTTGCTTCAATTACATAAGTAAACTCACTACATTTAGGGAATAAAAGCAATATCTTATAAGCTCCTAAGGGGTAAGGACTTGTGCCATAATGGACTAAGAATATTATTTATGGAGCAACTAAAGATTTCAGTCAGTTGCAAACAAAATACCATTGTGTGTTTTGCACTCAGTATTATCTACTTTTATTTTCTGTATGGATGTTTAGAAATTCTTTTATATGAAAAAATGCTGATTTAAGATAGCCCATTTTAACAAAGTAACTATATTTCTTTTTAGGAGAATACTATTTTTCTATGATGTAAACTATTGTTTGGTGGCAGATTTTTAAAGAAGTATTATATTTAAAAGAATCTGTATCCCTTTGTGTGAAGGGAACCCTAAGGAGGGTTCAGTTTGATGTTTTAATGTATATGTTATATCTCAGTCGTATACAATGCTGCCACTTGGATTGTGTTGTGAAAAGAGATGTCTCTCTATATAAAAATATTATGGGGTTAATTAACTCTTTTTAAAAATGAATTTTTCACAAAGATTTTTCACAAACATAGCTGATGGGATATTTTTGAAAGTCATCCTTTTCAGGGCTAAATCCTCCAACTATCATAACTGGTGCCAGATTAACTAGAATTACCAAAAAGTGGTTTTGTATTATGTCTGATTGTACAGCCCTGAAATAAACCTTCTCCAATCCACCCAACCCTTCCCTCTCCCCTAACCACCACATACACGCATGCACACACACACGCGCACACACACACGCACACACAGAGTTAAACATTTTACCTAGAATGGTTCTGAATTAGTCTCTGTATTAAAAATATTGCTTTGAGACATTAAATATGTGGCATTTCAAAAGAGTTTTTGAGGCCTGTACATTCTGCTGTGTTTAATATTGCATTAACCTGCACAAACTTTATTTATGAATTTTTTATGTGTTTCTGTCCACTCTCTTTGTAAGATATGTTCATTTGCTAACCTTCGTTGAAGATTCCTTGCTTCCATCCCCCTTTCTTCCTTACAGGAGAGCTGTCCCTTACAATATCCTTTCTCAAAAAGCTCCCTCATCTATTTTTATTCATCTCAACTTTCTGAAATGATCATTTTTGGGTGGTCTATAATTTGGCCCCAAAAACAACCTTTGTGGTGCTTTAGAAAACCCCTTTTATATCTCTGCCATATGATTTTTTTTTTTTACAGAAGAGCTTTATATATTTAGTCTATTATAAACAAAATAAGATCCATGTAAATCATTCTTCAAAATCCCCTCAGATATACTAATGAACAATCTTGGCATATATTTTATTATTCATTTTAAGTTTTGGCTTTTCCAGCTGGAAAGTTACAATAAGATATAGCATTCATATCAGTAGGAACCAGGGCCAAGTCACTGCTTGGAATGGACATGGAATTACTCTTTCTGGGAAAGACTTTAGTGAGGATTGGTTCACTCGAACTCTGGTCATTGGTTAACCACTTAGATTGGTGTGGGGCCAACTGGCCTGAAACCGAACCACCTGACAAGCCTGTTTGGGGCTTGGTGTCCTTTTCACATTTAGAAAATGGGAACAGTCTTTTTTTTTTTCCAAAGACTAACCCTGTCCCCTCGAAAACTATCAACATATTGCCTAAAGATATTCAAATTAGAAATGTCATCCTAGAAATGACTGGAAAGCAGAAAAACTGAACTTTATTCTTACTCCAAATTTCTTCTAATGTCCACAATGTGAAAAAGAAAAATAGAAACTCAAGAGAAAGCCCAAAAAAGGAAACAAAATGTCTCATTCCATTATGGTAGATTGATCATTTAGGAAGTACAGAAGATCGTGACTTTGAGACTTCCGTTAGCCTCAAACAACTGACAAATATATCATGCCTAAATAGGACTTATTTGAAGATTTGAATCCAATAACATCAATAACAGTGACAGTTTTCTCCCTGTTAAGTGTAGCATAATTGATTAATTGGTAGCAATTACTTGATTCGACTATAAAAATATTTTTGCTGTTACCTATTTGCCAAATTGTTTTCTTAGTAAATATGACCATTAACATGGTCATGTTCATCAAGAGTTTGGGGACTTGAATGATTAAAATTTAGTTCTGATCAATTTTAAACTAGAAATTTGTAGAAAAATTTCATGTAAAGTAAATGATAATTTGAAAAGGAAAGAAAACACATTTAGCTAATGGCTAGTTGGTTCTGATTTGCCATGTCTTGTAGCAAACTTTTGATTGATTGAACATAATATTTCCAACATTGTTTCTCTGTGTCTTTTGCTTTATCCACAGCCTGTCCTGAAGTACCACCCAAATGTGTAAAGATTTCCCTCTGGGAAGCCTTTAGTGCCTCCCACCCCCTGCCTCTATTGTGCATAACTTTTCTGGCCCAGTGGATTTTTGAGACCCTTGCTTTTAGTATTATTGGGTTTATTGGCCACTTTGGTTTGGGTAGATGGTTTTAATTAGTGGGAGTTATACTATTCCTTTATGGAATAGGAGGGAATTCACATACTGATCAAATCCTTAACAAGACTTTAACCTTTGGGAACCATTTTTTCTAATTGATGAAAGGCCACTTTTATTTAAAATCATCATGGTGAAGCAAACTATTCCAAATCCATGGGACACACTTTGACCTATGGAATAGCCTATCCCATAATCTAGGATACATTTCAACAACCCCCACCACAAATTCAAGCAGCTCACCAGTGAGGTAGGTTGAGGTGACCCTAATCACTTTCAGAGAGCAAAACAATGACTTTTCCCAGCAACTGCTTACCATGGAGTTTCTACTGCTAAGACATGAGCAGCAGATCAGGGGATGCTAGTGACTGTGTAGAGAAAACTAGATTCTGATTCCAATCAGAAAAATTAACTGGAAGGAACCCAGGCTTAATCCAGCAACTTTCAAAGAGTGTATTTGTGATTGTTGGCCAACTTTGCTAAAAGTTACTAAGCAATGCAGAATTAAGTGTCAATGTTAATATCTCTTGGAAAGTGATAAGTGCCACAAGATTATAGTTATATAAATATTTGACCTTGTGTAGATACTTCTGATGTCCTACGTTTTTGTAAACAAAGACTTTCATATTTGGGGCCCTTGTTCTGCTTAAAACAGAGACTTGCCTGATCCATCTGTGTATGAAGACAGGATTTAAGAGATGGTGGTGGGATGGGGCTAAGCTATTGCTGGAGTGAGGAATTTTTGTGTCTTTTTGTTTCCACTCAAGCTATAGATTTTGTGCATCTGTTTATGGAAATAGAGTTGCTACTCTAAACTGGGTTTAGGAAAAACATTCCAAATGACCTTTAAGAGTCTGAACAGTGGGAGGTCTCTCCAAAGAGTGGGATGTTTCCCTCTGACCAGAACTGAGACCAAGAATAGGGAGATGATAAAGTAGCAGGAGAAAGAGAGACAGAGACACACAGAGAGACATGGAAAGTGAGAGAGAGAGAGAGGAGAAAGAGAGAGAGAGAGAGAGAGAGAGAGAGAGAGAGAGAGAGAGAGAGAGAGAGAGAGAGAGAGAGTGAGGAGGAGAGAGAGAGAGAGAGAGAGAGAGAGAGAGAGAGAGAGAGATATGAAGAGATAGAGAGAGAGAGAAAGAGAGAGGGAGAGGGGAGAGAAAGGGAGAGGGAGAGAGAGAGAAAGGGAAAGGGAGAGGGAGAGAGAGAGAGGGAGGGAGGGAGGGAGAAAGGGAGGGACAGAGTATGTCCCTTTTCAGCAAAAGTTTCTTCTACAGTAACCTGAAGGATGCAGACCTGGGACTGTCCCAGTCCTGGGTAGGGGGAAAAGGCAGAGGGTTCTCTCTATTAATTGCTGGCTTTGGTTTGTGAGCTCTTGTTTGCATAGTTGGCTTTATTCAGACAACACAAATCCTGGACGCTTCTTGTTACATGGCCCCTGCTAAGTGACCGAAACAGGAACCTGTGCTGGAATCCAGCCTTCCTTCCCATTAGCACAAAGGCCCTGATTTGGGGCAGGGAGGCCAGGCGATGTTTTCCAGAAGATAATCCTCTTTCCCATATGTAAACCAGGTCCCCTAGATCTCAGCTGCTGAGCCAAAGAAGCAGCTCAGCTTCCTTCTTCCTCCCCTCGCCGTTCACCCCGCACCTCCACCCCCCTCACTGCCAGAGACTTGCTGTGTAGCCCTCACTGTCTTGGAGTGGGAGGAAAGGGAATGCAGTCATGAGCAGCATATGGCAGGAATTAGAAATAAAAATGCTACATCCCAGCCAGGGGAAATGGCAATAACCTCCAGATTATAAAATAAATGAGGTCCTCTCCACCTGGGTCAGCAGAAATCCCAACCATTACACCCAGGCCTGGCCGAGAAAATAACCAGAAACATCCCTGCAGAAATCTCTGAAATGCAGCACAGGGAAGCACCCTGGTGAACCACGGATAGTCTGCATCTGCCCACATGTGTCAGTGAGCACAGCTACAGAGAGCAGAGAGGGGAGCCCCGTGGCAAGCTGCAGCAGCAGATAATGGCTTGTTGCCAGTTCTGAACCATGGCTACAGGTCATCCGGGCCAAGAGAATTCGTGATGAAAGGGGAGGTGAAAGGGACATTCAAGATTGGGGCAGAATTAAGTAAGCAAATGAAATATTTGTAAAATGTAATGGGATGAATGTCTTCAAAGAGCTTTGTATTTCTCTGCACAATGTAAATACTGTGTTACTATACTATATTACTATTTGAGGGTGATTAACCCCGCTACCTAATGCACATGTTCCAAATAAAGATTTTGCATGAATCTGCTAATGTCTGTTACTTTTTGTTGAGGGTAGGAAAATTGAACCTAAATAACATTCAAAGGGAAAGTTACTACAGGCCAACTAATTGCAGAGGGGTATACTCTAGGATAATGAAAGTTGGTTGACCCATCTTTGGATGGAAAAAACAAAATGAGGTTTTTGAGGCCACTCAGTGTGCATAGAGGATTGGATCCCAAGCAAATTAATGTCCTAAATTGTGTTCCCTTCAATGGTTCAGAAAAGGGGTAAGGTAGTGTAATGGATAGGGCACTGAACTTGGAGTCAAGAAGACCTGAGCTGGAAGATTGCCTCAGATATTTACTAACTATGTGACACTTGGAAAATCACTTGACTTCTCTGAGTCTTAGTTTCCTCATTTGTAAAATAGGGAGTTGGCTCAGTAATCTCAAAGGCCCTAAAACTCTAAATCTGTGAATCTGTGAAAAGACTCCTCTGGTTTGCTTTTAAAAAGATATTTTTAATTTTTTTGTAATTTTTATATTTAAGTTTTTAAGATTTTTTTAAAAAATCTTCATTTTTAGAATTTGCTTAATCAATTTAAAGGGTATCTCCTACTTTGAAGGAGATGAAAAATGTCAAACAGAGCTGACTAAGAGTCTTGCTTGCTTTGTTTCATACACTCAGATTGGGTGTTGCGTCTTCTAGTCTACTGAACCTATGATTTGGTCAACAAGCTTCTTACTTGTTGTTCCCAAGTTTAAAAATCATTCATGGGTCTCCTTCTCCCTTGGGGGAAAGAAATAAGGACAATTTCTACTTCCAATCAATTTGTCCAATGTCTATTTTCCTCATTCTTGCCTAGAGCTATCTTGGTGGTCATCAAAGCATGGGTCTGAGGAGGTATTCCAGGTAGTCTTGGGACCTGGTCTGAAATTCTAATCTCATAAAAAGAGATGGTCATGTGATGAAAATTATCAAGTATATCACAAAATTGCAATTGCAGATCTTAATCTATATTTTTAAAGTGCAAAAATGAATGCTTAGAAAAGGTAGTCACCCTTTCCAAATCTTCCATGGTTATTGTCCTAAGCAAAAAGTGTGACAAAATAGTGATAGCATGAGGTAATGGAAAAAAAACAACACTGGCCCTCCATTAATTATCTGTGTGACTCA
Source organism: Notamacropus eugenii (assembly GCF_028372415.1). Taxonomy (NCBI): domain Eukaryota; kingdom Metazoa; phylum Chordata; class Mammalia; order Diprotodontia; family Macropodidae; genus Notamacropus; species Notamacropus eugenii. Next base: position 70,508,701 of record NC_092874.1, read on the forward strand.
TGAGAAATCCCTTAACTTCTCTGGACCCATATCATCCAATGACAAAAGTTGGACTCCAATAAAGCTGGAATTCACCTTTGGTGATCATGAACATATGATTCTTATTTCTTCATTTTGTGGGATCAGGAGTTGAAAACTATCTTGGTTCCTTGTCAAATAGTTTATAGGCTGAAACCTTTAAAAACCATAATGATGTGCTCCTTAGTGATCTAATTTCCCCCAAGCTTTCCCTCTTCTAATATCTATGCTGGTTCTTCTCCTGTCTCCTCCTCTTTCAGTAGCCCAACCAAGAGACTGACAATCTATTGAATTCCTACAGCATTTTTTTCCTTACATCAGAATTGAGGTACTTGGATGTCTGTAAGCCTAGCAGACAGCCTGAGACACTAATATATATTGGCCTACAGAGATGACCATCAACTTCCTTAGAATGGGGTTCCATAGGTTGCTCTGAGTCATTCTAAACTGGAAGACCTTTGTCTCTTAACAGCTGAGTATTTTCCATAAATATTGTACATCTCCCCCAATATGGATTAACATGAACAATCTATATGCAAGTACTTATGAATAAGTGCCAGCTTTGTGCCAGGAAATGTGCCAGGTCTCTGACGAGCTTTGAGTTGAAAATGCTGTTTTATTATGAAGCAATCAACAATCAGTTAATTCACTTTTTTGTAGACACTGTGTTAGATGCTGGGGATTCAGGGAACTCCAAGTCTCAATATCATGGTAAGTATATACATATATAAGAATACGCAGTCTAGACTACATCTCCTCATCTTGTCTCCAAGAATATTGGGGGGTGGGGATTTCTGTAGCTTTTGAATATGAATAATTGGAGGTTGAGTGCATAGGAATACTACTTAAAACCACAGAAAAATATGCAAATAAAAAGATAAACAAAAAACATGCAAAATAAATTTATTACTATCACCAAGAAGACCATTGGAGATGTCTGCACTGATGAACATTTTTCTTTTCATAAAAGAAAATGTAGGGTTGCTTATTATATCAAAGAAAACAGAAAGTAGATGACTAATGAAGGTGGGGAGTTGTGAAGAGGAGAAATTACTGTGCCAGCTTATTATTAGAAGAATGATGCATTTGGCTTTTCACTTGAGTGTGGGACTCTTCTAAGACCCTCTTGAGTCAGGAAGTAGGTGCTAAGAAGTAGGTAGCAGACCTGCCATTTGCTAATTTTTACACAGTAAAACCCACAGTAAAATATAGCATTTTATCCTATCCCACTAACTATAGGTCATAGCTCTAGGTTCAAAACTAGCCTCACACACTGACTGTGTGACCCTGAACAGTCACTTAACCCATTTGCCTCAGTTTCCTCATCTGTAAAATTAGGAAAATGATAACATCTAAATCCCAGGGTGGTTCTGAGGATCAAATGAGATAGTAATTGTAGCTATAAATGTTAGCTATTATTATTAAAGTGAGATCTCTCTCAGATGCCACATACACATCTGATATATATACACATATATACACACACATATATAAAAATATCCTGTACACATTTCATATATATATATTATATATATATATATAAAATACACACACACACACACACACATATATATATAAGTATGGAACATTGCAATGTCTCCTTATTTTTAAAATAAATTTTACATGCATTTACAATTTGTCCCTCCCACTTCCTCCTCCCACATTGAACAAGAAAAAAATACAATTCTCATCAGAAAAACTACATAGCCTAGCAAAAAAAAAATAATTCCCACATTGGCCAAGCCCAAATACGTATCTTTCTCTGTATATTTTAAGTTAATTACTTCCATAGCAGGAGGTGGGCGGTGTGTTTTTCCTGCAGTCCCCTGGACGTATGGTTTGTTACCACACTTGTCAGAGTTCTAAAGTTGTTCAAAGTTGAATTTCCCTACAGCGTTGTTGTTATTTTATAAACCGGTCTGGTTCTGCTCGTGGAGATCTTCCCAGTTTCTTCTGAAAGTGCCCATTTTGTCCTTTCTCAGAGTAATAATATTCCGTTACAAGTATGTTCTTTCATACAGGCTGGCCCTGGTGCCTGGAATACTCTCCCTCCTTAACTTTTGCTCTTAAAATCTCTAATTCCCTTCAGATGGCGGCTCTTACAAGGCTTTCCTTACTTCCCCGGTTCTCTTCCCCATCTTCCCTCCTGCTCTAGAATACTTTGCATTTACTGTTTTATTTTGTATACATCTGTATCTAGGTCATTTTCCCCCAATAGAATTCAAAGCCCCTTAGTACAAGGACTGCTACATCTTGTCTTTGTATCTCCAGCATAGTGTTCCCCACATGCTAGTCACTCGAATACTTGTTGAATTGTACATTGTATGCCTAATTTCTGCCACTCACCAATGCCTCCATTTTTTCAACTAGTACCAGAATGTTTTGGGAATTTCATCTTGGTAGAATAGTCTAAGATCTGGCACTCCCAGGTCTCTCTCACTTTTTTCCGCCATTAATTTCCCTTCGGATTTTTTTATCTTTCTTGCCTCTGTATGAGTTTTGTTGTTTTCTTTCTGGTTCTATAAAGCAATTCTTTACAGATATGACATTGAATAAGTAAATTAACTTAAGTATTATTGTCATTTTTAGAATATTGACTCATTCTACCCAAGAGCATTCAATATTCTTCCAATTATCTAGGTCTTTATTTCTTTAAAAAGTAATTTGGAATGGTACTTACATAGTTCTCATGTGTATCCTGGTAGGTAGACTCCCAAGGATTTTACTCATTCTATGATTATTTTAAATGAGATTTCTCTTTCATATTAGCTTTACTGGTATGACATAGAAATGTTGATTATTTGTGTGGATTTATTTTTTATGTCCTACAACTTTGCTGAAGTTATTGTTTCAATTAATTTTAGTTGATTCTCTTAATTATGCCATCATATCATTTGCCTAAAAAGTGATCATTTTATTTTTTCTTTGCATAACTTTTTCATTGCTATAACAAGCATTGCTAGCATTATGTCAAATAATAATGCTGACACTGGGGTCATCCTTTTTCTACCCCTGATTTTATTGGAAAGTATTCTATTTTAGCTCCACTATATACAGTGCTATCTCTTGATTCTAGATATATGCTACATATCATTTTAAGGAAAAGTTCATGGATTTCTGCCTTCTAGTGTTTTTAACAGAAATGGGTATTGTATTTTGTCCAAAGTTTTTTTTAATAACTCTAATAATAGTAATCTAATTAATTTTAATTAGGAATAAAAGTGGTTTATTCATTCTTTTCCTTGTTGCTTTCTTCATCTTCAGCATTTTCAGTTTTCAGGCAGAGTGCTGGACTTCACCTCTGAGGCCCTGGTGGTGATCCCAACTTTGTTATTTGTCTGTTTAGGTGACTTAGGGTAACTCCCTTAACCTTCTTGGGACTCAGTTTCCTTGTTTGTACAAGGAGATGGTTGAATGATATGGTTTCTCTAAATTCTCTAATAGCTCTAAATCTGCGATCCTGTATAATTTTTGATGTTATTATTGACATTAAGCCCAAATTCGAGTCACATTCTAGTTTTTCTACAAGTTGAATTTTGGAGGAAAGTGTGGTGTCTGTTTGGATAATTCTAGTCTATGATACTTATCATAGATTCAGAACCAAGAGGAACCTTAGAGGTCAGGTAGTTCAATTTTGCATGTGGGAAAACTGAAGTTCGTACAGCTTAATTTGCTTAAGATTGTGTGACTTGTAAGGGTAACGAGTCAGGATTTGGGCCCAAGTCCATTTGACTCCAAATCTGTCATTCTTTCTGTTACCACATTGTTTCATTCATATCGTGGAACTGGTTATATTGAATATCAAATGGAGTATTTAACCTTAATCCCAGAAGACAACTGATTCCGGGTGATGGTTTTCCAATTTAAGAAGCCATTATAAACACAGATATTTAGCCAGTAGCATGTGTTATTCAAGCACTTCTCCAAACCCTATCCCAGGCAGTTTGGATCTGTGGAAAGAAGTCTGGGTGTGGAGTCTGAAGGCTTAGATTTAAATCAAAGCTTTGCTAATAGCTATTTGTGTGGTCTTGGACAAGTCACTTTATTTCCCCATGGCTTCTATTTTCTGATGTGTACAAAAGGATCCCGCTGCCATCTTGAAAGCAGTGTAGTATGGTGTTTTTTCAAACATTGACCCAAAAATCTTAGGATCCTTTGATCTTTGGGTAGAAGAATTCTTAGAAGATTCAAGATCTATCTAGAAGAGACCTTCGCTTCAAAGGACATCTAGTCCACCCCCCTCATTTTTTTGTTTTTGTTGAGTTGTTTCAGTCATATCTGTCTTTTAGTGACCCCATTTGAGGTTTTCTTGGCAAAGATACTGGAGTGATTTGCCATTTCCTTCTCCAACTTGTTTTATAAAGGAGGAAACTGAGATAAACAAGGTTAAATGATTTACCCAGGGTCACAAATCTAGTAAGTGTGTGACGCTAGATTTGGATTCAGGAAGATGAGTCTTCCTCATTCCATCCCTGTCTGGCAGTCTATCCACTGTGCCACCTAACTGCCAAAGTACATTCAGTCCATCTCCCTTGTTTTATAGGTGAAGAAACTGAGGCCCAGAGAAATTAAGTGATTTGCCCAGGATTCCATAATTAGTAATTATTTGAGGTAGGATGTGAACCCAGGCCCTTTGACTCCAGAGCCAATGTTCTTTCCACAGCACCAGATTGCCAGGGAATTCAGATTTAAATCTTGGTTATGCCACTAACTGAATTAGGGATATACAACTTTGAGTAAATCACTTACCTTTCCTGGGTCATTCTTCCTTCTCCTTTAAAATAGGATGAATCATAAATTGTCTTCTGCTCCTCTTGCCCCTACCCTGCCCCCACACATTCCTGGTTCCCTCAATAGACTTCCCTGCCTCCACATACTCTGTGGACCTCTGAGTGACTCCTTCCAGAGCAGTGAACACTCATTTGGAAGAAAAAGAGAACTGGCTTCCCAATAGCTGAGTCCTGATCACAGCCCCAGCTCTGCTGGCCAGCTGAGCGATGCAACTGCCACCTCTACACCTCATTCTCCAGACTGAAGAGAAATCAATCTGACTTCCGGAACTAAGCAGTTTAATATTCCACTCCCAGCGTTGCCTCATCTCCCAAGTCTAGCCTAATCCAGGAGAACACCATGCCCCAGAGCTTTGAGCAGCCTACATCTTTAGCCTTAGCCAAATGAGGCCATTTCCTTGTTTGCAGTTCTCTGCTCCTAATGGAAACAACCCTATTCCAAAAAGAATGAAAAGCATCCTAAGTAATTGACTAGCATTATTTCCAAGGAGCTAAATGGTGAGACCTCTGAGGGGAAGAGCATGAGAAGCAGAAGAATATGTCATTTGGCTTAAAATAGGTTTGAGATGCAAGGTAAACCCAGAGAGATTTTCAGAGTCAATTTCCATTTTGGCACTATTGGAAAGCTCAGTCCCAGGATTAAGGGTGTGTAACTTAGGAGGTCACAGCAGAGAAAGGGGCTCTTAAGTACCCCCTGCTCCAACCTCAAAGAATTGTTTTATGATTGTCATTATGAACCAAGACTTAAAGTTGAGAATAATTACATATCCAGTTTATTAGCCCAGTGCTTAGCATATAGTAAGCATTTAATAATTGTTTCTTGACTTGATTTATTCCAATAAGCTCTTCTAGAACAGGGACTCTTAACCTAGAGGTATGTGAATAGATTTCAGGGGTTTCTGTGAATTTGGAGGGGAAAAGAAATACACCTTTATTTTCACTGACCACTGATGGAAATTTAGCGTTTGCTGTCATTATGAATGTAGGTAACAGATCACTATTGAAAGGGGCCCATAGGTTTCATGAGATTGTCAAAGGAGTCCATAACATAAAAAAGGTTAAGAACATTTTCTAGAAGTTAAGAACCACTATTCTACAAGATAATCAGAGTACCTATACTCCCTATTTCTGTTTAATTCAGTTCAGTATCATGAGCATTTACAGGATTAATTGTCTATTGCCTGTTTAGAACTAAGCTAGTTTTATTCATTTGGTTCCCTCTGAGGGATTTGCAGCTCAGATATTTTTCAATCACTCTATTCAGCAAGTATTTGTTGAATCCTTCCTCTGTACCTGAGACCCATAGTATAAGCCACAGATCTTTGCCTTCAAGGAACTTATGAATGAGTAGGAGGCGTGAGACAATGAACCTTTAGAGAATCACATAATACAAGATAAAAATGAGTGTCATGAAATCAGTTAAAATGATTTTCCAAGGGTGCAGTTCCCATCATGTTACCCCCATCCCCACCCCCAAACAACACCCTCCAATGATCAGGATCAGCCTCCAGCATCAAACACAAAGTCCTTCATCCCAGCCCCCTCCAGCCTTTCCAGTCTTCTTATACCTTACTCCCTAAAATGTACTCTTTGATCCAGTGACACTGGCCTCTTGGATGTCCTATGAACAAGACCCTCTGTCTCCTGGCTTTGGGATTTCTCTGGCTATCCCTCATGACTAGAATATTCTCCCTCCTCCACTATAACTATAAAACTATTACTCCACTAGAACTACTTCTTTCACTAGATGTCTTTAAGTTTAACTAAAATCCCATATTTTACTGGAAACTTTCCCCAGCCCTTCTTAATTCTAAATTATTTCCTGTTTATCCTGCATATAGATTGCTTTGGATGCTTTTGTTTGCATGCTGTAAAGCTCCTTGAAGGCACAAAATGTTCTTTCCTTCTTTTTGTGTCCCTTGTCCTGGGAATCACTTAATACATGTTTACTCACTGATTGGATGTCAGTATGGGTGGGACAGACCATACCATGGGACATCAGGAAGGGGAATGATCAGTCTTGGTCAGAATTACTCGGAACATTATCAGCTGCACAGCCTACGTTAGGGCGGTCAAGCCATACTGCCCCACGAATCCAAGCAAAATTTTAGAAGGAAAGGGAAAGCACATTCTTCTACTTCCCCATCCCTCGCAAGATCACATAGGTCTTCAGTGGTGACAACATCTACCATCATGGCTGTGACTTCATTGGTATAAGAAGGAATTGGTATTAGAATGAAATTTGACTTGATTCTTTAATTGAAGAAAGACAAACAGTGACAAATGCAGAATGGCCAGCAGCCTTTCAAACCTGTTAATATCCCAGTGAGCTTAACTTTCAACTTCCCAGAAAATAGTCATAATTCTGCTCTGATCATTCTGTTGGTATGTGCTCTACTTCTTGGGATTATCACTGCTTTTATGTAGGAATAAATTTCCTGTCCCATACCTAATTCATACTTTCTTCATTTCGGGGGAATCCCTCTAGACTTTCAACACGTAACTATTTCTATAATTAGCCATTTTCTCCAGGATGCTGAGGAGAGAATCAAAGACAGTGAAGATGTAGACCCTTCTTCCTCAAGTAAGAAGGCTCTTCTACCTTTGAGCCTGCTATAGACAGGACCACATAGTTTGGCACAGGACAGGAGGAGAAGACAAGCCTAGACCCTGGGTTCCACCAGCAGTGTCTATGTTTCATATAAGCATGCACATAATGGATACAAAATAAATAGGATCTTGGTGAGGAATACACTAGTATCTAGGGAAGAAAGCATTTGATCAGTTTTGTTTGTTTGCCAGGCATTGGGATTAAGTGATTTGACAAAGGTCACACATCTAGGAAGTGGCAAGTATCTGAGGCTGGATTTGAACTTAGGTTGTCTTGACTCCAGAGCCTGTGATCTGTCTACTGTGCCACCTAGCTTTCCCTTGGTCAGTTTTAAAAGAGGACAGAATGACGGAATTGCAGAGTGTATAGAGGTGAATAATGAATCAGAAGCCTGGAAAAGGAGGATGGAGGTTGTGGTGTTTCCAGATGCCCAATCTTACAGCATTATTGAAAAGACAGTTCTTTGCAGCTTATGACATTGCTTACCATGGGTGATTAACTGGAAAGATGACATGATAAGTGGAGAAGAAGTAGGATTTGGAGTCAGAAGTTGTTCAGTCCTTCAATTCAATAACCCCATAGACCATGACTTGCCAATGCTGACTGTGAAGGTTTCTTGGTGCAGATATTGAAGTGGTTTGCCATAGCCTTCTCTGGGGAATTAAGGCAAATAGAGGTTAAGTGACTTGTCCAGGGTCACACAGAGAGCTAGTAAGATCTGAGGCTGAATTTAAACTCAGGCCTTCCTGACTCCAGGCCCAGTGCTCTATCCATTGAGTCACCTAAGTGGCTCCAAGACACAGAGAGGATTCAGTTTCAAATCCTGAACTATGGTACTGTACAATCTTGACCTCTCTGGGCTGTATTCTCCTTATCTGCGAAATGAAGGGGTTCCAATAGATGATCTCTGAGGACTCTTCCAACTATGATCCTGTGATCCCGTGAAATAGGAAAAAAAGAAGCACATACCAGAAAACTCATGATTAAACCAGAAACGCAATATATTTCTAACAACAACATTGTAAAAATAAGCAGCTTTGAAAGACTTAAGAACTCTCATCAATGCAATGACCAGCCATAATTCCAGAGCAAAAATGATGACCTGTACTATCGATCCCCTGACAGAAAGATGATAGACTCCAGATGCCGAAGGAGACATACATTTTTGGACGGGGCCAGTTCAGAAATTTAACTATACATATTTTTACAAGGTTTTTTTTTTGTTTTTTTTTCAAATGGTAGAAGGAGATGGGAAGGAAAGAAAATAAGTGCCTGCTAATTGAAAAAAAAAAAAAAAGAGAGACAAACCTTATACTTCTTTTACTTCTGTCCCTACCCCCAAAACATAAAAACAAACACCCAATAATTGACTTCCTAGTGAAGCAGGGGAGACAGTGCGGGGGCCAACAACATGCAACATCTCTGCCCAGTTCTCCCCTGTCCTCCTCCCCTCTTCCTAACAAGACTGTAACTTGGATGGGAACTGTCTCTGGTTTTCTTCATGCTCCTACAATGCCAGGCACACAGTTGGCACCTACCAAATACTTGTTCCTTTGTTACTGACTCCTCGGGTGACTCATTGCCCTCTGTTCCTCTCTAGCCCAAGATACAGAGCAGTGTATTTTATTTGATCTGGCATGGTTAGATGCTCTTGATACCACAAGTTGATCTTCAGACAGATGTTGGGGTCAATCCTGGGGCTCCAAGGTCACAGGCAGTGACGCTCTGGGATTAGAATGGAAACAGGAGATGGATGAGGAAAACCCTTTTGATAATGTCACTGTGTCTGAGCCTTTATTGTGTGAAGAGCTGGATTGATTCTGTTATAAGACAGAGATACAGGGGCTGTCAGAAAGGGGAAAGGACCCTGTGGAACACTTAATGGGGCCCAGGGCCTCACATTTGGTCTCTGGCCAGGCTTCCTCCCATGCAGGAGTGTCCAGTTCAGTTTCTTGCTAGAATAGTTTCATTCCAGATCTGGACAAACCTCCATTAGATGTTTCCTGTTCCAGTTGCTTTCCTTTATCCGGTGCTGCCCACCCTGTAAGACTTGGCTCTCTTTACCGAGCCTGGACCTGGTATGTTTATTTTTAGAGCTGTGTTTGCAAGGATGGCATTTTCCATGTGAGCTCCTGCTTTCACTAGAAGAGATTTTCCTAAAGATTCTCACTCAGAGAAGGAAATGCCTCTGTAAAACTGAAAAAAAAATCCATTCAGCTGTTTCTGATAATCAAGGGTATAAATAAATATAGGGACGTGTGTGCATGTTCTTAGCAATGAGTCTTCTCTCTGGGGGTTCTTAAAGTTAAAAGCTCAGCATCTTGGAGGGGGGAGGTAACTAGCTGGAGGATCAGTAAGAGCATTGGTTTGGAATTTAATGGTAGTCAGGAACTTCAGACTTAAGGTTTTCACGATACTTCGTCCATTGGCATCCACTGAGTGATACAATAGTGTCATTATTTTGACATCAACAATCCTAGGGACTGTGAAGGCAGCTTGATGAACAATGCGGCACAGTGTGTTCTGCTCCACATCATTTTGGTTTGGAAATCCTCAAAGGGGACCTTGAAGGCCAGCCTGCCTTGATAAAGAATTCTCATTTGGCCTTAAAGTGAAATCTACTTACAAGTGGGACCACTCACTGCTTCAAAGAAAGGCAGGGATTTCAATCCTATGACTTTGGAAAGGCAACATGGAAGGACTCTTATGTACAAAAACATTTATAGTAAGTCTTTTTGTGATGACAGAGAACTGAAGAGGTGCCCCTCAGTTGTGAAATAAATGACTGAACAAGTTACAGTCATTGAAAGTGATGGAATACTATTGTGCCACAAGAAATGATGAAGGGGATAGTTTCAGAGAAACCTGGGAAAACATGCATGAGCTGATACAGAGTGAAGTAAGTGGAACAATTGAACAAAACAACAACATTGTGAACATAAACAATTTTGAGAGACTTAAAAACTCTGATCAATGCAATAATGGAACATGCAATAATTGATCATCAATCATGAACCAAAATGAAACACACTTCCTACCTCCTGAGAGAGAAGTAATAGACTCAGAAAGTAGATTTTTTGAATGAGGCCAATTTGGAGATTTGTTTTTTGCTATACTATCCATATTTGTAACAAGTTGGCATTGTGGCATACTGGATATATGGAGTATTGGACCTAGAGCTCAAGAGGAAGACTTGATTTCAAATCCCACTTCTGACATTTATTGGCTAGATGACAATGGACAAGTCATTTAACCTTTCAATGAATAAATGATATTCATATAGCGTACTAAGGTTTGCAAATGCTTTACATATTACATTTAAGCCTAATAACAATCCTAATGGGGCAGCCCCATTATTAACCCCATTTTACAGATAAAAAAATTAAGGTTCACAGGCTTGTCCAGGGTCACACAGCTAGTAATGCCTGCGGCATGATTCAAACAAAATGTAGGTCTTTCTTCCAAGTCCAGTGCTGAATACACACCAACACAGAACAAAATGTTAGCACTAGGAAGGGACCTCAGATATCATAGGATCATAGATTTAGAGCTGGGATGAACCTCAAAGGCAAGCTCCTTCATTTTGAAAATGACACTGAAACTTAATGGGGTTTTAGTAAATTGTCTAAGGTCACTCAGACTGTGACTATTAGATGTTGGATCTCAAAGGTATTCTAACTCCAGAGATAGTGTCCTCTCAACCTCCCAGATAGTTTAGCTTTCTCGTTTTACATGAGAAAACCACAGCCCCAAAAGCTAAAGTGACTTGCCCAAGGTGACATGGCTCTTGTTCTTATATATTTGAATCAGTTCTTTAGATATCTTGAAAATGAAACCTTTATGAAAAGATTTGAAGAGGCATTTTTCAAAGGAAAAAACATCAAGCTATTAACATCTGTGTGAAGAAGTACTCTGTATCACTAATAATAAGATTAATGCAAATTAGAACAGCTCACTCTATCTCACATCCAGCAGATTGACAAAATTGACAAAAGAGGAAAATGGCAGCTATTGGAGGGTATAGAGAAGGGCAGGCATACTAATGCATTGCTGGTGGAACTGTGAATTAGTCCAGCCATTCTGGAAAGCAATGAGAAACTATGTTCCAAAAGTCAGTAAACTGTACAAATTCTTTGAGTCATCAACTAGACCTATATCCCAAAGAGATTAAAAAACAACCAGGAAATATTTATAGCAACACTTTTCATTTTACAAAAAAAGAAGGAAAACTAATGATATGCCCATAAATTGGAGGATAGCTTAACATATTATGGTATGCAAATATAATGGAATATTACTGTGCCACAAGCAATGAAAAAGAAAAGATCTTTCAGAGAAACCTGACTTTTATGAACTTATACAGAATGAAGGGAGAAGAACTAAGACCAGTTTATATAATAACTACACCATTATATAGAAAAAGGTCTGGAATAATTAATAACTGAACCATATAGTGACCAAAAAGAACCCCAAAACCCACCTCTTCATTGAAAGGTGATAAGGTTCAAGGTACAAAATCTGATATAAGTTTTTGGACAAAGACAATGTTGGAACTCGTTTTGCTTAGCTAGATGTATTTGTGGCTAGAGGTTTGTTTTTTTTTAAAGAAAGTGAATCAGTCTAATAATAGAATTGCCAAAAATTTTAAAAAAAAAAGCAATATTGTATAAATTGTTCTCTTGGTTCTGCTAACTTCCCTGTTCTTTCAGGCTTCTCTGGAACGATCCCTTTTGACATTTCTTGTAGTGCAATAATATTTCACTACATTTGTATGCCATATTGTTTAACTATTTTCCAGCTAATGAGCATGTCTTTGGTTTTCTTTTTTTGCTACAGTAAGTAGAGCTGTTATAAATATTTTTGCATACACAGGTCATTTCCTTCTTTCTTTTTTCTGCTTGAGGGCATTGGTTTATTAGTGTTATCAATGGCTCAAAGTATTTTGCACAACTTAATGATTTTTAAAGTGTAATTTTTCATTGTTTTTCTTTGCTCCACAAATAAGCATTAAAATGCCTATCTTCCCTCAGTCCCTCCAACAATGATCATTTTCTTTCTTTCTTTCTTTCTTTTTTTGGTCATCTTTGCCAATATAATGGATATGAAGTGGAACCTCAGAGTTTTTTGAATTTACATTTGTCTTATTATTAGTGATTTAGATTATTTTAATATGGTTACTGATAACTTAGGTTCCTGCCTTTGAGAACTTCCTGCTCAAATCCTTTAACCAATGACTAACCTCTAATAAATAAAAGCAACTTTGAAAGATTTGAGAATTCTGGTCTGTGCAGTTTGCTTCAGAGGAGTAGGAAATATGTTTCTCATATCCTGACAATGAGGTGACGGATTAGGGTCTCAGTATGAAGCATATTTTCAGACATGACTATGTTTTCTTGTTACAACAAAAGGCTTTTTACATTGTGGGGGGGGGGGGAGAGGAAAAGATCATGAAAATGATACCCCTCCCCCCTAAAGAAGAGGAAAAGAAAAAAAAAGAATGTTGATAAAATGTATAATCCTCTCTTTTCTATTCTTTGGATGTGGCGATAATCATATTTGCTAATGCTTAAATTCAAAATTTTAAAATTTAAAAAATAAAGAATGTATTACCCTGAAATTGTTCTACAAAATTCAGTTCAATTCAACAAACATTGCCCTCTCCTTCCACATAGCCTACAAACATGCTCATGTCTCCTCTATCCTTAAAGAAACACCTCTCCAAATCCCCTCACTTGATCCTGCTCTATTTGCTTGTCACCATCCTTTAACTCTCCTTTGTGGCTTAAACTCTAAGGAAATGGTCAACAGTAAAATCTACTCTTCCTCTCCTCTCATTCTCCTCCAAACCCTCTGAATCATTCAACTGAAACCTCCCTCAAAAAGTCTGCAGTGGTTTCTAAATTATCCAATCTAATGCCTTTTCTAAACCTTCATCCTTTTTGATGATGCTGTGACTCACCTTTTCCTCCTGGGTACCGCCTCCTCTCTAGGTTTTTGTGTGTTACTGCTTCTTGCTCTTGTTTGCTGGTTTTTCATCCATGTCACACCCACTAAGGGTGGGTGTCCATCAAGGCTCTGTCGTAAGCCCTTTTTTTCCTTTGCCAGTCTATACTATCTCACTTTGACTCTATACTATCTCATAGTCCATACCACTCATAGGTTTGATGATCATTTCTATGCAGATGATTCTCAGATCTAATAGATGCTTCCCTAAGCACTTTCCTAACCTACAAATCATACATCTCCAGTTGCCTCTTAGGCATTTTGAACTTGATAGCCCACAGACATCTCAAACTCAACTTAACTAACACAAAATATAGCTTTTCTGGGTTGCCAACTCTCCTTCCTTCTGAATTTCTGGACACTTCCATCCCCCTAGTCAACCAGGTATCCACTTCATGGTTATTCTTGCTGTCAGTCATTCACCCCACCTTTCCAATATGTTGTTAAATCTTAGTGTTTCTGCCTTCACAACATCTTTCATATACTTTTTTCTTCTCTCCACTAAGAGAGCCACAATCCTTATTTACTTGTTGCCTAGACCACTGTAATAACCTTCTAAGATGTCTTCCTGCCTCATCTCTCCCCACTCAGATCCATCCTCTACTTAGGGAACTCCTTTTCCCTCTGTGTTCCAGCAAGGCATAGTCTCTGAGAGTTGCCTGGGAAACTGAAAGGATAAATTACCTGCCCAGGGTCACCAGCCATGTGATCAAGGTGAAGTCTATCCACTAGACATTATACACCACTACCTCCCATATACCATGTAAAATTAAGTCAGGAAAGAAAGAGTACTAAGAATGGAATCTATGAGGAAAGGCCTCCTATCAAGAGTTGTGCCCAAGTTGTGCATGGGTGTAAGCTATTTGAAATCAATATGGAATATTCTTCAAGGTTTGGGGGTTACTTTACTCTGGAATGCATGTGACTTTGGTGGGTTATGCCAAGTACCCTGGCATGTGACTAAATCTTAACAATCTCTTCAACATTTGAGTCATTTCCAGGTGACCAGATATCACTTGAGTCAAAGCTTTAAAATAAATCATTCCCACACATGCTACATTTGGCTGAGATTCAACTGAATTCAAGAAACATTTATTACGCATCTACTGTGTGTGGGGGCAATATGACAGGTACTAGGGAAGACACAAAGATTATTTAAGACATAGCCCATCCCTTCATGGAACAATTACAGTTGGAGGATAAGCCAAATGTAATAATAGCTATGATAAAAATAAAATATAAGTGCATCAGAGGTATAAAACTAAGTGTTATGTGAGAAATGAAAAGTCATTGTCATTTTGGTGGGGAAAGGTAGACAAAAGATTAGGGAATGAGACTGCAGAACTATAGATCTGGAGCTTGAAAGACCCTTAGAGAAAGAACATCAGTTCCAACCCTTCCACTCCATTTTACAGCTTAGCGAGATGATGCGGCATGCCCCAGATCACACAGCAGTTACATGTTTGAGGTGGGTTTTGAACCCAGAGCTTTCTGACTCCAAGTTCAGTGCCCCATCCATGATGCCAAATTACTTCAAAACCCTCAAGGAGGAGGTACAGGATAGGTGAAGGGGAGAAGGAGGACATTCCAAAGATAGCATACAGCAAAAATAAAGGTCCAGAAGCCAGAAAACATAGATTGTCTTCAGAAGAAAGAGAATACTATTGATATGGCTGGAAAAGGAGGGTGGTACCAGATGTGGCACCTTGAATACCAGGAATTAAATACCAGATCTTGCATACCAGGGAAAATTTGTACTTCAGGATTCAATAAGGAACCACCAAAGAGGAGAAAGCTGTCATAGCTAGTCATGTGAAAGGCTGGCAGGATGTGAAGGGTATATTGGATGACATATTGCCTATTAATAATAACTAGCATTTACCATATTCCAGGCACTGTACTAAGCACTTTACAAATTCCTCATCTGATCCCCACAAACAACTCTTGAGATAGGTCCTCTTATGACCCTACTTAACAGTTGAGGTAAATAGAGATCAAGTAGCTGGTAAGTATCTGAGGCTAGATTTGAACTCACATCTTTCTGACTCCAGACCCAGTGTTCTATTCCCTGAACTGTCTCAGTGACTGATAAAAGACCCTTCTGGAATAAGTTTCTATTTCTCCTTAAAAGTCATCTTTTTTTAAACTAAATTTTATTTTCTTCAATCAATAAAAATATATATCTTACTCTCTCTCTCAGCCTGCTCTCCACTCCAACCCCCCATCACCACCAGGGGAGGAAAGAAGGAGGAATAGAAGAAAAACAAATTGTATCAAATATGCACAGTGAAGCCAAACACATTCCCACCTTGGCCTCGGCCAAAGATTCTGCCTCATTTTGCATTAGGAGGCAGCATTTATGGACTGGTGGCTTGTGAATCTCTCAGTTAGTTCTTCAGGCACTTTGGTCACCCTCTCCACACTCATCTTAAGACACTAGCCCCCTTGGGATCCCATACACACAGAAGCATTACAATTCAACCAGCTTGGAGTAGTGCTTCAGGGACTGTGGTTTTATTTTATTTAAAAACAATTAAACTTCTAATGGAAGTGACTTAATTAAGCAAGGGTGGTCAGGAAGGTAATGAAGGAGCCCAGTAAACCATCCAAAATACTACATGCTTCTTTTCAAACTTCTTTATTTTCTTGGCTTCAAGAGAGAAGCTTACTGTCTTATATAACAATCAAGGGACACAGGTTGACTGACATCCAACTCTTCTCTAGCCCCCAAAGCAAGCCCAGCTTCTGCTCATTTGTATGCCTCAACTTACCTGGAATACTTAACAGTTTTCTCCATGCATGTGGCTAAATGGCTTTATTTTTTTAT
Organism: Notamacropus eugenii; assembly: GCF_028372415.1. Lineage (NCBI taxonomy): Eukaryota > Metazoa > Chordata > Mammalia > Diprotodontia > Macropodidae > Notamacropus > Notamacropus eugenii. The sequence continues at coordinate 70,524,950 of NC_092874.1, forward strand.
AGTCAAGAATGCATGTTGCTGGGTGTCCCTAGCCAGCAAGGAAAGGAAAAATAGGCCTTCACATGACAAATTTTCATTTCTTTGGGCAAATTGAAATCCCAGAAAGGGCCCTCAGAAAGAAGAAAGGCCCTGATGGGAGATCAATGGAGTAAAAATATTGACATTATACAATAGCACACTTACCGCATAACTACCTGTGGCATCAGTCCAGCTCCATGGGATGGCACAGAAAGTAAGTGAGATCTGAATAACTGTTGTTTTATTTGGGGCAGGTCCTTTCTACCAAACTCAGGTTTCTCCATTTGATTTAGTCTGTAGAGAATTTTCCTTTTGTTATTCATCGAGATTCGATTTTCATAACACACTGATATTGACCTTCACACATCACACTGTTTTCCACGTGGAAAATTGAAGGAGACTATGTGGAAGGTTGGTTGGCCCTCCTGCGCTAAGGATTCTCTGCTAGGACAGATGCCTAGAACCCAAATTTTGGTCTAAGATCAGAAGCCTGACAGAGGCTCCTTCCTATTGACAGTCCCATTGGGAGAAGGGAATGAGTATTCATATAGTACCTGCTATAATACTAGACACTATGATAAACACTTTGCGAACACTATCTCATTTAATCCTCATAACAAATCTTTAAGACAGATGGTCTTATTATCATTCCCATTTTACCCCTGAGGAGATTGAGACAAGCAAAGGTGAAGGGACTTGCCCAGGGTCACACAGCTAAGTAAGTATCTGAGGCTAGATTTGAACTCAGGTTTTCTTGACTCTAGACCAAGTTCCTTATACACTGTATCGCCTAGATGGGGTGCCAAGCTGCTGGATAGGAGAGAACCCAGTCCTAGGAAATAGTCCTAGGATTTTTTTTGCTCTCCTCTGTGGCATCACTACTAACCCTATCCATCCCTTGTTCCATCTTTACTTCCCAGTGGTATCAAGCATAGCTGTATCACCCATATCTTGTCTGATACTTACATTGCATTTTAAGGTTTGCCAAACACTGCATTCATTATCTCACTTGCTCCTTAAGACAACCAGTGGGTACTATGGATATCATTACCATTTTACAAATGAGGAAACAGAAAGTCAGAGAGGTTAAGTGATTTCCCCTATGACCACAAAGCCAGGAAATGTCAGAGGCAGGATCTGAATCTGAGTTCCAGTCCAGATCTTTTTTCCCTGTACCACATGGCCCTCATTAAACCTGAGTGTTGAACTGAACTCAAATATTTTTTTTCCTCTTCTACTCCTAGGGAGAAAAAAAAAATTAAGAGCTGATAGAAGATCTTAAGTTGTTTTTGGTTGTTTTTTTTGTTTCCCCAAGCCAAAAGGTCTTGTAAAACCATATTGTAAGCAGTGGAAAGTTTTTGATTCCTTTACATATGGGTTGAATTTGCCTTGAAATATACATGATTTTTGTAAAAGGGGAAAGGGTGGGTGGAAATGTGTTTGGGGTTCAGTGAACCTAAGAGCTTTGGAAAGTCCTGTCAAACTTCATCATTTTTCATTAGAAACAGAGATGAGGAACTCTAGTGATAAGCAGTTTCAGCAAATTTGAAAGTAAAATATCTCACTAATAAAGCCAGGGAAAGAGTTTGATTTTTATCATTAGGGGCAGTAGGTTAGAAGCCATTAGGGAATGCCCTAGATTTGATGGGTGAAAATTCCAGGCACTATTATGCCACTCACCATGTAGATGAATCCTTGCACCAGGGATAGTTTCTCTATAGAATAAGTGGGTTAGGTGAGGAGACCTTGAACATCCTTTCTGGTTCTTAAACCTATGATCGTGTGATCCCTTGACAAGCTCTACTGAGTTAGCACCTGAGGCAAATGACAAGACCGCGAAAGGGATTTCAATTTGACTTTTAAGCACTAGAGGGCAGTGTGGACTCATCCCGAGTATTAGCATCCAACTAGAAGGAGGAGAAAGATTGCGATCTAGAAGGTGGTGAAGTCCACGATCTTGGGTGTTATGTTTATGTGATGGATGCCAAATAAATTCAGCCTATCAACTGACCATCCAAGTTGTAAGAATTCCACTGCAATAGTTTGGGAAAGTCCAGACCAAAAGTAAGCCTGATTAATCTCTTAAAAAGTCCAACCTTCCATCATGGAGGAGCAGGGTAACCTTCCTTCCTTTGAAGGTGGGAGGGTAGGTAGGCATAGAATAAGAAACAGTGGTGGTACAGTGGATAGGATTATGGGCTCATAAATCTGAAAAGGACCTTAGAGACCATACTTTTCAATTTTTTTTTCTCCTCCAATCCTAGTGAAAAAATCAAAAGCTAATAGAAAATCTTGGTGCTTTTGGTCTAGCTAAAAGATCTTACAAAAACCATTTTGTAAGTAGTGAAAAGTATTTTGATTCCTTTACCTGATCTACCATTTTACACATGAGAAACTGAGGACCAGAAAGAGTAATTTGCCCAAGATTACTTGGTAGTGGCTACATACAAAGGTAGTAAGTTGACAGTGTCAGGAAGACTTCTGCTAACCTTTTTTTCTCCTTGACCAAATCTATGATTTCAATGATATGGAGAAATGGCAGTGAGGAAAGTTCCTCTTCCAGTGTAGATATGCACAATAGAAATGTCACCATTATTGTTATTTGCACAGTGCTTTATGACCACACAGCACATTCAGTATATCCCCACTTTGGCTATTCACAGAAACCCTGTGTGACAGGAAGTGTAAGTATTTGTATCCTTATTTTATAGAGGGAGAAACTGAGGTTTGAGGAGTATAAGAAGTTTGCCCAAGGCTGCACAGCTACAAAGTGACTGAAGTAGAATTCAGTCTTGGGACTTGGGGCTCTGGAGGGGACAGACTTGACTACATGCCTGTGAAAGTACCAATTTGCCCAGAACACATGCACCCCTCCTCTTAGAAGGCAGCAGGAAATAGAAGTGCTACTAAGTGGAGGGCACCTAAGTCATACTTCTCAAGTCCTGGCCACAGCCTTCAATTCCTACTCTCATCTAGCCACTAAAATCATGAAGTTCATACCCCAACAGGATAACCTTCTATAATATCCCCAGTATGGTCATCCCTCTTTTATCCCAAGTCCTTTAATGAGGGTCCACTCTTCTTTTGATTAATTTATTATTAATTAATTTATTAATAAATGTTTCCTTCTCTCTAGCCTAAATTTGCTTCCTTTGTACCTTCTGTCCATTGTTCTTACCTCTGCATTCTGGGGCCAAGAGTGACAAGTCATGAGACCTAGAGATTTCAGGGACCTCTGAGACTACCAATTCCAACCTTCTCATTTTATAGAGAAGGAAACTGAGGCCTCAGAGAACTTGCAACTTGCTTTTGGTCCCACAGGTAGTAAGTGGCAGAACTAGCATTTGAACTTGGGTGTTCTGATTCCAAATTTCTATCCTGTCACGCTGCCTACCTGAGTTCTAGTCTTAGGCATTACTTAATACCTTTTTCTGTGTTCCTAAACAAACTCCTTAATGTTTTGGTTCCTCTTGAGAAGATAGGAACCTCCCCCTTCCTCACAGGAATTTGGTTCCATTTAGCTCCATGCATTTTGAAAAAAAACATTGTGTTAAATGCTGGGAAAACACTTTAGAAAGGCCCATTGCAGGAACTTAACACATACTTGTTGACTGGCAGATTACAGTATAGTAATAGTCCATTTCATTCATTGTTGGTTTGGTTGTTTATCAGTCATGTCTAACTCTTTGTGACCACATTTGGGGTTTTCTTGGCAAATTAACTTGGCAAAGATACTGTAGTTGTTTGCCATTTCCTTCTCCAGCTCATTTTACAGATGAGGAAACTGAGGCCAACAGGGTTAAATGACTTGCCCAGGATCACACAGCTACTGAGTGTCTGAGGTCAGATTGGAACTCAGGAAGATGAAAATCTTTCTGACTCCAGGCCCAGCAGTCTACTGCACCACCTAACTGCCCTGCATCTACTTGTCTTCCAGCTTTTTGCTATCGCAAATGAATACTTTCTTGTATGTGGGACTTTTTTCTGTCTTTGACCTCCTTGGGCTGTATGCCTGTCAGTGGGATGTAGGTCAAACAATATAGAGACAGAGTTACTTTCTCAAAAGAACTCACATCTTTCAGGAGGGTTTGCAGCTGCTTAGGCTCAGACACAAACACCCACACCTATAGCAGATCACCAGGTGTTTTCATGCAGGAAATCACATCTGGCAGATGTGAATTGCAGAATCTCCTAGCAAAGGCTCAGAAAAGAGCAGCTGGGACACATGGCTCTATGGCTGTGCCAGGTTCATACGTCTTAAAACTCCCCTTGGATGCCTGGTTGTCAGAGTCATCAGGGCTCTGCTCCCACCTCAGGTAGGCAGGTGAGGAGGAGTTGTGTCTAACAGGCCTGCTGACATGAGAACAAAGGGACTCTATGGGAATGTTTTCTCTCTGTTGTACTGTTCTGACCAAATCAATTCAGCAATTAAAAAAAGAAACATTTACTAATTGTGTGTGCAGAACATGGTACTGAATTCTGAGCAAGGTGCAAAATTTGGAACAACAAATGACAGGTCCAGCTATAGGGGTGGGAAAGTTGCGACTGTACTTGAGGACCTAGAGGGCCACATAGGACCTCAAGGACACAGGTTCCCCACCCCTGGTTAGCAAAAGGTGTTGGCGGAAGAGGGAGAGTAGAAGGTGGAGAAGGAAAGTAACCCTTCACTGTATTTGGGGTCTTGTAAGATTAAGAAGTGAGGAAGTCCTCTTGGAAAATACAAGGGTTTTCCTGCCTGAGTAGTTTTCATGTCTTTAGCTGGAAAAAAACCAATGGCCTTTTGTATAAGAATATTAAAATCCCCTTTTAGTGTCTCTAGAAATGGTAAGAAATATTTTCTCCTAAAGCCCTTTCCATGGGAATAGTCCCTTGGAAAGATGGGTGATAGATTGAGGGGGAACGCCTCTCATCAGATGAATGAATTAAAAAATAATCTCCTTTCTTTGTGATCTGAAGAGATTAAACCAGGGACCATCCCAAACAAATGCCTTCTTCCACTCCACTGACAGTACTCTTTGACCTCTCATTCTGTTTAGACTCTTCATATCCACTCTGGGAGGGCTTCATTGATTCCTCCCTGGGAGTGGTCCAGAAAGAATGAGATAGAGACTTGATTGCTCAATTCTGGACTGTTTCCCCTGACTGTATTTAGCATATCTTTTCTCAAGATCCCTTTGAAAGTTAACTGAAGTCTTTGGGGCAGTCATGTTAGTGGAAAAGGGGGCTGTGCCAATTTGGCTATCTCTGTCCCCAAATTAGAAATGACTTGGATATGGAGTAATGATAAATTAAATAATTTAATAATAGTCTGGTAGATGAGCCTCAAATGAAGTGGATAGTAGTAATGTGAAGGAAGATAATAGACTCTCCTCTAATTTTGTCTTCTTTGTGGTTTCATTTTGATGAGGGGAAATTCTAAGGGAGATCCCTGAACGTGTCTGTGAGGCACATGTCATATCCCTTTGCCCAGTAATGTGGGGATAGAGGGAAACAATAAAAAGAAGTTTAGGTGGTACAGTGGATAGAGTGCTGGGCTTGAAGTGAAATGAAACCATTCCAGTATCCTTGCCAAGAGAACCCCAATGGGGTCACAAAGAGTCCTGCATGACTGAAACGACTAAATAACAAGAGATAGAAAAGCCGACATGATAATGGAGTAGAAAGAATTTGCCACTGGTGTATCTTTGCTCTCTGAGCACCAATTTCTTGATCTATAAAGAGTTGGACTGGATGATTCCAAAGCTGCCTTAGTTTAAAAACTGGCTTAATTGAATGAAAATATAGTGGCAGGACAATGCAAAGAGTGGGACCCCTAGGTGGCATCATAGTGCCCAGAGTGCTGGGTATGAATTCAGGAAGACCTGCATTTAAATGGGACCTCAGACACTCATGAGCTGTGTGACCCTGGGCAAGTCACTTACCTCTATTTGCCTCAGTTTCCTCATCTGCAAAATGAGATCATAATAGCCCTTACCTTATGAAGATCAAATGGGATCATATTTGCCTGGCACATTGTAGGTCCTATATTAGTGTTAGCTATTATACTTATGGAAACTCCAAATGTTGGTAAATAGCAAATCTGTAGGGACCAGCTTGCTCTACCACAGAGTGATTTCTGTCTATGAGGGAGCCTGGTTCTGCTAAAGGTGACAGCTATTCAGCTCTGAAGAACCTCATTATCCTGCAAGATCACTTCAACCCTGAAATTTATGCCTCCTAAGTTCATCCTGCCTCAGAGGCTCCTCCCTCTGATTGGAGAGAGTGGAGATGGAGAAGTCCTCTTAGAACCCCCATTTAGGGAGGGCACCCAGACCAGCCATCTCTTCATTTCCCACTCACCTGCATTCATGCCCCTGTGTTGAGCACCTTCCCCCACTCCCTTTTTCAGCATCCTTTCATAATCTTTTCCCCCAATAGATTGTGAGTTCCTTGAAGGTAGAGACTTGTCTTCCTTTTTCAGTTTTAGAAAAACTCATAGTGTTTAGCATAGAGCGTGATACATAGTAGGCACTTAAAACTTTTTCTATTGAATGCCTGAATGATTTGAAGTCAGGAAGGGTCATACCAGACACTCTCTAGTCCAGGGGTGGGAAACCTGTGGCCTTGAGGCCACTTGTGGCCCTCTAGGTCCTCAAGTGTGGCACTTTGCCTGAATCCAAACTTCCCAGAATAAATCCCAATAAAAGGATTTGTCCTGTGAAACCCGGACTCAGTCAAAAGGCTGTACACAAGGATCTAGAAGACCTCATGTGGCCTCAAAGCTGCAGGTTCCTGACCCCTGCTCTAGCCTTTGGTTGGAAATAAGGATACAGGAGGATGCTGGGCATCAAAGTCGGAGGAGTCTGTGGCCTCAACAGATGTCCCAAGGAAGGAAGCCTGTTCTTCTCTACCGTTCCTCTTGGAAATGCCACTATTGTCATTTTTATCCTTGTCTCCCCAAAAGGCAGTTCATCTGAGGGCCCCTTTCTCAGGGTTGTTCAGAATCTGGATGATAATAATACCAGAGTTTATAGGATAGACTATTGGAGCCAGAAGGGGCCTTCATTGCCACGTTCTTCATTTTGTAGGTGAACCACAGAATCTTAAGAGTTAAAGGGGACCCTAGCAGCCATCTGCTCCAGCTCATGATCAGAAGGAACCCCCACCCCCGACTGGAGTGGGGTCAAGTGTCTGCTTATAGGGAGTCTACCATCTCCTAGGGTGCTTCATTCTACTTTTTTGGACAGTTTAAATTATTAATTTTTATTCCTGACATCAATTCTAAATCTGCCTCTTTATAAAACCCACTGCTCCAGTTCTATTGAATCAAATCCCCCTCTTCCCTTCCAAATATTTGAAAATAGTTATAGGGCAGCTAGGTGGCACAGTAGATAAAGTGCTAGGCTTGGAATCAGGAAGACTCATCCTCATGAGTTCAAATCTGGCCTCAGACCCTTACTAGCTGTGTGACCCTGGATAAGTCACTTAACCCTGTTTGCCTCAGTTCCTTATTTATAAAATGGGCTGGAGAAGGAAATGACAAACCACTCAAATATCTTTGCCAAGAAAACTCCAAGTGGGGTCACAGAGTCAGACATGAGTGAAAATGACTCAACAGCAGTAAAACTGATGTACATCCCAGGCTCTGTTCAGTGTTGATACTGATGCATTAACAACCATTTTTTGAGCTCTGCAATACAGCCAGCTATGAACCCTTCGGGCTGATTTCTCATCTAAGCCATATCTCTTCATCTGCTCCCCAACAATAGTATGAGATACTTTATTGTGAAGATCAATAAAAATATATCCATGACATTCCTCTCAGTGATTTGATGAGGAAACTGAGGCCAGACTAGAATTCATATGTCCTGGGCTCTGCATTAGTGAGAAATACCCCCTCAATAAATCGTAGAGAATTTCTTGGAGGATGCCACCCATTCTGTGAAGTATGAATGTGGAAGCTAATTCATGTTTTTGAACTGCTTTTTTTTCTTTCTTTTGATTCTTTGTTTCAAGTCAAGTGAATAAGCATTTATTAAGCACCTACTGTATGCTTGGGATTGTCTTCATCGATGGGGATGCTTAAAAAGGCAAAAAAAAAGTTCCTTCTCTCAAGGAACTCACATTCTAAAGGGGAGACAACATGCAAACAACTGTATAGGATAAGTTGGGGTAGTCTCAGAGGACTGATCTAGGAGGATGGGGAAAGTCCCAGAAGCTGAGACCAGCTGGGACCTGGAAGCATGGTTTTCTGCAAGGAAGAAAGTAGAGTGGTATATCTGGAAATGAAGGTGATATTAAAATGAAAAATATCAATAACAATAATAAAGATGTGCAGCTAAGATCTGGTTTATTCTTTCCCGCAGGGTCCTCTCCTTGCAGATGACTGCTGCCTTTTATACTCAGGTTGGAAAGCCTTTGCAATGCTTCCCTCTACTGACCCACTGTTGGAAGTGCTCAGTAAGACTCCAGGCAGATTCTTCTCTTCTCACCTAATGGCATAGCCCTTTCCTCCCTGGTCTGGTAGATGGAGATACCCAACTGTCCCAACAGAATCGAAAAAAACTGTGAAATTGAAGATGGCAACCGTGTTCCCCTTAAGACTTTAGTTTGAGTTCATTTGTTTCAGTCTTTTCTGACTTTTCATGACCTCATTTGGGGTTTTCTTGACAGAGATACTGGAGTGGTCTGCCATTTCCTTCTCCAGCTCATTTTACAGATGAGGAAACTGAGGCAGAAAGGGTTAAGTGATTTTCCTGGGGTTATACAGCTAGTAAGTGTCTAAGGCCAATTTTGAACTCAGGTCTTCCTGACTCTAGGCCAGGGACTCTATCTACTGCACCAAGTAGCTGCCCTTAAACAGGCCTAGTTCCATTGACTGATGTTCATATGGCTTGGTATTCATTTTCTTGGTCCCTCACTTCACCTTTCAGATGATTATTTCTCTGTGTTCTTTCCACAGGGGCTTAGAGGATCTCTACCCATCCACTGATCGGGGTCATTGGAGGCCTGTATTTAGTGGAGAGTTTTCATCACATGTCAATAAAACAGTTTTCACCACCCCCACCCCCCTCCACCCCACTTTTTGGGATTCAAACTGTAGCTTATCTTTTGGGAGGGTGGCAGCCATGGGTGGTTTGGATTTCACCCAGGCAGGACAAATGTACAGGTCTGGCACATGGCCCCACTATGTGCCAGACACACACACACACACACACACACACACACACACACACACACACACACACACACACACACACACCAAGGAAAAATGAATGTCTAATGACCAAAGGGTTCAGGACGAGTATCTTGCAAAGACCATAGGTACGTGGTAGGAACTTCCATGCTGTCTGAGACACGCACACAAAATTGACTTGCTGGTTTTGTCCTGTTTTGTGTGAAAACTCATGACCCTGGGCACATTTATGGGACAAGAAGAACTCAGGTAGGCTGAGTGTGGAAGGTTCTCACATGTCTTAACTTCAGACTAAGAGAGGCAGTTTCCTAAATACTCACAGACTGGGAAAAAGTTCTTTTTATCCACAGTCCTCTGCCAGTGATAAAAGGCAAGCAGAGGTCAGGACCCGACTGGTGATTTCATCGGTATAGGGAACTCCAGGGGAAAGAAACTCTTTCTACTAGTGTAGGTTGGCATCTTCTCTGAAACCTGTGGTCACCAGAGCACTGAGTGACTAAATGACTTATCCAGGGTCATACAACTGGTATTTCTCAGAGTCAGAACTCAAATCCATGTCCTCTTGACTACAAGCAAGGCCAGTTCTCTATCCTCTTTGCCATATTGCTTCTCAAGCTGTGAATAAGCTCTGAAAATTTAACTTCTATAAGTACCCTCTTTTTCATAGGATCGTAGCCCTAGTCCTGGAAGGGACCTGGGTGGTCTTTGAGTTCTACCCCTCATTTTATGAATAGGAAAACTGACGTCTAATGAGGGCAGGCAACTCATCCAAGGGTCATGTAAATCATAAGTGATTGAGTCAGGATTCAGACCCAAGCCTTCTGACATTATACTGTCCTTCTCCATGCCTCATTCTGTGGAGCAGCTAGGAGATGTGGCTAGGCCCCAGGCCTAGAGTCAGGAAGACCTGAGTTAAAATCCAGCCTTACACCCTTACTTTCCGGGTGACCCTGGGCAAGTCACTTAACACTTTTGCCTCAGTTTCCTCATCTGTAAAATGAAAAGAATAGTAGTACCTCCTTTCTAGAGATGTGGTGAGGATCCAATAAGATAATAATCATAAAGGGCTTAGCACTGTGCCTGGCATATAGTAAGCACTATATAAAAGTTAGCTATTATTATCATTACCCTTCTTTCCATTTCCACTCTGTCTCTAGAGACAATTGCCTGAATGACAGGCACCATCAGGAGACACTGGTGAATTTGGTCACTAGTTCACTTTGTGACTGTAAGCATGCCACACCCTCTATAAACTTTAACGTCCTCATGTGGAAAATGGAAAATGGGAATAATCACTCCTGCCTTACCTCACCCACAGGATCGTGAAGATGAAAGGACATAGTATAGCTAAGTACTTGGAAAAATATGAAGCACTCCGTGGGCGTTAAGCCAATATCATAAATGTATAGGTTCCCTGTTTGTTGGTGGTAATCAGACTTTCTTAGGACCACAGATTTAGAGCTGGGAGGGGCTTTAAAAAGCCATTGAACATAACCCCCTCATTGTGCAGATGAAGAAACTGAGGCAGATAGCAGTTAAGTGACTTGCCCAGGAATACACAGCTAGTAAGTGTTCAAGGCAGGGTTTGAGCTCAGGTCTTCCTGACTCCAGGCCCAGTGCTCTATCCATTGTACCACCTACCTTCCTTTTCTGAGAGAAAATAACTCACAGCTAAGCAAACAAAAAAACATACATGGTATTGAAGGTTGAGCCAGCATCAATATAGTGTGAGTCATGTGGGCAGGATATGAGAGATTTCTGGGTAGAATTAAGGGGAAGGAGGAGGGTATTGAAAAAGAACCAGAAAATTTTGCCTATGCTACCCCTGATCATTTGGCCCCCTTCCCTCTGCAACACCAGACTTGGGAGGAAGAGGGGAAACAAAAGGACAGAGAAGAGAAGGTGGCAAAAAGTAAAAGGAGGGATACTCTAAGAGGAAATGGGAATACACTTAGATGTGGTAGAACAGAATGTGAGGGCTCAAAGAAGATACTAGAATGAACATGAGATTTATCTACACTGTTCTGTGTTGTTGGACATTAACCCAAACTTCAGCAACAACCATTTCACCTTCAAGAAATGGAAGTCCTAGTTGGCTAATCCAGCCATCAGGTTGCATTCATGGAGCCCCTACTATGTGTCAGGCACTGTGGCAGGGTCTATGGGACCAGATGGGGTAAACTGGTCTCTGAATCTAAGTGGAGAACATCTCCAGCTGTGTCTCTATCTCTGGTTGGTTCAATACCCCTTCTGTCACCAAAGAGGGACCTAAGGGTTTTTTTTGAAAGTTAGAGGCCCATCTTCATTGGAAGTCATTGACCTAAAACCAGAGGGCATTTTTATAAAGTCTGAGAAGATCAAGTAGAGCTTGAAGGAAAAAGAAAATTAACTGAATAGAGTGGAGATGTCTCTTGGTTTTCTGAGGCTATGTAAGATCTCTCAGGTCCTGTCAAGCTGGGAAAGGCTCCTAGATTAGGTTTATTAATGGATTCTGCGCTTCCATCAGAGGTTCAACTGGAGAAATTTGGAGTTCATCACCAGAAGCCTGGCCACTAGGCAATGAGTTTTTTTCAGATACCTCATAGCAATTGCTTAATAAGTTAGTAGGATTGTGATTCGAACCTATGAAGAGTGTCTATACAGTTGGATCCTTCATTGTCCTCTGAATGTGAAACAGCTTCCTTCAAGGTCCAGGTGGTCTTATTTCATGGTCTTTCATATCATTCTATAGAAATCATACCCCAAGCTAATATAATAAAAATGACGATTCTATCTTAATTAAATTGCTTATTTAGTGCCATACCAAGTAAACTACCAAAAATTATTTTACAGAGCTAGAAAAAATAACAAAATTCATTTGGAAGAATAAAATGTCCAGAATATCAAGGAAAATAATGACAAAAATGCAAGGGAAGGTGGCCTAATTGTACCAGATCTTAAATTGTATTATAAAGCAACAATCATCAAAACTACTTGGTATTGGTTAAGGAAAAGCGTGATGAATCAGTGAAATAGGTTAGGTACACAAGACATAGCAGTCAATGACTATAGTAATCTACTGTTTGATAAACCCAAAGATTCCAACTTCTGGGATAAGAACTCATTATTTAACAAAAACTTTTGGGAAAATTGGAAAACAGCATGGCAGAAACTAGGCATAGATCACTATATACCAAGACAAAGTCAAAATGGAGGCATGATTTACAAATGAAGGGTGAAACTATAAGCAAATTAGGAGAGCAAGGAATAGTTTACCTGTCAGATCTATGGAGAATGGAAGAATTTATGACCAAAGAAGAGATAGAGAACATTATGAAATGCAAAATGGATAATTTTGATTACATTAAATTAAAAAGGTTTTGCACAAACAAAGTCAACGCAACCAAGATTAGAAGGGAAGCATAAAACTGAGAAAGAATTTTTATAGCCAGTGTCTCTAATAAAGGCCTTATTTCTCAAATACATAGAGAACTGAGTCAAATTTACAATACAAGCCATTCCCCAATTGATAAATGGTCAAAGGATATGAACAGGCAGTTTTCAGATAAAGAAATTAAAGCTATCTCTAGGCATATAAAAAAAATGCTCTCAACCACTATTGGTTAGAGCAATATAAATTTAAAAAACTCTCAGTTACCATATTACCCTATCAGATTGGCTAGTGTGATAAATGGAAAATGATAAATGTTGGAGAAGATGTGGGAAAATTGGAACACTAATGCATTGTTGGTGGAGTTGTGAACTGATCCAACCATTCTGGAGAGCAATTTGGAACTATGCCCAGAGGCCTATAAAACTGTCCATACTCTTTGATCCAGAAATACCACTACTAATTCTGTATCCCAAAGAGATCATAAAAATGGAAAAAGGACCCATATGTACAAAAATATTTATAGTAGCTCTTTTTGTGGTGTCCAGGAATTGGAAATTGAGGAGATGCCCATTAACTGGGGAGTGGTTGAACAATTGGTATACAGATGTAATGGAATACTATTGTTCCATAAGAAATGATGAGCAAGCAGACTTCAGAAAAACCTGGAAAGACTTAGATGAACTGATGCTGAATGAAGTGCGTAGAACCAGAAGAACATTGTATACAGTAACAGCAACATTGTGCAATAACTGACTTTGATAGCTCTTCTCAGTAATGCAAGGACCTAAGACAATTCCAAATGACTCATGATGGAAAATGCTATCTACATGCAGAATAAGAACTCTGGAGTCTGAATGTAGACAGAAGCATACCATTTTGTTTCTTTTTTTGTTTTGTTTTTTCTTTCTTGTGGTTTTTCCCTTTGGTTCTAATTCTTCTTTATAACATGATTAATGTGGAAGTATGTTTAATATGATTGTACATGTATTGCCCATATCAGACTGCACACCATCTTGGGGAGAAAGGAGCAGAGGGAGGGGGAGAAAATTTAGAATTCAAAATCTTATAGAAATGAATGTTGAAAACTAAAAGAAAATAAATAAAATTAAAACAAGCAAACAAACAAAAAACATCATTTCCCTACCTCAATATTTATTTTCTGCTTGGCTTTTATTTGGGTCTTATGCCTCCACCAGTCAAAGTAACTTCAATTTTTATCACTTTTCCCTTGATTCTGAGGTTCATAGAAAGGATGAGACTGAAGCAATGTGACTCTCCAGCAACTTGGTTTTTGATTCACTAATGTCGAATGAAAGGAAAATGACCTGCTGTGTTCATTTAATCCAGAGAATGTTCTTCAGTAACAGTTGCCAGGGCCTTGGTCTATCTGATTTTCCAATTTCTAAAAGGAGGATGTGGTGGGGTGAGACCTACTGCTTCCCACACTGATTGGCTCAGTTGCAAAGTTCAGAAATCCCACTGCTTCTGGAGATTCACCACTGCTGACCTCACCCCCAGCACCCCCCTCCAACTAACCTCAATGTGACCCAGTGGAAATAGCAATGAATTTGGAACTGAAAGACTTGGGATTGAATTGGCCTCATTGCTTATGCCTCCTGTGACTTTGGGCAGTTCAGCCTCTTGAGACCTCCGTTTTTCTATCTGTAAGATGAAGGGCTTGCATTAGATGACCCGTAAGCTCATGCCAGTTCTAAATTCATCCTACTCTCTGCTTATCAGAAAGTTTTCCCACAATCCAGTTGCATGGCTTCTTCTTAATTTTCATCCTGTTATGTTTCAAGAGACAACCCCCCCTCCAGTCCCCCACCTCTGCACACACACATAGAGACACATTTATTTCTTCTCCCCTGGTGGTGTTTTCTCTCTGCAGTTATCTATAGCTAGTTATCATGGCTCTGCTTCACAGACTTTCCTCATAAGTCAATCTGTCCATTTCCCTAATCAAAACTGTTGCTTGGCTCTGAATCCTCTCCTGGGTGGCTATAGAATTCTTGTAATGAGGTGCCAGGACTCCGTGGAATGTGCCTGCTGAGATCTTGTCAGAGTTTGAGGCAAGGGAGCCCCCTCCTTCCTTCTCTCAGAGGCTGAACCTCTCTACCTGGACAGTGTAAGGCAGTATTAGCCTCAGAAATGCAAGAATTTCATGGTTATCATGTATCACGGTGGGTCCATGAGAGTGGTCACAGCTACTTACATTTCTATAGCTCTCTCAGGCTTATGAAGCGTAAGGTACCAGATGTGCTGAAAGACCAAAGTTCAAATCTTGCCTTAGACACTTGTTAGCTTTGTGATGTTGGGTAAGCCAACTTCCTGTGCCTCATAAAATGAAAGGACTAGACGTGAGGGCCTCTATGATCCCTTCTAGACTAGACCTATGAGCCTTCTCCTCTCAACAACTCTGAGAGATAGGGAGCATCATCTCGTCACCCTCGTTAACCCAATCCAACAAACATATACGGAGCGTCTACCATGTACCAGTGCCAAGCTCTACATTAGCTTGTAAGGATACAAATAAAGTATAAACATGCATACATACATACATATATGCACACACATATGTGTATGTGTGTGCATGTACATATAAATACATATACAAGCACACCTACATGCATGTACACATAAAATACATATACATATATGCATATATTCATTTTTGTGTATATGCATACACATATACATGCATGTGTGTATATGTATATACTTGTATGTATAGGTGTGTGTATGTATGTGTGTACATACACAAATATCTCACTGTCCTCAAGGAGCATACCTTGAATTGGCCTGTGAATGAAATACATCCAAGGGTAACAATTAACATTACCAAATGTTTTTGCTTGAAAACAATTTTCTGCAAAGGTCCTCCAGATGGCAAGTTTTCAAGTTCATTTGAAAAATGCTTGGGTTTACATATAACTTTTCAAGAACGTATTCATTCCATAAAGCATGGTTCACAGATTGCCTCTCTGACCTCTGAGTCATCTCCAAAACTCTCTTTGCAATCTTAGAGTTTTTGATTTTTTTCCCCCCAGCTTCCTTTCTGGTTTTCCTCAAGTCTCAGCTTAAATTCCCACTTCTACAAGAGGCCTTTCACAGTCTTGCTGAATGTTGATTCTATTGATTATTTTTAATTTATCCTGTATATAACTTGTTTGTATCATCTTCTCCATTAGATTAGAAGGTCTTTGAAAGACTGTCTTTTTCCTTTCTTTGTAAACCCAGCAAAATACTTGGCACTTTTGGGTTCTTAATAAATATTTGCTGACTGGCTGACTGATAGTTCATTCTGCTGGTCTTTTTTTTTTTTTTTTTTGAAGAGGGGAAGTAATGAGGATTAAGTGACTTGCCCAGGGTCACACAGCTAGTAAGTGTCTACACACAGTCACACAGCTAGTAAGTGTAAGGAGACCAAAGGTCAGAAAGTCTAAGTGATAGTCACACAACTGCCAGGTAGTGAAATCTGGCTTGGGACATATGTCCGCCATCTTGAAGTCTTGAAGCATTCTTCTCGTTACGTTTCCCAATCTACCTCTGAAGGCAGAAACAACTACATAGTAGTTTCATGGCAGTCCAGGTTACATTTCCTTCTTCTCTCCTTTGGCCTTCCCCAATAAAGCAACCAAGTATTTATTAAGCATCTATTGTGTTCCAGCCATACTCTGTGAGAAGCAGGAAAGACAAATAAAAGTCTAAGTGTCTACCATCAAGAACCTTACATTCTATGACTTTTATGACCCCTTTCAATCCTACTAAATACATAGAGGCAGACAGTTGATAAAAGGGATACAACACCAAGTCTACAATCAGGAAAACCCAAGTTCAACTTCTGCCTCAGACACTTACCAGCTGTGTAACCCTAGGCAAGTCACTTAACCTATGTTTGCCTCAGTGTCCTCATCTGTAAAATGGAGATAATAGGTTGTTGTAGGATCAAACAAGCTAATATTTGTAAAGTGCTTAGCATAGTATATAGTAAGGGCTATATAAATGTTAGCTATTATTATTATTAAAACATAAAAATTTACTAATTATTTATTTCATGCCAGGTATTGGAATATATATTATATTATATACATATATACATATGTATGCATATTTATTATATTATATTACATATGTAATTTATATTATGTATGTATGCATTTATGCAGTTTTATACCCTAGTAGAATCAGTTCAAATCTATGTAAATCTTGTTTTTTCTTTTTCTTGAGCATCAACAAGAGGAATCCCAACTAGTGCTTTTCAAAATCATTGCCCATCTCCTTCCCCAAGTTACTGCTCATTTATTTGTCTCAAGAATCACTATCTCTTGTGGTAGGGATTAGGGGACTGAGACCTGAGACCAAGTATACTTCTCCTTCCCAAATCATCATGCCCTCTAGGAACAGCAGGGAGAGCTCTCAATTATCTATGCTAGTGCTGAGAAAGAGCATGGTGGAAGCTAGAAACAAGAAAGATGTGGTTTCAACTCAGTGCTGCCTCAGATGCATATTGGCTGTATATGACTGGGGAAAGTCATTTAACTTTTCTTGCCAAGTCTGGAAGACTGAGACCATTTCCAAAGAAGAATTCCAATAATATTTGGAGTAACAGAATGATCATTAAAATAGAGGTGCAACCATCCAAGGTGACTACAGTTGTCAGTATGTAAGGAGCTATGGGTGCCAAACAGTGCACACCTTACAGTACGGAGATGAATTCAGAGAATGTCACCATCTGCTGTGATACTAGACCCAACATTGGATAACTGAGATTAAGCAGCTATGTCAATAAGTCATTCTAGGAGATAGTTTACGTATGCGTTGCTGAGACAAGGGTACCTTCTGAGTGTCTACCAAGACCTGGGATGCCTTCCAGCAAAAACAAAATTGGAAAAGGGGAAGGCATTAGTTTATAATGTACCCATTTCAAGACATTGTTGTCATTTAGTCATGTCCAACTCTTCATGACTTCATGGACTATAGCACTCCAAGTCTTCCTGTCCTCCATTTTTAGCATTTTAATACCATCCATGGGGTTTTCTTGGCAAAGATACTAGAACAGTTTGCCATTTCCTTCCCCAATGGATCATCTTTCATCAGAACTCTCCACTATGACTGTCCAAATTGGATAACTGTGAACATCATAGTTCATAGTCTCATTGAGTTATGCAAGCCCCCCAGCCATGACAAGTCCATGATCCAGGAGGGGTATTTCAAGATACTTAATAACTTAAGAGCCCATGAATTCAAATGTATGGGTATAGTCTCCATTGGCACATAGTGTGACCCAAGTATGCCTTAGCAGACAGTCTTGGTGAGTTCTGATTGATAAAAAAAAAAAAAATCAATATTTGATGATTTTTAAAAAAAATCTAGGCTCATCGTTAGATGTCAGATATATAGACCATCAACTGATCCATACTTGAAACCTTTCTGACTTGCTTCTATAGGTTCACCAATATAGCCTTTGAGAAACCAGGATTCTGAGCAATCCAAGATGAGGTAATGAAGTGAGCTCTATAGGATGATCTTAGATGCTGCCCATTATGAGGAAAATGCTATTATAACCATTTTTTTTGATGATTTCCAAAAGTATTGAAAAAAAGGGAGCTGCATAGTAAGATTGTCAATACTGGCAAAGGGAGGTCAGCCAGCTTAAGTTGTGTCTCATTGTTGGCATATTTTTTTTACATTATATATTATTTTACATACATAAACTGGATTGTACCTAACCATAACCTGGCAAAGAAGTGATTACAAGGCTGGAACGTTTAAAACAAACCACTACATTTAAACCCTATCTTCTCCCTGAATTCAAACCCTAATAACTCCTAGGAGCTAATGACAGATAAATCATCTACTATCATCCATCATGGCATTGACAGAAAAAAATGAGTTTGAATTTTCTCATGTGTTTCTGCCCTTCTCACAGCACCCAGTGCCATATCAAATAGATCATATTCATTTTTTAAAAGTCATTTGAGTATATCAATAAAAAAGAAAAACTTCCTGACAAAAATGCAACACTGATTTATTTTTTAAAATATTAAAAAAGCACAAGAATAAGTGGACCTTCTCTTAGGAGAATAAACAAAATCAATTGATTGACCAAAAAACTATTATTATGTGCAAAGAAGGGTATAAAAAGTCCCTTCCCTCAAATAGTTCACATTCTAATGGGGGATACAGTATATAAATAATTAGATAGATGCAAGATTAATACAGAGTAGATGGGAGATCATCTCAAAGGGTAAGGTATTAGCATTCAGGGAGAGAGATCAGGAAAAGACATCTGCAAAAGGTGGGATCTAGGTGAAACTTAAGGAAACTGAGGCAAGGAAATGAAGTGAGAGACCATTCCAGGTACTGGGGATAGCTAACATAAAGGGACAGAATATCTATCTAAGTCCCAAAGGAGAAACACTAGAAGCCATTCCAATAAGATAAGCAGTAAAGCAAAGGTATCCCTTGTCAACATGATTATTTAATATAATTATTGAAATACCCACAGAAGTAAGACAAGAAAAAGAAGTTGAGGGAATAAACTTAGACAAAGAGGAGACAAAATCATTTTTATTTTCAAATGATAAGATAATTTACTTATAATAACTTTATTAAAGTAGCAGGTATATAATAAATGTGCAATAATCATCAGCCTTTCTATATTTCATTTTTAATAATCAAAGGAGATAGAAAAAGAAATTCCTATAAAAACTGTAAAATATTAAAGTATCTCAGGTTAAACTCTAAGACAGATTCAAGACTTATAGGGATACAATGTCAATCACTCTCTGTAGAAATAAAGGTAGACTTAAATAATTGGTGGTCAATTTTCATTGGTGACCCATGCCAATATAATAAAAACTGATGGCTTTACCTAAATTAATTTAACAATTTAGTGTCATTCCAACAAAACAACCAAATGATTGCTATATAAAACTACACAAAAAAAATAACAAAATTCATCTGGAGAAACAAAAGGTCAAAAATCTTAAAGGTGATAAGGAAAGGAAAAAATAAGGTATAGAGGGGAAATAGCACTTCTACACTTCAAAATCTATTATAAAACAGTAAGTATTAAAATAAGTCATATGGCAGAGGGAAGCTCTCTTAAGAGCTGGCTTTAGATTTGAGAAGACCAAGGTTCACATTCTGCTTCTGCCATATACTAGCAATATGACCCTGAGGACATCACTTAACTTCTCAATTCAGTTTTTGAAGATTGTAAGTTGCAAATAGTCATTGATCTGCATTAGTAGAGGGAGTTTTCTCATTGGGAGTTCCCTATATGGATAAAATCACCAGCCAAATTAAAGAAAAAACAAACAAAAAAGTTGATCAGTGGAATAGACTAGGTAAGCAAGACCAAGAATGGACCGCTATAGCTTTGTGTACAATTATCCAAAGAATATGAAATAATTGGGGTAAAATTCTTATTTGACTAGTTCTTCTGGGAAGATTGCAAAACTATTCAGGAGAAATTAAGCTTTGACCAATAAATTATACCATGTCCAGGTATAAATTCCAAAAAAGGTAAGCAAACTTTTTATAAAAAGTCACATGATGTAATTTAAAGAATAAAAGATGGTACCTATAAGAACTATGTTTAAAAGAGAATGTTAAACAAGGGACAGAGTGATCATAACAGATAAAATGGACAATTTCTATTATGTAAAATAAGAAGCTTTTCATAAACAAAATCTGTTCACTTGAATATAAAACAAAACTGTTGATGGGGGGAATGGGAACAATCTCTGTAGCAAACATCTCTGAGAACAGTCTGATATCCAAAATGCATAATGATGCCAATCAATATTAACACTCCACGATGGATCAATGGTGAAAGCATTTGAATGGGCAGTTTTCAAAAAATATCAACAACCATATGAGAAATGTCCCAAATAACTAATTATAAGATAATTACAAATAATGAGGACTCATTTTATCTCTTATTCATCATATTGCAAATATCTCATATTCATCATAATGATGATGAAAACATTTATGTAGTACCTAATATGTACCAGGCACTGTGCTGAACACTTTACAAATACTTTCCCATTTGAGCCTCACAACAGCCCTAGGACACAGGTGCTACTATTATTATCCCCATTCTACAGGTGAGGAGAGATTGAGAGACATTGTTATGTGACTTGCTCAGGATCACATAATTAGAACTCAGGTCTTCCTGACTCCAAGCTCATCATTCTATCCGCTGCACCACTGAGCTGCCACTACTAGGAATATACTCCAAGAGAGGTCTAAGATGGAGAGAAAGTTTTCATATAGGCAAAAAATATTTATAGCAGGACTTTTTGTGATAGAAAAAACAAATACTCCCCCTAAAAGGAAAAAAAACCAAAATTTGAAAAAATGGATGCCCACCAGTCAGAGAAGGGCTGAACATGCTGTATTCAGTGTATTACATAAATGTAAGAATGAAATGATGACAGAGAAGGAAATGACAAACCACTCCTGTATCTTTGCCAAGGAAATCCCAACTAGGGTCACGAAGATTCAGGCACAATTCAAACAACTAAACAACATCACCAACAACAAATATGAATGTAAGAGAATATCATTGCTCCATGAGAGAAAATGAATTCATATAATCTTGTATAAATTTATAGAATAAAGCAAACAGTACCAAGATAATAACTGACTTAACTATTACCATAATGCGGGCAACTTCTTGGCAAAGAGGCAACTAGGTGGCATGGTGGATAGAGCACTGGATCTGGAGTCAGGAAGACCTGAGTTCAAATCCAACCTCAGATGCTTACTAGCTGTGTGACCCTGGGCTAGTCACTCCACCCTGTTTGCCTCAGTTTCCTCATCTGTCAATTGACCTAGGAAGGAAATGGCAAAGCACTCTGGTATTTTTGCCAAGAAAACCCCAAATGGGGTCACATAGAGTCAAACATTACTGGACAACAACACTACTTTCTTGTTAAGAAGGAAAGAGATATTAATAAAGAGATGGAGTGTTATGAAATGAAAAACTATGGGAAAATTTTATTTTAAAGAACGTGCCACATAAAGGAGGGGGAGATGTTTGTTCTGGTAAAGAGAAACTTGAGGGTAAACAGGCTAGCTATCTTTAAGTACCAGAAGGGCTGCTCCAGGGAAAAGAGATTAGACTTGTTTTATTTGGCCACAGAGGCCAAAACCAGGACAGAAGGCTAGAAGTAGCAGAGAGGCAGATTTGGACTTCTTCCTAATTGGAGTTGTCTGAACATGGGATGAAAGGCCTCTCCTGGGAATGGATTCTCCATCACTGACAGCCTTTAACTGGATGCTATTTAACCACTTGACAAATTTTCATACAAGGGGGCTTAGAGGGTACATAGAATGGCCTCTGATGCTCCTCAGTCATAGATGCTATGATTTTCTTCATCATTTGACCCCTTCCTATCTTTCTAGTCTTTTGATTCACTGGCCTGTTTGCTGTTCCTTGAAGGTAACCTTTCATTACCAGTCCTCTGAGCTGGTTGTCCCTGATATGCATTTCCTCCTCTGTAGTCCACCATTTGCATATTTTCTCATCAGTCATGGAGAGCCAAGCTTGGTCATCCCATTGTTCAGAGTTCTTATGTCTTTTATTGTTTTTCTTTACATTACATACTGCTCTTCTGGCTCCCTTCAAGACTCAGCTCAAATCCCATCTTTTACAGGAGATTTCTTCCAGTTTTGTTTCATCTTTCATTTTAGAAGTGAACTAGCTACATCATACGATGATGTCTTGACTTCCCTGGGAATTGGATTTAAGGGAGGCAGAGTTATCTTCCAGTAACCTCAGTTGCTAATACCTTCCCTTTTCAGATTACCTCCCATCTGTTCTCTAAGTGGTGCAGCCATGAGAATCCAGGATCTGGTGTCAGGAACACCCAAGCTTCAATCTAACCTCAGTTGCTCACTAACTACTTGATTCTGGGCAAGTCATTTAACCTCTGTTTGCCTCAGTTTCTTCATCTGTAAAGTGGGGATAATAATAGTACGCAATCTTCTAGAGTTGTAAGAATTCAATGAGACAATAATAATGTACTAATAATGATTAATCTGGTATATCATAGCATAATATAATATATTATAATAATATAATAAGGTACTTAGCACAGTGCCTGGCACATAATGAGCACTATGTAAATGTTAGCCATTGTTGTTGTTGTTGTCATACCTATCTTGTATGTACCTAACTGAGGGCAGCTAGATGGTATGGTGGATGGAGTGCCAGGCCTGAAGTCAGGAAGACTTATTTTCCTAAGTTCAAATCTAGCTTTAGGTACTTACTAACTGTGTGACCTTGGGCAAGTCACTTAACTGTTTGCCTCAGTTTCTTTCTCTGTAAAATGATCTAAAGAAGAAAATGGCAAACCACTCCAGTATCTTTCCTAAGAAAACCCCAAATACTAATGATGAAAAAATGCTATCCACATCCAGAAAAAGAACTAGTGGAATCTGAATGCAGATTGAAGCATATTATTTTTCACTTTATTTTTTTCAAGCTTTTTTTTCCATTTGGTCTGTTTCTTCTATCTTAACATGACTAATATGGAAATATATTTTGCTTGATTGTACATATATATATATAGCCTATATCAAATTACTTACTTTCTCAGGGAGGGAGGGAGAAAATCTGGAACTAGAAATTTTAAAAAATGTTAAAAATTGTCATTACATGTAATTGAGAAAAGTATTATTAAAAAAATAAAATGAGAGAGAGAAGAAGAAGGAGGAGGAGGAGAAGGAGAAGAAGGAGAAGAAGGAGAAGAAGGAGAAGGAGAAGGAGAAGGAGAAGAAGAAGAAGGAGAAAGAGAAGAAGAAGAAGAAGAAGAAGAAGAAGAAGAAGAAGAAGAAGAAGAAGAAAATCCTAACTGGCTTCCCAAAGAATTGGACGTGACTTAACTGAACGACAACAAAAATTATTATGATTTTGTTATTATATATGTTCTATCTACCTATTTCTATGTTGCGTCTGCCATTAGAATATGAGCTCCTTGAGAACAAGAACTAATTTTTTTTGCCTTTCTTTTCATCCCCAGCATTTAGCACAACTCCAGAACAAAATAAGCACCTAATAAATAAAACGTGATGATTTACTGCTGGGGCCATCATTCGCAGTCAAGAAATGTTTGACAATCACCATCTTGATGCCTTTCTCTTCCTCGTGTGTTTATTGACTTTGAAAAATAAAACCTAAGCAAGGCAGACATTACTGAATTGACAAACCCTCCTTCAATGAGGCAATCGGTTCTTTAGGGTAAAAATCCAGTTTAAGGGTATTTTCGGCTGCTGACTATTAATCCACGAATCTGGGGAGCAATCTCAGCCCACCATGCAAATTCCTCTTCTTTTCCAGTGCATTGCCTAAATGACTGGCAGCTCTTTCCAGCGCCTTTCAGTCTGTTTCCAACAGTTACTTGGTCATGTGGGATGGGAAGCCGATGTTCAGGCTGAACAAATTTCTAAACCGAGGGGCTTAGCTGTTTAAAACTAAGTTTCCTTTAAATGCCCAGAGGCATCATTTGTGTGTATTATGAATGCAGGGTGAATGAAGGGAGGAAAATTAAAGGGCATTAGCATTTGGACTGGATAAAAGTAAGTCCAGGGAAAATGAAGTAAGGAATCAATCGGGAAAAGCACATTTGGGCTGAGTTTTTATTTGTTCTGTTGCTGTCATTGTGTCCTTTGTTTTTAATGACAGAGACATCAGAGGTCCTTTCATGTATGATGAGGATGGATTTTACATCCTCTAACTTGGCAGGGTGGAGTGGAAAGAACCCTGAATTTAGAGTCAAAAGGCTTGGGTTCAAATACCAGCTCTGAAGCTTACTGGCAATGAGACTTTAGGCCAGTCACTTCATCTCTGCGTTCACCAATCTTCTGATAGTGTCTCTCTCCACCCCAGTCTGTCTTCCACTAAGCTGCCAAAGTGATCTTTCTAAACCACATGATCATATCGTTCCCCGCATTCCCCACCAAGAGAGCCCATGGCCTTCCTCTTACATACAAAATAAAATACAAATTCCTTGGTTCGGCATTCAAAGCATAGTGTCTGACTCTTCATAACCTGGCTTCCTCTTACCTTCCCAGCCTTCTTGTACCCAGGACACTCCCCATGTACTCTTCAGTCCAGTGACACTGACTTTCTCTCTGTTATTTTCAGTTTATCCTTTACGTAGCATGTTCCTGGACAATTGTTTGATGTTGGCTACACCCATGAGGGCAGTTACTTTGGCCTTTTGTACTTGTATCGCTAGCACTTAGAATTCTGCCTATCACGTAGCAGGTACTGTTTATTGACCGTTGTTCCTCACACAAGACATTCCATCTTCTTCTCGGTGAATTTTCACTTGCTGTCCCTATTTCTATAGTGATCTTCCTCTTCATCTCTGTCTTCCCTGGCTTTCTCCAAGTCCCAGATAAAACCCCACCTTCTGTAAGAAGGCTTTCTCAATCCTCCTTCCTAGTGACTTCCCCTTCTTCCCCTTGAAATTATCTCCACTGAAGATCGCATGTATCTTGCTTGCACCTGCTGTCTCCCCCTTAGATTGTGAACTTCCTGAGAGCAGCACCTGGTTTTTTTTTTCCCTTTTTGTACCTTCAGCACTTAGCACAGAGTCTGACACAAAATAAATGATATTGACTTGATCTGAGAACAAAAGAAAAAAGAAATGGAGAACAGGGAGAACAGTTCTGCTCCAAAGTATTCAAAGAGTGAAAAGAGAGAAAGCATTCTTAGTGGGGAAAGGAGAATTATTAGAGATCAGAGCCACTTGAACTGCAAGGCAATATCCTTCAAGACATAAGGCATCTTAATTTCAGGACAGCAAGGAGGAGGCCAGCCACTGTGTGGTATACTTGTGTGCGATTCTTAAAGAAGGTATCGGAATGTCACTATGAAAACATCAACCAGTGAGTGAAGTGAGATGTGTTTGGGGAGGTTGGGAGGAGCTGGTAGCGGCAGGCAGGTATTCATTGTGTGCAATACTACATCATGATTTACTGACAAGCTATTTCAATTATTGTATTCAAGCAAATTCAGTAATTCAGTTCCGTCAATATTAAGTGCCTACTATAATAAAAATAGCAATAAAAATCAACATTTATATAGGAGTGAGTATTGCAAAGTATTTTGTGTACATTGTTTAATTTGATCTTCATGATATCCCCAAGCGAAAAGTACTGTTGTCCTGTTACAAATGAGTAAACTGAAACTTAGACAAGTTAAGGGACTGGTCCATGGTCACACAATTCATATGAGTCTGAGGAAGGTTTTCAATCTTGATCTGACTCTAAGTCAAGGGCTCTTTCCATGGGACCAAAGTCACATGTTGCAATCCATGTAAAAGTAGATACAATAATTAAGTAACACAATTGAGCTTGAGAGGAACCATCCTACATCAATGTAGTATGTTGGAAAGTGTCCTGGATTAGAAATCAGTAGATCTGCATTCAAGACCTGTTTTGGCCACCATGTGACCTTGGGCAACTCAGTTTCCCTCTCTGGGGCTCAATTTCCTCATCTGTAAAATGTAGGACTATGTGATCCTAAAATCTTCCATTCTGTAATATTAAGTTGGATAATCTTAAAGAAAAGTATAATCCATTTATGATGACTACATTCTGCCTGTTGACTGAATCAGAACCCTTGTGACAGCTGGCCAGAGTACCGTCTCCCCTGGGCAATTCTGGAGCCACAGCCAGATGCTTATCTCACTCTTTGGCTGTCCTTTTTCTAAATACCATACAGACTACCACCTTCTTTTTATGACCACATTTCCTGGAACTGGTCACAATTAATTAGGTCACAGTTTATTTCATGTTTATTTTATGTTAGTGATATTGAAGTCTCTTTGAGATTTTAGAAATACCCTAGATCCTTGAGATCTGGAGAACACTCTAGTGTAAATCAGTAATGCATTCATCTCACAAGGTGACATGTTGGGGGGATAGAGTCTTCTGTGACCAAAAGTCCCCTGTATCCTAGCTATAGTAAGGAAGGAAAGGAGGACTAAGAAGGGTCACAGAGTAACCACTGTCTTCATCATAATGGCTGACTCTTTCTTTTATTATGTTTTAAGATTTTCAAAACACTTTACACAGATAATTTCATTTAAGCATCTGTTAACCCTTAACATAGCACAACCACAGAAATGCTGGTAAATGTTTAACAACTGGCTTCAACACACACACACACACACACAGAGGATGTACTTTTAAACTTAATCTGCAATATTAATTTTTTCTCCAATTCTTTCTTAAGTTTAGATAGCCAATAAAACAATAAATCAGGATCTGATTTGTAGCATTTGCTGAGTTCTGAGGTATAAATATATGAAAGGTTAACAATTGGCTCTCAAGCTGACCACACTACCTTTAGCATGGCCATACTTACAACCCTGATGTATAGATAGGTACTAAAGATGATATTATCCTCATCTTACAGATGAGAAAACTGAGACTCAGAGCGGTCAAATGAATTGCCCATGGGCACATAGCTACTTACACATAAAATATAGGATTTGAACTCACATCTTTATCATTCTGGGTCATTTGGTGGTGAGGTGGATAGCACACCAAGCCTGGAGTAAGGAGACTCATCTTCCTGAGTTCAAATATGATCTCAGATGTTTGTTGTGTGACCCTGGGCAAGTCGCTTAACCCAGTTTGCCTCAGTTTTCTCACCTGTAAAATGAGCTGGGAAAGGAAATAGCAAATCACTTCAATATCTGTCAAGAAAATCCCCCAAAAGGAGTTACAAAGAGTCAAACATGACTGAGCAACAACTAACGATCCCCAGGATCCATTGTTTTATAGAATCTATACAACTGGCTGGTTTTGCAGATGAGAAAGAAGGTCATTTGGGAGAACACGTGTTGGAGTTCGTTGTCAGATCAACCCTCCTGTACATATGGTGCTACTTTAGGTCTTATTCACAGATCCTTTTTATCTCCTCTAAGAAGAAAAAAAACAACAAAGGGTTTAAGCAATATTAAAGTTTATTTTTTGAGCCTACATTAAAATTTAGATTTGAATCATTCATTTATTCTTTTTTTAATTTTAAGTTTTTTTCATTCATTATTTAATTAGCATTTACTAAGTACCTGTTGTTGCAAGGCACTGTGTTGACTTTTGGGAATGCCAAGACAAAATGGAAAGCAAACTCTACTTTCAAGACATTTACATGTTACTGAGGAATAAATAAACATTTATAGATAAATCCATAGAACATATAATTTGACTGAGGGTGGTAATGGAGGTGAGAAGGATGTGCATTAATAATTGAGGAAATCAGGAAAGGTCCTATACTGGAAGGGGCTCTTGAATTGAAACTTGAGGAAAGCTTAGACTTCCAGGCAGAGATGAGCAGGGAATGCATTTCAGGCTTTGGAAGAAATGAAAAAGAGATGGGAGATAGCTTATCATGTTGCATTGGGGGGAGGAGATGGAAAAACTGGTAACTTTTGAGCACATAATGGGAAATGATATGAAATTTGTCTTGGAAAGATAGGTTGGAACCAGCATATTTTGCTGGTATTTGGCTTTAAATACCAGATAAAGTCATTTATATTTTAGAAGTAATGGGAAATCACTAAAACTTTATCTTAAGCATTATTTTAGGAATAAAGTAATTAAGGACTGTTTAACTTCCATCCTAATTGATTCCATCAGTGACTTCTGTTTATCTCAGCAGAGCATCAGTTACATGCAGTGGAGAAGCCAAAGGGAGAATTTTTTTCTGCTGATTCAAGGGCAATCACTATCTTCTTTTGGTCAGGAAAGGAGCTAGTCTTGTCAAAGATAATACCTAGTGTGGGCCAGAAGAACAAACCCATCCAGCTGAGAAGGTAATTGCCAAAAGTTTGAAATTGAGAGAGTGAGTGAAGAGACCAAGGAGCTTTGGCCATTTCTTGTAAATGAATGAGACATGATTTCAGGAAACAGTGGTATGCACCTAGAATTAGAAACAGTTAAAATAAGTGTGTATTTAATTTTAGATGTCTGAAGGTTTTTTTTTTTGCTTTTATGATATGTGTCTATGAAATTCTGAGTAAAATGTTGAATTTCAGAGTTGAAATTAACTAATCTTTCTTTTCTTCCCCTCGCTTTGTACTAGTTTCTAAGAGTTGCTCTAGTTTGTCTTTGGAACCACAAAGAAGTGACAAATCCAGGGTGTAGCTCTGAGAGAACATGCCGTGATATCCCAGGCCTTCTACTTAGATTATAACCCACTTGTGTTCTTGTGTTTGAAAGCACACCCACATACTTGTGATAGTTGCTAAGAAAAGGAAACCCCAAATACAATGCCAGAGGAAGGTCAATGGCATTTTAATATCTTGAGGTGGGGGATTTTCTCCGTTTTGATCTGCCTATAAAGGTCCCTGTTAAAATTCCTCAGATTTGACTTACAAAGTGGTTCAGTTTTTATCATTTACCAATAGTCATCCAAGAGTCCCTCTTTTCAAATGGACATTGATCCTTCTTTGAAAATATTGCTGTATCTCTATGATTCATCTCTTTGGTGGTATTACACATGATGAGTGGTCTCATTGCTGTCCACTCAGTATCTCCCTAGGAGGCCAATGCTACAATTCAAGGGCACCAAAGAATTTTCATTTCAGTGACTAATTAGTTACTAGTTACTAATCAGGTGGTCTAATCACTTGAATTTTGTGAGTGCTGGAAAAGAGTCTGGTGAATATGGCACTGTTTCTTACCATATGTGATCTAGTAGGATCTAGTGATGATAAGAATATGCGTTGGGCTGCTTGGGGATTGGCATAAGTATTAATGCTGATATTGGTCAATATGCTGGAATCAGGGATATGTAACTATTTCCTCCCAAACAATGGGATTATAGAAATTTGAGCAGTACTGTGGACTCCAGGAACAACACAGAAATCTCAAATTCAGATTCAATTAAGGTTGTTTCAAGGTGGCTCAGTGGATAGAGTGCTGGGCCTGGAATCAGGAAGGCCTGAGTTCAAATCCAACTGTAGGCATTTACTAGCTGTTACCATGGGCAAGTCATTTAACCTCTGTTTGCCTAGGAGACAGCTAGGTGCCTAAGTGAATGGAGCACTGGGCCTGGAATCAGGAAGACCTGAGTTCAGATCTGGCCTAGATATTTACTAGTTGTGTGAGGCTAAGCAAGTCATTTAACCTCCATTTGCCTTAATCCACTGGAGAAGGAAATGGTAAACCACTTCCGTATCTTTGACAAGAAAACCCCACACAGGATAGTGAAGGACTGGACACAACCAAACAACAACAACAACCACCAACAACAACACAACACCACCACCACCACAACAATACAACACACCACCACCACAACAACAACAACAACACCAGCACAACAACACAACACAATAATAGCACAACACAACAATAACACAACAACACAACAATGGATATTTTGGGGAGTAAGGCTTGGAACCCTGACAATGACCTACATTCAATGAATTTCATACATGCTGTTGACAAGTTCAACAAACATTTCCATTCAACAAATATTTTTTGAGGATCTGCTGGTTACAGATATCTAAAATGGAGAGGGAATATGATGGTGGTGGGATTGTGGGGGAGAATCTTGAAGTGAGTGAAGAGACTGGGTAGGGCTTCTTCACACACTCCACGTTCCAGCCAAACTGGATTACTAACTTTCTCACAAACTTGGCCTTCCTCTTCCAGCTTTGCACCTTTGCAGAAGTTGTCCCCCCATGCCTAGAATGTACTTCCTCTCCAATCTGTGTCTTAGAGTCCATGATCTCCTTTAATGTTCAGTTTACATGGAACCTTATAGACGAAGCTCTTAGCTCTCAATGTTTTTACCTTCCTCAAAATACGTATCCTTTTATATGTTCTTCCCCCCTGAAGAATATAAGTTCTTTAAGGTCAAGGATTGTTTTTGTATCCCCAGTGCCTTGTACAAAATTCACACAATAAATGTTTATTAAATTGGATTGGAGACAATATGGAATGATGGACTGGCCTGGATTCAGAGTCAAAATAACTTGGTTCAATCATACTTGAGATGCTTACCATGTGAAATCTGGATAAGTCATCTAATTTCTCTGAGTTCCAGGCCCTTCATTTCCAAAGTGGAGATATTAGCACCTACCCCTGGGAGTTATTGCAAGGCTCAGATTAGAAGATGCACTCATAGCTCTTTGCACATCCTAAAATGGCATGTGAATATTGGTCAAAAGGAATTTGTTAAATTTTTACTCTTTTGCCAGGCACTAGCAAAGTGATGGAGACATAACAAAAGCCAAGGAACTTCATTTCCTGCCCTCAAGAAGCTCCTATTCTAATAGAGGACACACCCTACACATAACTAGGTTTGTTGTTTATCCATTGTTTCTGGAAAAAACCTGTGACACCATGGAGTGATGACTTGGATTTAAGTGAAGCAGAGTGCACAAAGTTCTCAGTCTCACTCTCTTTTAGAGTCATCGATGTCCAGAGCCAGGACAAAAGTCAGGATGACTGGCTATGGCCCAACATGTGGTGGATGACCTTGGCATCTTCGATGTCTGACCAAGCTCTATGCGCTCCACCGCTGAAGTACATAGATTGAATGGAAGACAATTTTCAAAGGAAGATGCTAGTCATGGAAAGTAATAATGATATTTACTGTTGGACTGGAGAAAAATTGGCCATTTCCTGAGAGAAAATACGTGTCACTTTTGTCACTGGAGTTGTGATATGTAGGAGACAGTGACACATAATTCTGGGGAAGGAGCCCGGATGAGCAGGGAGATCCTAGGCAGGAAAGTTTCCCAGGAAAGAATACAATTGTATGAAATACATTGCAGACTTTTTATCTGGGTAGTAATTGACACCTGGTCTTTTTCACTTGAACATATCAGAGGCAATAAATAAAATATCTGAGTACAGCACTGGTAAATTAGATTGTTAAATACAATTTTAATTGGGAAGGAAAGAGAGAGGAAGAGTAGGAGAAAGAAAGAGAGAGAGAGAAAGAGAGAGAGGAAAAGAGGAGGGGAGAGAGGAAAGGGGGTGGGAAAGGGAGAAAGAGGAGAGAGGGGGGAAGAAAAAAAAAGGATGGATCCTTATGGGAACACTTGAAAAAGTTTGAGAATCACCTCTTTCTAAATCTCCCTCTCCCTCTAGTTACTCATTTGATCTTAATATCATATTAACAGCGTCCTTGGCTCCACTATCGTTAATATAAATGAACTGTTCTCTCTGACTCCCGTTCTCTGACCGTACAAATGAACATCAGCCTTTTCTTCCTCCGCAGGAGCCATTGGCCTCCTCTCCACATGTGGAATTGAACAACCTATCCTCTTGTATTCTCCTTGGTAAGCGGATCCCAACTCAACACCTGTATTCTAATGCCCTTGTAACCAGAACCAAAGGCGAGTGAACCTGATCTACTGAAGGTGATCTGAGAAAAGGGACCAGGCTAAGAGCAACACCAGAGGGGCCAGGATATACTCCTTCCCTTCTCCCTTTTTTTGCCAGTGATGACAACAATGAGTACTTTATATACCAAAGTGTAATGCAATTTAATAGAAGGTGGCTGCTGATTGGCCTATGTTCATATATGTGCAAAGTTTGTCATTGCCCTCCCCCTCTCCTCCATTTGGGGTCACAGAACAGAGATACTTCCTACAGGTTCCTGACTCTATGAAGAAAGAGGGACAGATCTGCATGACCTGGAATGGAATAAACCCAGCTTTGGTTCTGATGCCTAAAAAATGTGATATATTCCAAATAGAGTATTAGACTAGGAATCCAGAGTATGTGGGCTCAAATTCACCTCTCCTACTTCTTACCTGTGGGATGATGGGCAAGACGCTTAGCCTCGCTGAAGTTCAATTTCCTCATCTGCAAAATGGAGAAAGTCATATCCTTGTAGAATTGTTGCAAGGCTCAAACAAGATAATATAGGTAAAGTGACATACAAACAACAGTTACCATTATTACACCATCAAAGTGCTGGAGATTTTAGATGACTGACTTGACCTATTTGTTGGGGGAAAGGGATATCTGTAGCTCATAAGATGTTACTTGGTTAGATTTTTCAGTCATGTCACTGTTCATCTCCTGAAATTCTGTTTCTGACACTCCCAGTGCTTCATTTCTGTTCATTGAGGCATGTACATTCATATGAATGTGAAACAATGAAAAATAAAACCGGGAACAAGTGTCATAGCTTCATAGTTATGCCTCATTGGTTTTCCAAAGCTAGGTTATAAAACTCCTTGAGGTCAGGGGGTAGGGCTCATACCTCTCTGTAGCCCCAGAGCTTAGCTCAACTGCTAATGTCTATTGAAGATGACATTAGTGAGGTCAACATTTACCAAGATAAATTACCTGTCAAATCAGGGTGCTTATTGTATCAGATTACACTCTCCGGCTCTTGAAACCTGAAGAACCAGGTTACCCTAGCACCCTCTCTGCTTTCCCATAGTACCTAAACCTATTTAGGGGTGGATATTTTCCATTGCCGAGTACCCCAACACCATCCTTGGTGGTTAGAAAGTTCTTCCCTCCTCCCCTTTCTTCTGTCTGAAGTCTTGAGCTCTACTAGAAATTAGATTTATAACTAAATACTGTAATGGCCATAAATCTTCTTTTTTAATGAATTAGGCCTGTAGACTGAGTTTAAAATATGAAGCTGAATCGAGTCTGCTGCTGCTGTTAACAATGCCAACAACAATACGGAGGCGGATCACTGTCATCAGGGTGTCAGGGGAATTTCAAGAAAGACTTAGGCCCTCTACAAGGTTCCACATCTGCACCGTGTCAAGGCCAGATGACTTCATCTGGATCAGCAATGTTCCGGAGAGTATTTACTTTACCACAAAAGAAACCACTAATTTATTTGTTCACTCTTCTAGATAAATATAGATGTAGTCCTGGTGTGCTACAACTCACTTTTCCCCTTTTTGTCTTTTGTTGTTTTAACTGGTCTTTAGGGACTGGGGGTGGAGGAAAGGAGTGCACAGGTTTTGGTTTTGTACTAAAGAGAAAGAATTAAAGACTTAATCTGCAAATGTATCAAAACTGAGGTAGAGATTCATCTGAGAAGTTCAGGTAGGATCTGGAGAGGGGGAGAGGAATAGGGAAGCTGAGTAGGAAGAAGGTTGGCCATAAGTTGAAGCTCAGATTCCTGGCAACCAGAAGCTCCAGCAGCCAGCTGAATGAGCCCCTCACTGACCCTACTTCAATGTGAAATTCTCATCTTGTCTGTATTAACTAGGGCCCCCAAAACTCACTGGGCTCTAGGGAAGGCAAACTCCAAATAGGAGGCCCCTGAAGGAGAAAGTCTGTGAAAAGATGCTTGACATTTTACAAACATCTTCTCTTGGCCAATTTCACTGGGAGCATATCTATGTCCCTTGAAATGAATGTGGTATACTGTATATTCAGTATACCCTATGTGGGCATTAAACCCAGGACCTGTAGTTATTAATTGGGGAGGTTGGGGGTTGGGATGGAGGAGAGGTTTGGTGATATTTAAAAAAAGGAGGGGAGAATAGGTTAAAAAAAAAAAAGACTAATTTATCTGCAAAAAGAAGAGTTGGTGAGATTGAGTGTCCAAGGTCCCCTTCAGCTCTAAATCTCTGATACTAGGAACTTTTTTTCCAAGCTATGGAACCTGTGTGGGAGGCAGAGTGGATGAAACATTCTGGTGAGTCTTATTTTTGTGTGTGTGCTGATATACAAGCTTGAGGTTTATCCTCTCCCGTTGTGTCCTGATGACCTCAACTTCTCAAGAAATTAAAGAAAATATCTTTGTTGATCTGATGCATTGTATTTTTTTAAGGCATGGTGGTCTAGACTCTAGAGACCTGTAGGCCTTTGAGTTCCTTAATTACATGGGGCTGCCAACTCCAGTCACTTCATTTTTGGAGAACTTTCATCAAGCCCAAACTCATAGCCTGTATATTGTCAGAAACAGTGAATGCTAAGGTGGCTAAACAGATACAGATGTGTTGCTGGTTCCCACATGTATAGTACCTGGCTGCATCATTGACTCCAATCCTAATCCATCACCCTCTATTAAGTGACTGCCAAAAACTCAGACTATTTTTTTTCAAAATATACTAAGTATATTTATATAAAGTATAAATATAAACTCATGTATAAGGGACCCTGCCCTCCATTGTTTGGATCCTATTAATGGTCCAGAATGAGAAAAAAATGCTCAGGAAGCCTCCTTGCGAGGCATTGTAAAACAGTAGACAGGGCATGGGAATTGGAATCAGAGAATCTAGAATCTGAACCCAGGTCTGCTACTTATGGCACCATGGAAGCACACTTAAGCACTGAGCCTTGGTTTCCTCATACATAAAATGAGAGACTGAACTCAAATCACCTCTAACGTCCCTTCCATTTCTAAATCTGTGAGCTTATGGACTTTCAGTCACCCCACGGACTTTCCAGAAATGTCAAAGATGTTTGACTATGTCAGCCTAGCTGGGCATGTGTGGGACAGGTTTGCAAGACTGATAAACTCAGAAGGGAAAGCTGAATATCTTCAACTATCATAAGAAAAGATTCAGAATTCTTTCACTTTCTTTTTTGGTGTATTTTGTCTATAGGTACACCCCGTACTTTTGTTCTGTTCTGTCCATTTGTTTCAGGCATACATAATCATATCTACCTGGTCTTCTCACAAGGACCAATTATGTCAGACATCATTGGGCATCACCATTAAAAGAACATCTCTAAATTCCCTCCTATATCTAAGTTCAAAGATCCTATGCTATGAACATCCCCACCCAAATCAACTCTAAAGCTTCAGTGGATTGTCGTAGAAAGGGCAATGGAGCCAAGAAGCTAAGAGAATGCGAGGCCTACGAGAAAGGTAGGAAAGGAGAGACAGCTAGCCAGCCCAGGCTGTGAGAGTAGGTCAGCCCAAGAAGAAGTGAATAAAATTTTCTAGGACTAGAAGTTAGATAGCTGCTAGGCTTTGGGGATACAAAAATAAAAATAGAAGAATATCTGCCCTCAGTGTGCTTGGCTTCTGTCTTGTTACATGACATATAACACAGATAACATAAAGACACAAGTTTATAAATTTATATGTATATGTGTGTGTACATACATATATGTGTATACACACATATGTGTACATATACACACGTACATACACACAATACAAGCTATTTGTGGATAAGGCACTGGCCTCGTAAACCAGAGAGAGTTTATCCAAGTTCCCCTGGCGTGAATCATTTTTGGTCCTTAGGACCATGAGTAGAAAGTGTGTGTGTGTGTGTGTGTGTGTGTGTGTGTGTGTGTGTGTGTGTGTGTGTGTGTGTGTGTTCAATTTTTCTGTTTTTCTTGTTCGGTTGTTTCCAACTTTTCATGACTTTACTTGGGGTTTTCTTGGCAAAGATTGTCGTTGTTGAGTAGCATTCAATTCTTTGTGACCCCATTTGGGTATTTCTTGGAAAAGATATTGAAATGGTTTGCCTTTTCCCTCTCCAGCTCATTCTGCAGATGACGAAATTGAAGCAAATGGGATTAAGTGACTTGCCCAGAGTCACTCAGCTTGTAAGTGTCTGAGACAGGATTTGAACTCACGAAGATGAGTCTTTCTGACTTTGGGCCCTGTTCTGATGGCATGGTCTTCTTCGGCAACGAAGGACAAACACACTACACACTATGGTGCCACCTAGCTGCTCCAATGAACAATTAGAGCCATCTAAAAATGGACTGAGTTGTCAGGACTTGGTAGCTTCTCCCTCATCAGAAGCCTTCAAGCAAAGGTTAAATAACCACTTAGATATTTTATAGGGGGAATTCTTATTCTTGGGCAGTTTGGACTGGCTGACCTCAGAGGTCCCTTCCAACTCGGCAATTCTGTTACTGAGGCTCATGTGATACTCAGGCCTCCCTTCCCATTTAGGCCTGTGCTTAGTCTTTCCCCTACAAGGTAGGGCAATGGTTCCTTTAGCCAGCTCTTATAGCTTTCTATTGGGTCTCATCTACAGTCTTCAGGAGAAGGCTGCCTGCTATGATGTTCTCCATTCTCTGGGAGTCTGTCATTCTAAAGTTTTTTCCATGCAGAGAAAGTCTAGAGGTGTCTGCAGGAAATTCAGTCAGCACAAAAATGAGTACAAAACTCTTTCCCTTCATCTCTTGTATCAAACGACTATGAAACTCTCAGCTAATGACCATACTCCTAACCCACTCTACCAAACTGCACATAGAAAGCAGCAGATGTCCAGGCAGGCTTCACATCTGTAATTGGAACTTTTCTGTCAATATCCTCACTCCTCTCCTACCTCCTCTGAGTCCCTTAGTACAACTCTCATCTGATTTAGAGTTGGGAATATCTTACTTCCATTCTTTCTCATATCCCCAGACAAAGATCCTCAGGGCTCTAATCCTTAAATGGAAAAGAACTGAGAGAAATCATGACAAAGAATCTACTTGTAATCTCCCCTGTTCACTCTCTCCTAGTCTATGCAAATTACATGGGCTAGGCTGACTAGAAAAAGACTGAAAAGATTGGTGACACATGTCCCATTTTCCCTTAGCAATAAATCATAACCTGTCCTCCCTTGACTTTCTCTACAATAGTTCTTAACCTTGTATATGTGATCTTCATTAAAAAAAATTCTCATTAAGTCTATTTCAATGTAATTAGTTACTATTGTAATCTTAGTTATTTTATGCATTTAAAAACATGATTTTGAGGAGTCCATAGCTTCACCAGACTATCCTTGGGGCCATGATACAGAAAAGGCTAACCCCTGTTCAGCATAGCATTAGGGTTAATCCTTTCAGAGTTCTTTCCTGCATCATCATGTAAATATAAAATCATTATAGGTCAGTTCACTCTGAGCCCAATCATGGAATTTTCCTAAGTACTTGGTCCAGGAAATAGCTTTCTAGACAAATCATACTTAGCCACTAGGTAGTGAAAAGAATTAAACTTAAGTTCATTGAATCTAATCTTCCTGTATGATGGAATAATGAGATATAAAAGTACTTTTTCCCTGTCCTTGGAGTACAAATTCAGACAGTAGCTTTGGTCTATAACCCCTTAGAGATTCTATAGTGGTCCCAGGTGAATAAACCTAAGAAACTGGAGTACTTCAAGATTCCATACTAAAGTCAAGGAGTTTCTTCTAATCAAGGTAATCAATCCCTAGAGTCCAGGACCAACTCTAATGCTCTGACTCATCCTGGTTCTAGACTCTAACTAGAGAAAGCTGAGGGAGTGGGATGTGTCATCTACCCCTTTCTCTTCAGGAGGAACCTTACATTCTATACAATGACACATTCAGCCTTCATAAATAATCATGGGACACCATTGGAAATCTAAACAGGATCAACATCTCATGCTTATTTTAGACACCAAAGAGTCACATTCACAAAGCAAGGGGCTGTTCTTTGATCTGTGTCCCATCTATTCTTTTTAAAAATCACAAGCCCCAGACCTCCCACCTCTCTCTGATCTTTTGTCCCAAGTCAATTCATGAACAGTCATAAAGTGCTTTGAAGATGAAGGGAGCATGCTAGCAAAGTCACCATGATGCCACTCTGGTTTAATTGAGTGGATCTTGCACATGTTTACTCAATATATGACCTATTAAAAAATATTTTTCTTGTTTTTCAGTTCAGCTGCCTGGGAAATGTACTTTCACTGTCTCTGGTATATGCCATAGTAGACACATGATATGAGTAATTTTTTCCCATTTTTTGGTCTCTCGTTTCAAAGAAAGAAATAGTCTTCTCCTATTGGAATGTGTCACCATGAGCCAAAACCAGTATTTTTTTTTAAAACTAAACCTGTGATTTCACTGGTATGGAAAACTAGTGAGAGAATTTTGTCTACCGATGTACATCAGCACTCCTTTTATAACTTGCAGCTTAGAGAAGTGCCTGACACACTGAGACTTTTAAGTGATGCACCTAAGGTCAGAGACAGAATTTGAACTCAGATCTTCCTGATTCAGAGCCAGCTCTATATCATGCTGCCTCTCAATAGCAATCATTTTAAAGTGAGATATGTTTTTAAATTAAGTATTGACATAACCATCTCATGATACTGAGCACTCTCAAATTCTAGAAAGGCATGGTTGCAATCTCATTCTATTTTAACATAAGTAAAAAGAAAATCTAAAACAATGCATGTAGAAACTAATGAACACAAAGAGGGAGAGTAATATGCCTTGTTCTCTGAAATATAAACTCGCATTTCCCAACTCATTAGATTCAAAAGTATTTTTTTCAAAGGGTTGACTTTAAAAATACCAACCAAATACACATAACCTTCCTCCTGGAATCTGAGGTCCAGATAACTGTAGGGCTTCTTAAACCTTTTCTACTTACAACCTCCTTTTTGAATTTCAGCAGCATTTGTTGGTGTTTCATGGTGCGATGGCATGCACAGTGCAAAGTGTGCATGCTTTATGTTCAGAACCAAGTGAAGTGGTGGGATGCAACAAGGGCAAGTGGTGACAGAAACACCTTAGGTTCATTATGTGTTTGATTTTCTAATTAATTTTGGGTTGTTGCACATTCAGAAACCTTTTACTGTTGCCAATTTTTTGGGGACCCCATAGAATCTCTGTAATTGACTTGAACCTCTACTAGTGAGTTGGGTTTTCTATCCTTACCACATTTCTTGATTGAGGAGGGGTAATGTGAAAAATTGGTATAGGACTGTTACTTTCTCTATTGAATGAAAAGTACAGTGAAAGACCATTATCCTTTACTCACATACCTACTTCTCTTAAGTATAAATAGGAGGCTGACCATATGTTTTTTCCAAGTATGATTCATTATCAGATGGTGAGAGGATGGACACTTTATATCTGTTGTTGCTAGGGACATTCTTGTGGATCCTTCCACTGGTGATTCTGGAAGGTGCAGTTCAGCAACTGCTCCCTGCAAACCATTTATTCATCAAGAGCCTGTTATGTACCAGGTCCTGTATAAAGACCAAAATGAAATTGTCCTTTCCCTAAAGCAGCATATTTTTCTATCAGAGCAGACAACATATATACAGATAAGCAAATACAAACTTCTTAAATACAAAGGAATTTGGGGGTCAGAGAAAGCATTAGCTACTGAAATGATCAGGCAAGTCTCCTATAGGAGGGCATGCTTTGTGTTAAACCTTGAGGGAAGTGAGGGATTCTAAGGGACAGAAGTGAATGGAGATTTCATTCCTGGTATGAGGAATAGCCCTGCCAAAATACAAAGATGGAAGGTGAAATATTGTCTTTTGAGAACAGCCAGTGAAACAGTTTGACCAGAGAGCAGGGTATATTAAGTGGGGTAATTTGCAATAAGCCTGGAAAGGGAGTCTAGAACTGGTCTATGAATAGCCTGAAGGTAAAAAGAAAAAAAAAAGAAGAGTCTGAATCTTCTAGAGGCAATAATAGGGAGCCATTGAAACCCTAGGACCTTTCAGCTCCCCGAAGGGACCCCAGATCCCTCTGTCACTGAATAGCCAAGAGGGACTGGCTCACCATTGCTTCTAGAAGGTACCTTATAGAAACATTCCTGCTGAGTCTGTCACAGGCAGTGATGTAATGTGGTTTGGAATAGATGGCCTCCCGGCTCCTTTCTAATTCAGATTCTGCTATTCTAGAAGGCAAATGGCATTTCTGGGAATGCCACATTCTAGGACTGCCAAGTTTCAGCTTGTACCTCCATGACCTATACACTGGACCATGCAGTTGCTCCATGTTGACAACATGTTTACCCTGTTGTCTTTACATGTTGCTCCATGTTGACAATAATATTGTAAAGACAACAGGGGAAATATGTTGTCAATATGGAGCAGCTGTTTGGTCCAGAATATGGCTCATGGTGGGACAAGCTGAAATTGGCAGTCCTAGAATGTGGCATTCCCAGAAATGCCATTTGCCTTCTAGAATCACAGAATCTGAGTTAGAAAGGAGCCCAGATGCATTCTATTCCAAACCACATTACATCACTGCTTGTGACAGACTCAACATAGACTGACATTTGCCAGGACAGGCCCATCTTGGGATGACACAGCATCCCTGAGAGGTGACAGAAGGTCTCAGAATAAACCCTTCTCCTCCCTAGTAGGAAAGAGATTCTATATTTCAGGAAAGTAGACTATAGTACCAAGGAGGTTCTGACTTCTTTCTTACCTCCCACCAAAAACACATGACCTATAAAGTAACCCCACTCCTTACATATATACATACATACACACACACACACACACACACACACAAAGCATACACCTATTGAGAATAGACAGGCAAGTACAAAAATATTTATAGCAGCTCTTTTTATGATGGTAAAATTGGTATATATGGGGATATCCACTCATTGGGAAATCGTTGAATAAGTGATGGTATATGGATATGATGAAAATCTGTTGTGTTGCATGTCAAGATATTAAGAGACATTCTGTTTTCCAGAGCTAAGGCCCACCAAGAAGGCTGTGCTCTGAGCTTGGCATAACAACAATCCTTTGCACTCACCCTCTGGATGATCTCAGTCTCTGGCAAAATCACACAATTATTATATTGCTTTGATCAGCACCAGGTGTTCTCTGAGCTCAGACAAACACTGGACAAGTATCCAGGTTATGGTCATAAAGTCCTGCTATAAATCAAACTTGTCCCGCTGTTGCTGTTACCCCTCGTTGTCAGGGCTGCAGCTCACTGTACAACCAATGGTATAAGTATTGAGATCTCCCCACATGGCCTTGGGTCCTCCCACCAGAGTCCCGGCCCTGTCACATGTTTCTAGATCCCTTCTTGCTTACAAGACATGTCTCTGACTTTGAAATTAAACTTCTGTTTGATTCATGACTCTCCTGCTTCTAGCTTTCTCTGTTGGGCTCCAGCCACCCACAGGTCAGAGGCCAGTTTAATCTGTTTGACATGTAAGGAATGATAAAGGGGGTGATTTCAGAGAAATCTGAGAAGACATGAACTGATGCAAAGTGAAGTAAGCGTAACCAAGAGAATAAATTATACAAGAGCACCAGAATTGCAAAGACAAAGAACTTGGAAAAACTTAGAAACTCTGATCCATTTAACAACAACTATAGTTCCAGAAGAATTAATGATAAAACATGCTGCCCACCAGGTCCTGGTGGAGAGGCAAGGGACTCAGGGTACAGACTGAACCATGTATGTTTTGGGACAGAGTCAATTCTGGTATTTGGTTTGCTTATAACAGGCTCTATTTTTCTTGCTTTCTCAATGGGGGTGAGAAGGGAGGTGGGAAGGAGAGGAGACAGACTGGAAAATGAAAGAAAATTGAAAGAGGAGAAAATGGGCTGGCAGACAACATTGCTGATATCTTTTTAACCCTGGGGCATTTGTGGAGCAGGGTCAAAATTGGGAAATGAAGGGATCTATCCTGGAGTAAATCAAAACCTTTTATTTCCAGAACCAAGGTACCACTCCAAGGAATTCAAGGGTTTCAGAATCTGACAGTTTTGCTCTCAGCATTTTCAACCTTATTAGATCTTCAAGTGAATTCCACTTTCTTCATTTCATTCTGGGTGTGGCCATCATGGTAGTCCAATGTGGTTTGTGTTCTTAGCTGTATAATCACAGACTCGGCCATTTAAGTCAATCTTGCTAGGATCAGTCAGTTTCCTCAGCATGCCAAAACTTACACAAGCCAATTGTTTTGTTTTATTTTGCTTTTTTTTCCTCTTAAGGGTAAATTTAGACATGTGTGGTTGAGTTTGCTGGCTGATTGGAACTCTCAACAGGAAACCCATAATATTCACCAGTTCAGCAAAGAAATAGGTGTGTATCTCATATACCATATGCTCTAGCCTGAGAAAACTATTGTCCAAAATGCAGACAACAGCTTTCTCAGTTGGAAAAGCTCATGAACACATACGTTAAGTCCATGTATAATTGATGACATAATAAAAACTATGCTGGCTGCATGATGAAATATAATAGAGCATAAATCACCCTGCCAAAGAGAAGATGAAATAGAGACTCAGAGTTTGAAATAATTGCTTTTTTCCTATTAATTCTCTGAAGGAAGCATCAAGTAAGGGGCATTTCCTCCAGCTTAAAATAAATTTCTGGGAGGAAACAATGAAAATGACTTGGGTGGGGGAAGGAGGGGGGATGACTGGAGACTCAGAGACTCATGGATAGACTTGAACATGGAAGTATAAACAAAGATGCTGGGAGGCTTGAGGGAGCCTAGAGGAATGAATGGAACACCATAGAGACACAGATCTGGCAAGGTTTTAATCATTCGGTCAATTGATTATCATTTATTAAGTACCTACTGTATGCGAGCACTGGGCTAAGTGCTAGGGATACAAAGAAAGGCAAAAGATAGCCCCTGCCCTCTTTTGGAGAGGTAGCATGGAATCAGAGAACCTAAGTTTGAATCCTGGCTGTGCCACTGTGTAGGTAAGACACTAGAGTATTCTGTACCTCAGTTTCCTCATCTTTAAAATTGAGGACA
Source organism: Notamacropus eugenii (assembly GCF_028372415.1). NCBI lineage: Eukaryota > Metazoa > Chordata > Mammalia > Diprotodontia > Macropodidae > Notamacropus > Notamacropus eugenii. Next base: position 70,567,957 of record NC_092874.1, read on the forward strand.
GTCTAGATCAGAGGTATCACCTTGGAATCAGCAATACTCTGGAGTATAACCTAAACCAGATTAAGATGTAATAGGGAAATAATTAACAAAATCAATTATAATAGAACATAGATAATGTTAGTATGTGATTTTCTAATTCAAAATATAATTTAGTGACCCTCATTTCTATCTGACTTTGACACTACTGGACTAGATGACCTGTGATGTCCCTTAAAGGGATCAATATAATAAAGGATAACATTTAGAGAAGGTGAATTTGCAAAGGGATTTATATACATGATATCATAGGGTGGGTAGTAGAGAGAAAAGAAAAAAAAGAAACTTACATGATAATTTTATTATATATTGAAAGAAGACTGAAAAGGTAGGGGAAGAGTACCAGGTTGTGAAGAACTTTAAATGCCAGCTAGAGGATTTTGTAATTGATTTTGAAAGGCTAGGGAGAGCCTAGTGTTTTTTAGGTCAGATCTGTGCTTTATTTGGGAAGATCAACAACAGGAGAAAGACTGGAGTAGGGAGATAGTTGAGGCACGTGGAGCTACCAGCAGATTATTGCAATAGTCTAGGCATGAGGTGATGAAGGCCTCCACCAGGACGGTGGTAATGTCAGAGGAGATAAGGGAATGTTTGAGAGATGCTACAAAGGTTTGGTGACAGATTGGATATGGAAGTTAAGAATGAGGAGTCAAGGGGATCACCTAGGTTGGGAAGCTTGGGTGAGCACTTGTTAAGTACTATTGTTCCAGGCCAACTATATGCTAGAAGCTCCAGACACAGAGACAAAAAAATGAAACAAACTCTGTCCTCAAGGAGCTTATAATTTACTGGAGAAGAAAAACATGGAGCAGTTAGTACTCTTTCTATTATTAAATCTAATATATATTCTAATCTAATATTATATTGTTCGCTTTAACATCTTTTGGTTAATGGTACTTGTGCTTTTAATTAAAATTTAAAATAAGTCCACCCATTATTTCAAAATGCATGCTAACCTTGTGACTCACCTAAAGGTGTTGAATGATTTACTTGTTAAGGATGTTAATGGGATTTGGGATTTGTGTGGGTGTCAGACAAGCTTTATATGCTCTTTTCCCATTTCTATGATAAACCTGGAGAGGTGGGTGATTTCTCATGTTTCCAGGTAAAATTGAATTCTTCCAGTTAAGACAATACACCACTTCTCCTTCATTGAAGAGGGTAGGGGGTGGTGGTCTCTGGATATGGAAGGCTGCATACAGAGTCTGATGTGTTCAGTGTTTTCATTGATTTTGCCAAATTGCTTTTATCTTTCTTTTTAATGTTCATTATGAGGAATAACTTTCTGGGTACAGAAAGGGGAAGATATATTAGGAAATGAATGCAATGTAAAAACAAAGCCTTCAATTAAAAAAAAAAAAAGGAAAAATCTTTCTACAAATAGCAAACCTCCCTGCCAAGAGATTCGCTGAGGAAGGGTTGAAGGTAGGGGCTGGGTAGTATTGTACCCATTATAAATATCCTCAAATTGAAAAGAAACACTAGGGAGGGAAAAGAGTTGATGAACCTTTAAATTATATACATCTGTAATGTGTGGAGTCTGAGAATAGCTGAAATCTGATGGGGTTCTGCTTAAGCCTTTTCTGTTACAGATCACAGCTATAACAACACACCTCAGCACAGTTAGTACTAACTCTAATGCCCTCTTCCCACTTCAGATCTTGCCTCCAGGGCCCCCTAATATTCTGGACTCATGTGGACTGAGTCTGATCCTTGGGTGCCCAACTCCAAAAATTATCCTACCCTTACTTTGGAGTTTTACTCCAGGGAACTCTCCAGAATAATGTTGAGGTACTGCTTGTGTCTAGGTTTCTCCAGGTGTGGGCAACAGGGTCTCCAACTGCAGTACTCAAAGCATATCGGGTATGGAATATTTCCTTATGTTAGCCAATAGAAAATGTATAAGATGTAAAGGATACACAAGAGCCCATGAACAGATGCAAAAATCCCTGATTCCCCATCCCGCCAAATTCCCTGCCCCCGTTACCTTGTCTTTCTTTGTATATATTATATATATATACATACATACATATATATACACACATACATATATATACATATATATGTATATTTATTGTATTCCCCCAAGGAAGGCAAATTCCTCGGAAGAAAAGGCTGTTTAATTTTTGTCTTAATGAATCTTTTTTGATTGATTCATTAGAAACACAAAGAACCTATATAGTCCATTCGACTTCCCCCAGAAGGAAAATTCATTTTGAGGTGGTGTGCAAAACCATCATCCTTCTGCTTGCCTTTCTCCATTTCAATGTTTTCATTAGTCTGGCAGCCAATCAATAAGTCATTATTAAGTACGTACTATGAGCCAGGCATCTTGTTAAGCACTAAGGATGCAAGAAAGGCAAAAAATCAAAATCAAAGGATTGCCCTGCTCCTGGGAGCTCACAGTCTAATGGGGGGACAACATGGAAACAACTAGGTACAAAAAGGATATATAAAGGACAATTTGGGGATGGGCTCAGAGGGAAGAAGGCACCAAAAATAAGGAGGACTGGGAAAAGCCTCTTACTGAAGCAAGTGAGGTTTGAAGAAAGCCAGGGAGATGGAGATGAGGAGGGAGAGAGTTCCAGGCAGAGGGGACAGCCAGTGGAAATGGGTGGAGTTTGGAGATGGGGTGTTTTGTGTGAGGAACAGTAAAGAGGCTGGTGTCACTGGATTGAAGGGTAAAGCAACATGTAAGAAAATTTAAAAGGTAGAAAGGCACCAGGTTATGAAGGGTTTTAAAAGCCAAAAAAAGATTTTGTATTTGATTCTAGAGGTAAAAGGCAGTCATTGGAATTTAATGAATGGGGAGATGATATGGTCAGACTCATACCTTAGGAAAATCAGTTTGATGGCTAAGTGGAAGAGGAACTTCACTGGTGAAAAGACCCGAGGAAAGGAGATCATTTAAAGGCCATTGCAATAGTCTATGGGTGGGATGGCTAGGATCCAAACCATGATAGAGGCAGTGTCAGAGGAGAGAAGGGAATGTAGAGGAGAGATATTATGAAGGAAGAAACAGCAGTTCTTATTGATTGCATTGATTACCTATAGGATGTGTGAGTGAGTAGTTAAGGATAACTACTAGGTTTTGAGCCTGCCTGACTGGGAGGATGATAGTGTCCTCTAGAATAATAGAGAAGGTTTCGGGAGCGGGAAAGATAATGAGCTCAAGTTGAAACATGCTAAGTCTGAAATATTATGTAGCATCCAATTCAAGATGTCCATTAAGCAGCTGGAGATGAAACACTGGGGGTCAAGAGAGATGTTAGGCTTGGACAGATAGATCTGAGAACCATCTGCATAGAGACAGTAATTGAATTCATGGGAGCTTATGAGATTACCAAATTCATGTAGTTTAGAGGGAGAAGAGAAAAAGGGTCAGGAAAAAACCTTGGGGGACACCCACAGTTAATGAGAATTAGGACAAGATTGAAAATATATGAGAGAATAGGGATGATAGAAAGACAAATATGGTGGAGAGGTGAGAAGCAATGGGATTATTTGTACATGTAGAGGGGATTGCCTTGGAAAGGAAAAGGGTCACTTCTTTAATATGAAATGGGTGAAGGAGATAGTAATGGAAAGCATCTGAATGATGTGAGGTATAGAGGACTCTCACTTAATGACTTCGTTTTTTTCAGTGAAATATGAAGCAAAGTTCTCAGTTAAGAGAACTGAGAGAGGTGAACTATGGGAGATTCGGAGAGGAATGCAAAGATTTGTAAAAGTCAGTCTGACCAGCGGGATGGTGGATTGATTAGAGTAGGTATGAAAGAATTGCCTTGCTTTAGTGGGAGCCCACTTGAGATTACATAATATAAATTTGTAGTCTACCCATTCAACATAGTTTTGTGATTTTTCTCCAGCTTCATTCAGCAACAAAGGAAATAGATGATGGGGATAATCCAAGGCTGACCTTTGGCAGGGCAAGATCTTTGAGAGGATAAAGGGGCAAGGGATTCTAGTGAAAAGGACCATCTAGAGTTGAACTAGTATACCAGTGGGTCCATGTGGAGAAGGGTGTGGCCAGTGAAGGGGTAATAGACTGGGAAATAACTGAGAAATGGAGAGAAGGGGTGGCATGTTGAGCACAAAGAACAGGATTTGGAGTTGCAAAGCAGAGGGAGAAGTGGTTTGACTACAGATTGTGATCAGATAAAGAACTTTCAGAGTTCATGAACATGGGTGTGGAATACTTTACTGAGAGCAGGATCAAGGACAGAAATAGAAGAGTGGGTCATGGGGAATGAGTAAGTTGAGAAATTGGAAGGTTAGAGTGTTTGAGTATCAATATGGATGTTGAAGTCCCCTAGCAGAGCAGGAGTTGGGGAGGAGGAAAAAACTGAGCCACTTACTAAACTCATTGAGGAAAGAAAGAGAGTGTCCTAAGGAAGTTGGTAGACATCCAGAATCTTGATTGGGTGATAAATACCGCCAGAGATGGTGGTAGAGGAAGAAACCAGGAATGGCAATGGGGAGAAAGGAGAAAGGAAGATTCTAAATCTGTCACCCTGCCGTCTGCCCAATGAATTGGAAGTATGAGTTAAAGTACACCCAGTGCTAGAAGGAATAGCCAGGAAAGCTGTTTCATCAGGAGGAAGCCAAGTCTTTTTTTTTTTTTTTAATGGTGCCAATTTTAAATAATTTTTGTTCTCCAGGACAAGAATTGTATTTCCACTTGTTTACAGTACTGATAAAGTGCAATGTTGTTCACTTCTCTCCCTCTGCATACATTCAAATATCAGAATGCCTAGATTTACACAGTAGCTTAAATGTTACTTTTAAACTGCGACTGCCTTGGCTACAAATTTTGAGTCCTTCCATTTTTGGAAAAGCTGTGTGGAATGCTCTTTCTTCTGTTGTTTAGTCCACCTCTTCAATGGTGGGTCCAGAAGAAACACCTCCAGATGGGGCTGTTCCATCCCCTGGGAACCCACCAGGCATGCCTCCTGGCATGGCCCCTGCACTCTGGTACAGCTTGGTAATGATGGGGTTGCAGACCTTCTCCAACTCTTTCTGCTGATGCTCAAATTCTTCCTTCTCAGCAGTCTGGTTCTTATCTAGCCAGTTGATTATTTCATTACATTTGTCAAGGATCTTCTGTTTGTCTTCATCACCAATTTTGCCTTGCAGTTTTTCATCCACCATGGTAGCCTTCATGTTGAAGCATAAGATTCAAGAGAATTCTTGGATGACACCTTGTCTCTCTGCTTCTCATCCTCAGCCTTGTATTTCTCTGCCTCCTGGACCATACACTCAATGTCTTCCTTGCTCAAACATCCTTTATCATTGGTGATGGTGATCTTGTTCTCCTTGCCTGTGCTCTTATCCACAGCAGAAACATTAAGAATGCCATTTGCATCAATGTCAATGTTACTTCAATCTGAGGAACACCTCTGGGTGCTGGGGGGATTCCTGTGAGCTCAAATTTGCCAAGCAGGTTGTTATCCTTTGTTATTTCCCTCTCACCTTCATAAACCTGAATAAGCACACCACGTTGATTGTCCAAATAGGTGGTAAAAGTCTGTGCCTGCTTTTGGGGGATAGTGGTATTACGTTTGATCAGAACAGTCATAATTCCACCAGCAGTTTCAGTTCCAAGGGAAAGAGGAGTGACATGCAATAGCAACAAGTCCTACACATTCTCAGATTTATCTCCCGACAAAATGGCAGCCTGGACAGCTGCACCATAAGCAACAGCCTCGTCAGGATTGATACTCTTGTTGAGCTCTTTGCCATTGAAGATGTCTTGCAAAAGCTTCTGGATTTTGGGAATTCAAGTGGAACCACCCACCAGGACGATGTCATGAATCTATGATTTATCTAGCTTGGCATCTCTTAAGGCCTTTTCCACAGGATCCAGTGTGCCATGGAAGAGATCAGCATTCAGCTCTTCGAATTGGGCTCCAGTGATTGATGTATAGAAGTTGATACTTCCATAGAGGGAGTCAATCTCAATACTGGCCTGGATACTAGAAGAGAGGGTGCATTTTGCACGTTCACAAGCAGTGCGAAGACAGCAAACAGTCCTCTTGTTCTCACTGATGTCCTTCTTGTGCTTTCACTTGAACTTCATAATGAAATGGTTGACCATTCAGTTGTCAAAGTCCTCCCCACCCAAGTGGATGTCCCCATTTGTGGACTTGACCTCAAAGATGCCATCTTCAATGGTAAGAATGGAGACATCAAAAGTACCACCTCCAAGGTCAAAGATCAACACATTTCTCTCGGCACCATAAGCAATAGCAGCAGCAGTTGGCTCATTGTTGATTTCGGAGCACATTGAGACCAGCTATGGTTCCAGTGTCTTTAATGGCCTGACGTTGGGAATCATTGAAATAGGCTGATACTGTGACTATGGCATTTGTGACAGTCTTCACAAGGTAAGCTTCAGCAATTTCTTTCATCTTGGTCAAGACCATAGAAGACACTTCTTCTGGATAGAAACTTTTGGTCTCCCCTTTGTACTCCACTTGGACCTTAGGCCTGCCTACCTCATTCACCACTGTAAAAGGCCAGTGCTTCATGTCTGACTGTACAACTGCATCATGAAATCTGCAACCAAGCAGACTTTTGGCATCAAAAACTGTGTTGGGGGGTTCATTGCAACTTGATTTTTTGCAGCATCACCGATTAAATGTTCTATGTTGGTGAAGGCAACGTAGCTGGGGGTGGTCCTGTTTCCTTGATCATTAGCAATGATCTCTACTTTCCCATGTTGGAAGACTCCCGCACAGGAGTAAGTGATGCCAAAATCAATGCCAACTGAGGGTCCTTTCGACACGGTTGCTGGGGAGTCGGGGGTTGTAGCTGATTGTTATGGAGAAAGAAGGGCTGCTGCTGCACTGAGTAGATCCAGGAAGCCAAGTCTTGTGAATGGCAGCAGAGGGAAAGGGGAGTTAGTTTATAATGAAAATTAGTTTGTTAACTATGTGGCAGAAATCCCAGAGAGCACTGTGGAAGAAAGCGTTAGGTAGCTTTAGAGTGCGATGTTGGGATAGGGGTGGGGGAAATTGAATTAAATAGGATGGGAATAAGAAAGAGGACAGTCACAATGCCCAAAGTTACTGACATTTGGGGGCACAGAAGTATATACATTTTAGCTGGAACTCTAAAGGGAAACCTTAATCTCATAGACAGGCAGCATTGTATATGGATAAAGTGTTGATCTCAGAATATTGAATGCCTGAGCTCAGATACTACCACTCATATTTCCTAGCTGTGAAAGTCACTTAACCTATTAGTTTCTTTGCCCATAAAATGAGGATAATTATAACTGATTTGTAAGACCCCTGTGACGGCTGACATATAATGTCTATATGGTGTTTTCAAAACTTTAAAGTACCATGTAAGTGTCATTTATTATTATGTTTTATTAGTTGGTAACATGATATCAAATTATCTTTTAGAATAAGGGTTTTTAACCTAGAGTTCATCAACTGGTTGTTTAAATATTTTGATAACTGTAATTTCAATCCAATTTATCTCCTTTGCAATTACAGGCATTTAATTTTAAGCATTAAAAATAAAGGCACCATTTTTCTGAGAAGTCCATGGTCTTCACCAGACTTCCAGGAGGGTCCATTACACATAAAAAGGTTAAGAATCCCTGTTTCCGATGTATATTTTTTTCCTAGGAGGTTTTCCTGTTCATAGCTAATTCATTGATAATGGAGGTGAAGCTGGGAAAGCAAGTTGGAGTTTAATTTTACCTTCATCAAGGAGAGTTCATTTGCTGGCCAAATTTTATCTACAATCCATAGCCCAGAACTACAACTCTACATTACACAAACAAGGTTCAACTTTGGAAGTGTCTCTCAAAAACATCTCTTTGGCTTATGCCAACCTTCCCCTACTTTTCCCTGGAAACACTTGGATTTTTGGTCCTTTTTTAACCCCACTCAAGGAATGTCTCTGGGAACATCAGATGTATTTATTCATGTCAAAGTCTCTACAAAAGTGGAAAACAGGACAGGCTCTATTCCATCCAATATAATAATAGCTAGTCTTTATATAGCCAGGCACTGTGCTAAGCACTTTACAGATGTTATCTCATTTGATCCTTACAACATTATCTCAATATAAAATCAAAACAGAAGGGACCCAAATCTGAGTCCAACAATGAAAATAACTCTCCTTTTCACCTTCCCCCAAGAAGGGTATTCTCCAGACTTAATAATACACTGGTTTTACCCACCTTCATATTCCCCACAAAAGGAAAATCACTGATGAGTCACCCTTTCCCTCCAGTAAGACCCACCTTCCCAGAACCTTCAAAGGTCCCTAAGGTGACCTCAGTACTAACAAGTGCTGCTCTAATTGAGCATCGCCTCAGTTGGGAAGGGACTCAGGGTGGTTAGAGTGTCATGCAACCTTTGGATCATAGATTTAGAGTTGAAAGGGCTCTTAGAAGACATGTAGTTCAACTCCCTCATTTTACTGATGAAGAAACTGAGGCGCAGAGAAATTTTAAAGCTAAGACTTTGGAATGCCCTGAATCTTGGTTTTTGCAAAGTATTGCTGAGTTTGGAGGTACCAATGGTTGGGCAAACGAGATCAACAGGCTGAACAGCATGTTTATACAAAGCAAGGGAGGAACCTGTCCTGGTGGGGTTAAGAATGGGAGTGGCTAGTGATAGATGGAGTTTCATCTGGCCTCCTGGCAGTGCTGCTCTAGGGTCTACAGCTGCAGGGAGAGTCTGAGTTCTGGTATCTTCTGGACTTAAGCCAGCATCATGAGGCTCACCTGCAATTCTCCAGGCAATTCCCCACTGCGAGGTATCTGGGAAATAGCTTGGGGTAAAAGAGTCAGGAAAGGAAGACTGATCTGAAAGAAAATGAAAGAGAGGCTGAATTGAGAGAGATGCTAGTAGGGTATTCCCTAATCAGTATATGAGGGCAGCTAGGTGGTGCCATAGTGCAGAGTAAGCTGAGCCTGGAGTCAAAAAGACTTGTCTTCATGAGTTCAAATACGATCTCAGACACTTACTAGCTATGTGATCCTGGGCAAGTCACTTAACCTTGTTTGCCTCTGTTTCCTCATCTGGAAAATGAACTGGGGAAGGAAATGGTAAACCACCCTAGTATCTTTGTCAAGAAAATTCCAAATGGGGTCAGAGAGTCTCAGAAACAACTGAAAATGATGCAACAAAAATAATCAGTTTATGACCAGAAGTCTTTCAGTATCTAAACTCACATTCATAGAGGAAAAATGCCCACTTTGAAATCAGTGTAATAATAGAAGCTTACACTGAGAAGCAAAACAGCATAGAGGGTAAGGCACTGGCTGTGGACTTAGAAAGACCTATCAAATCTTACCTCAGACATTATCTGGGTCAGCCCTGGCAAATCACCTAAGATACCACTGCATCTCAACTTCACTTCAACAATAGAACAAGAGGATTGGGCTAGAGAACTTCAAAGCCCTCTTCTAAATCTAAATCTGATCCCATCACTTAATTCCTTGGAACCTATAGTACTCACGTAACTCACAATAGCACTGGGAGAATATTGGTGTCAAAGAGATGGGCCTTTGTTTGAGGGAAAAGTTGGGATCACTAAAGGAACTTGGTAGTTTCTCAGAGGTAACCCAATCTGCTCTCTTCCTACTTAATTCTGATGCCAACTCATTGACATTTTTTGACATATGCCCAACCTTGACTCAACTCATTGTATCTTACTGCTGGTCTCAAAATTTGTGATTCAGGCAAAATGGCCTCTGGGAATGTTCTCCCTGGGGGGTTGGAGTGGAGTCTGCCTCTAGAAGTCTCTGGAGGGTACAGGCTTTTGGGAATCAAAAGCATATCAGAGGTCTGACTTTCCCTTCATCTCTAGGGAGAGTTCCCATCTGCCATTCATAATTTCAGTGCTTCTCTCTGGACTAGCTCTCTCATCATGCCTCTGTCTCTCTCTCTTCACACATGTGCCACATCATAAGCTTGGAGGTTTCTCAGCCACTCAGGAGTTAAATCTCCAAATGAAGAACATCCTAGGGTTTCCCTTTAATGCTGCTCAGCCTGTCGGGCTAGAGATGTTGAATTTTCATTAAATCTGTCATTTCCCCAAATCATCAGGTTATGCCAATTCTGGCTGCCCTAAAACATTAGTAGTGGCTTCCCAAAGTAAAAAGTTCTACTTTTCTCACTCCCAGTAATTACCACTTCCTTGATCAGGAAGCTAAAAGAACTCTGTATTTGCCTTGGGCACTCAGGATTGCTCCCTCTTTTCTCCCACAACCCCCATATATATAGCTTCCCATGAAACCACACATAGCTTAGGATTCAGAGATTTAAAGCTCATAATTTGCAGAGGGAGTCAGCTTCTGACACCAATCATCTACTATGTTGGTATTCTCTCTTTTTTAAAAATAGTATCTTATTTTTTCCAATTACATGTAAAGACAATTTTTAACATTCATTTTAAAACTGTGCTTTTTTCCAATACATGTAGAGATAATTTTTAACATTCTTTTTTAAAATAAAATTTTGAGTTCCAAATTTTCTCCCTCCTTTCCCTCTTCCCTCCTTCAGATGGCAAGCAATTTGCTATAGATTATATATGTGCAATTCTGTAAACAATATTTCAATATTGGTCGTGCTGTGAAAGAATATGTTGGTATTCTCAATGAGTATAATATTGAATTCTTCTAAGGCTTACTCTGATTTCTTTAAAGATCTATATTGGCAAGAAAAAGACTGATTTTCACAATCACATCATAATAATCTTTATTATCAATGCTTAAATCAATATGAAAATATTTGCTATAATAGCTGACATTTATATAAACTTTTAAGTTCAGTTCAATCCAATAAACACATATTACATGTCTACTATTTTCCAGGCACTGTGCAAAACAGTGGGGCTACAAATAAGAAAAAGAAAGTGTGATGTATAAAAAGTTGGAGAGACTAAGTTTGGGGGCAATTATTTAGTTATATTATTAATCATGCTAGCATGAAATTAATAAATGGGGTCAGTAACATTCTCAAATGCCAAAGACCCTTCATGGAACCCACTCAACATTCTCTTGGAACAGTTGTTGTTCCTGAGGGAGGCAATCAATTCTGACTGGTTAATAATTAATGAAGAAAATGAGTATTATAATGAGAGGTAGGCTTGTTCTAATGAGGTTCTGGAGGACTTGACTCTGATCACTCAATCTTGGTCAAAGAGACTTATCTATACCCGTAACACCCTGTCTAGGGTAATCTAGACAAAAGGGAGAACCCACATTTTCCCAAATCTAAGTGAAACATGAATCCATTAACTCACTAGAACTAAAATTTCTTTGCCTTTTGAACAGAACAGAGTTTTCCATCTCATTATGAGCCCTATACTTGAAAGATTGCTTAAGTAATCTATGGGGGCTGATTTTTGAATGAGGAGGTAGAAAGGGGAAAAATCTTGGTTCTAATTCAATAATGGCTATTAATATAAGAGAAAAACAATCATTTCTCTCAAAAGATAGCCCCTACCCTCAAGTACTTACAGTCTAATGGGGGAAGACAACACACAAAACATAGTTGAAAAGGGGGAGAGTGAGGAAACAAGACACTAGGAAGTATAATGTTCTGGGGAGTCCAAACCAAGCAGAAAGCTGACAGAAAATGAAGAATTACCTGGTAAGGGCTGATCTTGTAGGAAGGCTTTGGGAAAAGTTAAGAGCCCCACCCCTCCGGCCTTCAATCCAAGAGGAGAGACAACTGAGAGCTTTGAGAAGATATTGAGTATCAAAGATTTTTCAGGTGATCAGTTTATCTAGGGTGAGGCATGATTCTCTATGAAGGAGAAACCAAGCAGAGTCACTGATGGAAAATTTTGCAAACTGCTTTACATACATGATCTCCTTTGTGAGGCCACACTCAGCCCAATACAAGTTTTATTATCCCTATTTCACTTAAGAGGAAATAGTCTCAGAGGTAAAAAATGACTTGTTTGCTTACAGGGCCCCAAGAACTCAGAATTTCCTTCTCCTTGGAAATGCTAGAACAAAATGCCTAATGAATCATAATCTACACCCAAAATCAAAGGGAATACACTAGCTTTTTTACCATTAATGCTAAGTTGTACCCTCCCCATGCATTATTTTAGCATGAACAGATATTTGACAGAGCCATGTGGAATCATACTCTTGAAAAAAAGTTGCCAGACTGGGTTTGGTTCATGTGGTTCTGATCAGACCAACATGTTGGTTGGAATTTATGAGGATTTGGCACTTATTGTGTTTCAGATTTGACCAGAACCATCTAGTTGAGCCCAACATAAAAGCAGAACTAGAAATCTGGTTACACTTTTTTGTGTTGTTTAACAGCTTGTTGAATATTCAAGGTGTAACCACAAATGTTTCCCAAGAAAGGGAGACCACAAATTGTGTAGTATTGATGATCTTTGCCACATTAGTCCCAAGCTTGACATGTATCTGATGACTTATATGATTCTAGGCCAAATCTAGATGCAAAACCACAGTGTGTTATGGAGGGAGGAAAATACACACACACACACACACACACACACACACACGAGCCTGGGATTTTAAGTGAGAGACAAAGTCTTAGTATTACGGTGATTCTTTTCCCCATAAGGTCAAGGTCATTCAATGAATAGAAACTCTTTGTGAACCCACTTAGGGTTTTCTTGGCAAAGACAGTGGAATGGTTTTCTGTTTCCTCCTCCAGTTCATTTTACAGATGAGGAAACTGAGAAATAGGGCAAAAAATTGACTTGCCCAGGGTCACACAGCTAATAAGTGTCTGAGACTGGATTTTTTTTTTAACTCAGGTTTTCCTGACTCCAAACCCAGAGTTCCATCCACTGTGCCACCTAGCTGTCCTGGACATTTATTAAGCTCCTACTATATGTTTGTGGCGAGCATTGTGCTAGGCTGTGGGGATACAAAGAAAGGCAAAAGGCAGTCCCTCCTCTGGAGGTTGTTACAATCTAACACAAAAGGCTTGGAAAGGATTTGGATGAAAACCACCAATTTCCATGCAGTGCTTGAATGGGAATCTAGACTGCTTTCAGTTTTAAAAAGAAGTCTTTGCACAGACAAAAGAATTTATTCAGTGCTACTTGGCAAGCACTGCTGATTGAGAGAAAGTTTGGTATGTATAGAGAGGAAGGAGTGTTTGGGTTGGGGTCAGGAAGCCCTGGGTTTGAATCCCATCTCTGACACTCACTTTGGGCAATTCATTCAACCTTTCTGAGTCTCGCTTTTCTTGTGGGCAAAATCAGGATCAATGTACCTGTTACACTTACTTTCCAGGATTTACACGAGCTAACATTTGTAAAATGCTTTGAAACTTTTAACGTACCATATAAATGCCAGCTATTGATGTCCCAAAGCCGTTTCCACAGGTCAATTTGGAAATGCTGGAAAAAACTCCCAATGAATCTTTTCAGAAAAGCAAAAAGAGTACACTAAAAATACCTCCTTTTTCTTTTTTCCCCTGGGCCCTTTGGGTACAGCTCAGGTGCTCATGATTTGAATTCATTGTACGCATATTTTTTCATGTCGAAAGATGGCTTTGTTAATTTCACTTTGTCCCCAAGACAGGAAATTCCTGTCTCTAATACCAAACAAAAAAGACAGAGAAGAGCTCTCGGAAATGTTTTCCAATGTTTCTTTCTAAGATCAGCATCTATTCATAAGCCCCAAATCTGCTAGCGAAGTAACATCTAAGTCTTTTCTGTCTAATATCGCCTGAATTCTTTCTCTGAATGGCAAAGGGAAAAGTTAATTAGCTTAGGAGTAAGTGCCTTTCAGTTTGAGAATTGAATCTGCCAAGAGTTGTCAGCGTCAAGGGCTATTGAGAATTTCTTTCTTTCCCACTAAGGCCTGTTGTGGTCTCGGTGTCCTTGTTTCCTCCACCTCATCAAAGAGAGGGGAACAGTAGCTGTTATTCAGATCATTTCTTGTTTCCAAAGCACAGCCTTTGGCTGGTTTCAATCTGCCCTGCCCTGAAGAACAAACAAAAAACCTAAACAACTGGTTCCAGGCTTTGAATTGTCTGCACATGGAAAGCCATTGTCCTTCAACTGGAGAAGGATCAAGTACATCAAAATCTAATTCAGAATTGGCAGGATTTTGAATTGGGGCTGGGCTTACATTGACCTTTCGACACTATCTGTGGGGGAAGATTAATCCCAAAATTTGAGACTGTGAACATGATTTCAGATTTCATGATTCAATTTCATGATTTCAGAATCATCCCACCATGGAAAAGGGGCTGTGTCTGAAGCCAGAGAACCTAGGTTCAGATTCTGATTCTATTACTAACTGTGTAACCTTGAACACATCACCTAGTTCTTCTAGGTTCCAATTTCCTCAAAAATGGTTAGAGTAAATAGATAATACCCAAGCTCCCTTTCAGCTCTAGATTTTTGATCCTATCGTCTTAAAAATGGAAAATTTAGAATTACTTAAGTGGTTAAACAACATGCTAATTACAAAGTATTATGCATTAAAGCAAGCAGAGGACCAGCTGTCCTAGCGTCACCTGGGATGGAAAGTCAGAGAAGGGAGTGATTAGGGTGGGCTGCAGTGCTCAGCAAAGACTCCATGTGGAGGAGATTGGATTAGAATTAGGCCAACAAGCTTGGGAGGGATTTGTCTAAACAGAGGCAAAGAGGGTCAAGACTTGAGAGTGCCTGTCAATAAGCCAACTCCCATGTCCATCCATACTTCTGGCACCTAGCACTCCTCAGGGTGGTCAGGCATTCCTCACTTTGTAATCTGGTGGTCTCCAACTGCGGTCAGCTTCACATTCTGCAGGTGCAGCCCTCAGGCTCCCAGCAGGCTGCTGGGGGTCGTGGCTAGTAGGAAAGAGTCTGAACCATTGTGCTGAAGGGGCTGAAAGGCCCAGTCAGGCCAGTCAGAGGAGAAAGGGGGAATTCCTGCCAGGTTCTCCCTTTCATTGAAAGCCCAGCAGAAACTGCACCTTTAATTCTGGGAGGCCTGCAGCTGCAATGAGGGGGAAAAATCTCCATCAATAAAAGGCTTTGTGAAATACAAACGAGAGTCACTTGCCTCAAATAGTCCTGTTTAATCATGCTGAATGCCTTCTGGGCATCGAGTGAGATTGCAACAGCTGGTGTCTCCATAGCTGAGCTGCCTGTGTTCCATCACCAACCTCTCCGGCCCTCAGCCTAGTTCTCTACTCTTGTCTGAATTTGCCTGGCTTCTTCCTAGTCAGCTGCCCCAAAGGATTCCAGCTGAATCATGAGCACCGAATGAGAGCACGAGGTGAGTTTTCGTGATAGAGTATTCTTCCGTCAGCCTTCTCTTAAGACTGTGACAGAAAAAAGAGGTGATGTTTCCCTTTTCAAGGTGTCTTAATATTTCTTCGGTTAGCACTTTCTTCTCACTCAGTAGAAGTTTATCTACAGTTTGCTTCCTACGGACATACGCAGAGATTGTCGATATCCTATCCTGAATATGTGGCGGTGATAAACTAGACCAGGAGTTCTTCACTTTTTTTGTATCGTGGACCTTTTTGGCAGTGTATTGAAGCCCATAGATCCCTTCTTAGAATAATTTTTCAATAATTGAAGAAAATGCCCAACTTCAGTTAGATGTTAATGAAAAAATATATTTTATATATACACTGAAATAGTTATTACATATAGTGGAATAAAATATATTTAGTGAAATGTGTATGATATATAGTGAAATAAAATATATATGGTGAAATATATATTACATATAGTGAAATCTATGTCATATAAAATGGTTATTATATAAATATATGACATACATGCATGTATATGTACATATACATGTAAATATATGTATGTGTATATTTATACACATTTACATACACACACATATATACACACATATTTTTCCATCCAGAATCATGGGCTCTCTGAAATCAATTCATGGACCCCTAAACTATACTGTCATAGAATTATAGATTTAGAGTTGTAAAGAGCCTTAGAAACAATTTAATTAGCCCTCATCTTCTTCATTGAGGTGAAGTCAAGATTCAAACTCAAAATCTCTGAATCCAAATCTAGTGTTCTTATTGACTGACTGGTTGGTGAATAAGACTACCCAAGTTTGAGGAGGCTTATTACCAGATTGGCCCAGTAAATATTGTAGCTACAGCAATGCTTAAAGTTTGCCGTCTACAGGGGGTTTGGGAAGGAAGGAGCTTCTACACTGGGAAGCCATTGATCTTTGAAGTAATGAAGTATCCTAAGAAAACTATGTAACCTTTCCCTGTCTTCATCAGGGAGATATGCCTTGGAAGTTTCACCCCCTTCAAAGCTCTGGTGTTGTTATCTTGGGCCATTCTTGTCTTCTGGTAGAGATGTCCTTCCTCAGACATACTTTGAAAAACATCTGCATTTTCTCAGGTTTAGACCTGAGACTAGGGTTGCATCTCCTATTTATAAGGGCCCAGGTCTCTGAAGAATTAAAGTGAAGGGTCATTCAAAGGATGATTAAGAGGCACAAGATGGATATGAAGAGGCTGCAATGCCTTACCAACCAAGAAATGCACAAAAGAAGTAGTATAAGCATGCCCTGAGGGATGATCTATGATGGGGAAAGTCAATGGGCCAGGCCTGTGCCTGGTCTGACTACCTCATTCACCTCTGTGGCTCCCTATTACCTCTAGGAAAAATTGTTAGCTCCTCTTTTTGACATTTACCCTTCACAGTTAGCCTCTAACCTACCTTTGCAGGCCAGTTGCACCTTTTTCTTCTTAATGTACTCTACATAGACCAAACTGGCCTATTTCCCAGTGCCCAGATATTACATTCCTTCTCTTGCCTCCATGCCTTTGCATAGACTGTACCCCTTTCTTAGAATGCTCACATGCCTCACCTTCAACTCGTCAAACCTCTAGGAATGGGTCAAAGAGATGGGAGAAGGATTATCATGAACAGAAGAGGCCATTTGTTGGAACTGATCCTTGGTTGGTCTCACTACTTGAAGTTTCAATTCAAATGCCTGATCCTATAAAGGGCCTTTCCTAATTTCCTTGGTTATTAGTGGATGTACCTGATTCCCCAAGAAAATTACTTTATGTCAGTTTTGTATGTATTTTCTATTTATCTAAGCACATGTTGTATTTCTCCCTCCCCTCCCCTGCCCTAGTAAGTTGCGTGAAGACAGATATTCTTTCATTTTTGTTTCTGTATTCTCAGCACCTAACACATTGTGAGGCAAATCGTGTCTACTAAATAGATCCATGTTGAATGGAATGGACTGAAATTGAATCCATATACTATCAATAAAATTAAAGGAAGGACTCTAATATATTAGAAGAACCCTCTATGGAAGATTTGTAAGACGAAACGGATAAGAATTGCATAAGATGAGAAGATAGGGAGAGGATGTGATATCCAAGGTTGAGGGAATAGTCACATAAATTATAGTTCTTTTCAAATATCCAAAAAATAGGAAGGAGATTGTTTTTCTCTTGTTGTGAACTTTTTTCTCCTACAAATAGTCCCATACAGAAACTCCGCTCCATTTTTCATCTGCCAAGCCTAGAGGCCTGTATTGGGCTACCCGAGTCTTCCTTACCTCACCTCCCCAGGTCTTCGGCTGGCCACGCCGGATGCACGTATGAGAGAAAGGACGTTCCAGAGTCAAACAGGGGTTGAGCTTTATTACAGGGTTTCGGTTACAAGTGCAGGGGATCTTCTTTCTTAGGACGAAGAGGGGGAGATTTCCTAAGGAGGCTAAGCTTAAGGGATTGGAAGTAGAAGTACAAGCGGGGAGAGAGGGGGAGGGGAGAGAGAAAAGAAAAGAAGCGGAGCCCTACTTTTCTCTTTGGCTCCACACGTGCTAAGAGAGCTTTTAGGCTTCCTCAATCCTACTTAATCTTCAGCCACACAGTTTGCATCTCAATACCATGCTGTTAGGTAACTAGGTGTGCTCCAATCCGGGACGACCTCGAGGGCAGGGAGACTCCACCCATCAGGTATCTCCGGGGGAGAGGCGGAAATACCCGAGCTAGCCGAGCTAGCTCAGTCTGACCTTCTCGAACCCCCGCTGTTCATGGAGGGCCTCGTAAGACTCTAAGATTTAGAAGTCCCACTTTTACCTGCCCGAGACTGTCCACACGGAATTGAGCTTCCAGTCCCAACACATCTATTTTTGTCTTTCTGCCTCCATCAAAAAATCCTTTTGGATTTGTTCTCATGGCAAGCTTTCTACAAATTCTTTATCCTCTCATAGCTCTTTACTCTGTTGTGAGGTGATGCTCCTTATGATCTTTCATCAGTCTCCCTTGTAACATTTTGAAAATGATGTATTCTAAATCAATCATCTTTCACCACCATTTCTCCACTTGACAAGGAGAACAAACATTGTGTGACCAAAGAAGTTCCTGAGCTTTTTTGGCCTCTTTATTGTAGTGACTGGTTTTTTTTTTTGCTGGTTAAACATCTGTAGAAAATGATGATTATCAGAATCAATGTCTTTCATCTTCTCCATTTCCCATTTTCAACATCAGTAGCTTGTTTGAATAGGTCAGACTGGAGGTGTAATAACTGTGCAATGTCTTCATCTCACTTTTATCCTTTTTTATAATTTGTCATTCTGCTCATTTTACCTCTGCTACAAGACATAGACAGCTGATATAAAAATGACTCCACTTTGTAATCAGTCATTTCTTATCAATCACGATTTGCTCCATTTCATTTTTCTGTGATATTTGTTTCATTCTTGCCCTGTCTGTGATCTTTCAACTCTTATTTTGAAAAAAAGATGTTTATGATATCCAAGTGGAAGCTATTTGAGCATTTGGCAAGCCTTTGGCCTCTATCACTTATTATTGTTGAACCATACTTTCTTACATACTTTTTGTCCTCCAGGTATACAACTGCATGGTGAAGTCACCAAATATCAACATCTGTGCTGACTTAATTTGAAGAATCTTGTCAAGTGTCTCACAGAATTTCTTTACCACTTCATCTTCTGCAACAGATGTTGATAATGTAAATCATAATTATTAGTCTTTATGTACCCTCATCACAAACACTGCAAGGCAAGATGAACAAGTAGCACATGAAATAATGATCTCATGGCTTTTGGATATGGGATAAAAACAACTCAACCAATTTCTTTCTTGGTTTTTCTGAAAGCCTGTAAGGCATCCCACAATTCATCTGTACCTTCCTTTTGTCTTTTGGCTTCATTTAGAGCATGAATATCAATAGGGATATGACTCAATTCATATAATTTAATAAAAGAAGAAATTGAGGATTAGGAAAATTAAGCAACTTGTCCAAAGTCACAGACCTAATATATGTCAGAGGTGAAATGTAACTCCAGGGTCTCTGACTTTTATTCCTCCTGTACTATGTCTGTTCCAGGTCAACAGTTAAGTTAGTGGTTCTAGGTAGTCTAAAAACTGTGGTTCTTAACCCCTTTAGGCCTTTCTACTATCCCTACCAGTTGCTAGTACCCTCCTCTTTCCCCCCAGAATCTCTGTAAATATAAAATTTGGACACATGATGTATTCACTTACATTTTCCTTAAATAAAACATAAGCTTCTGGAGGGCAGGCACTGTTTCATATTTCTCTTTGTATCCCTAGAACTTGGCATAGTGCCTGGCACATAGCAGACACTTGATAAATGTTTTTTGAATGAATGAACCAAGAAATGAATGACAGGCAAATGGGCAATACAAGTGCTTTCCTTAACTATAGTTTTGAAAGGTCTAGCCCAGCAAAGGGGTTCATGACATACATACATACATACACAAACGAAGTTAAGAACCCTGACCAAGAAGAAGCCCCTCCATCACATTGGATGGATGAATTCTCTTTCTTAGACCAATGGCAGAACATAAACAGTTGTTACACAGAAGGAGAAAGTATTGTGGGGAGGAGAGAAGGGGAAAATTGCAATATGCACCATTGGAGGGAGTGCACCCTTTAATGAGATGATGGACTCATTAAAGTTTTGTACTATTACATATCTCTGAGAACTTATGAGGAAATCTCTGAGAGTGTCAACCTTAACAGTTTTTCAATATTCCATTTCATCAAAGTATTCAAATAAGTCATCTTGTTTAAATGAGCAAATATGTCATGGGTCAGGGAAACTGATTGTATGTTTTATTTAAAATGAAGTTTGGAAATATATTTGGTCAGTTTAGGGAGGGTCCCAAAACATCCATTGTACAGTAATTGTTTGCCATCCATAACAAAAATGGCATCTCATTTGGAGGCTGACCATCTCTCTCTCTCTCTCTCTCTCTCTCTCTCTCTCTCTCTTTCATGCTCTTTACTCAGTGAGAATCTTTAATCTAGAGAGGAAGAAAAGATGACTTTAATTTTAAGAACTCAGATGTCTCCCTAACATTTCTGGCAAATGACCCTTTATCTGCTCTCATCTGATTCTGGGTTAGTTTCCGCAATGGGAATGCTCAAGATTTTAATGCACTGATTCAGCCAGCCTTTATTAAGCGTCTCTTGTGGGCCCAACCCTAGTCAGTATTGGAAGAATAAAATTTGGCATTCAGAGACATCTGGCACTTTGAAACTTTTTCTCCCAATTTGTTTGACTGAACATGCAGCCAAATGCTCTCCATTACATTATTTGCATCTTTATCTTTGATTGAGTACCTCTGGGAAGGTTCAGTTTGGATGGCAAAGTGTACTTACAGCATATAATAGGAGCTCAATATTTGATGGTGGTGATAATAATAGTAAACATAATAAATGTGATTTAAAAGTTTCAGATCCCTTTATATACATTATTAATTTGAATCTCCAAATAACCTGTAATACAGATACTATAACTTATTGGCTTACCTATCCATACAGCATATGTCACAGGTGGGATTTGAACCCAGGACTCATTGGCCTCAAGTCCAGCACCTTACCAACCATGCCACTTGGCACAGACAGGTCTGAGTCAACCTAACATAATTTCTGTACATTTGAAGTGAGAATGCGTAGTAGAATAGGGGGAAAATTCAGTCCCATTATCCCTCTCCTCAGGTAGTATAAGCAGCTGATTATAATGTTCATAATAATGACGCCTGTAGGTTATACTTTCGTAGCCATTGAAGCTTTACAAAACACTTGCCCCGTATCAAGCCCGGGACATAGATTGTATACAATTCTGTTCATTTTTATTTTGAGAAAATGGCTCAGGGTGGTTGCAACATGGTCAGGGTCGCACAACTATCTGGATTTGGCCCTGAACTTTGACCCCCTCTATGACCTTTGTTGTTATCACAGCATAACGGTGCTTGTTAAAAAAAAAAAAACCAGCTTTGTGGAATATTCTTATCATTTGAATTCAATCCATCTCCATGCTATCAAGATTGGGAAGTTTACTTCTTTGGTGGTTTCTTAAACACTTCATTGTTCTATTATCATGTTTAAAAACATGCCCTGCATGAGTAAGACATCATCTGGCTCTAATTTAGCAAATGTCTTTTTCTCCCTTATCTGCATCCCCTGTTCTCTGGAGTGAGCAGAGCTCTGGAAAGCCTGGGCCTGATTGGCATGCATTTCAGCCATGGAGAGCCCTGAGTGACCTAACATGGAATGTTAGGTTCCTGCTGATGGAGACTTATGCTTTGTTTTTGTTTTTACCTTACTGGATTTCACAGGATGATTCTGTTTTGACCATTTGCAATACCACTGGGGGCTTTCCCTGTCTGTTCTTTTACCTGAAAGTCTAAGAAGTCATAAGGGGTAGATAGGTGGCACACTAGATAGAGCATCGTGGCCTGGAGTCAGGAAGACCTGAGTTCAAATGTGGCCTTGGATGCTTACTAGCTGCGTGAGCCTGGGTAAGTCACTTAACCCTGTTGCTTCAGTTTCCTCATCTGTAAAATGAGCTGGAGCAGGAAATGGCAAACTACTCCAGTACCTTTGGCAAGAAAACCCCAAATGGGGTCACGAAGGGTTGGACTTGACTGAAAAGAACTGAACAACCAAGGTGTGGAGAAGAGGCCTGGAAACCCAAATTCTGAAGGAGAAAAGAAAAACCTAGGCAACACTTGGCTCAGGGGCCATGTCCTCCACGGTGCTTTATACACTCCCTTTAGATGATTAATAATAATAATAATAAGTTTCTTCTTAGAGTGGATACCCTTGACCCTCTCTCCTCAAAGTCTGCTTGGTTATGGGTGGCCTGTATTATCTTGTCTATCAAGACAAGCTCTGGGTAAACCACTCTATCCTGGAAAATCCAAGCCAATCTCTGACTGGACTTAGATCAAAGAGTGAAACTTAGCACTGCATCTTCAAAGTACAGGAATGGTAAGCCAAAGGGAAAGGTGATGATGGAAATGATGCTAAAAACCATTCATACTACTTAGAATGTCCTTCAGTGCCCTCTATGTCACTGAGTGATCTGGATTTCTGAAGAGAGATGGAAACAGAGAGATACAGAGAGAGGCAGAAAGAAAGGTAGGTAGAAAGATGAAGAGATAGAGCGAGTATCTGTTAAGTGCCAAGCACCGTGGTAAGAGCTGAAGGTGCCAATACAATGGCAAAGACAATACACAATGGCACTGTGGAAGGAGGGAGAAGGTATTCACATAGGGAAGACATAACTGCCCCAGAGGCCTAGTTCCTGGCAGAAGAAGGCAAAAGGCTTCCCTGTAAGAGCCGTGGGAACCAGTGTGGAGTCCAAGATTCCC
The DNA here is from genome assembly GCF_028372415.1 of Notamacropus eugenii. Taxonomy (NCBI): domain Eukaryota; kingdom Metazoa; phylum Chordata; class Mammalia; order Diprotodontia; family Macropodidae; genus Notamacropus; species Notamacropus eugenii. The sequence continues at coordinate 70,590,620 of NC_092874.1, forward strand.
ACCAGCCATTAGAAACTCCTGCCAATGGAGCTCAGTCACTAATCTGCAATCTAAAGTTTAAGAGTAGAAATTCTTAACGCTTCTGGTGTCATGGGCCCCTTTGGTGGTCTGCTGAAAAATCTGGACCCCTTCTGGGGTTTTAAATGCGCAAAATAAAGTACTTAGAATGACAAAGAAGACCAATCACATTCATACACAATTCTCAAAATATTTAAAAATAAGTCAAGTTCATATGCCCCAAGATGAAGAACCACAGTGGAAGGCATGGGTCAATACCCTGAAAATTTAAGTACTTTGTCCCTAGCTATACAGCTCCTGTGTGGCAGAGACAGGATCTTCCTGTCCAAAGGCCATTCCTATACCTACTAATATACATCATACTGCCTCTCAGGATAGACCATGTAGGATAGCTCAAAAGTCTTAGAGGAGTTTTCTGTTACCAAAAGCTTATAACTGCACTAAGACTTTTGGAACACACTTTTTTTCTGCTCATTTATTTCTTTCAATAGACTAAGTAAGGAAATTATAGTTTTACTACTTTGAAATCCTTAAATTAAGACTACTTTCCTATCCTTAGTACTTTGATTTTAGAGCTAATGTCTTTCGTTCAACGGAAAATTTAAAACCCCCAATGGCCAAAATAACAGGGTTTTTTGGTCTTTAGTAAATCTATTAGGCAATTCTTTATGAGTTGACTCTTCAAGACCTGTGGAGTAAATCCTTTCTGGATTCTTTTTATGCCGCATTTCTGTCTAAAACTGGTGACCTCACTGTATCTGCCACTAAGAAATAATGTGTTAATCCTATATAATGTTAGAGATTTTTTTCATAAAATAAAAGTCCCAGAACACTTTGGGACTCTTAATTCTTGTCTACTACTTAGGAAACCTGGGAAAACATACGCGTAGTACCCTGTCCTCCCTTCCCTCTCCTTCGCTATTCAATAGACTAAATCTGCCTTCCCACTTGCTAGCATGCAGTTCATGCTATCACTAAAAATAATAATAGCTACTATTTATGTAGCACTTACAATGTACTAGTCACTATACTAAATGCCTTACAAATATTATCTCATCTGATCCTCCCAACAGCCCTGGGATGTAGACACTACTACTACGCCTATTTTATAAATCAAGAAACTGAATCAAACAGAAGTTAAGTGATTGGCCCAACTAATAAATGGCTGAAGCTGGATTTGAACTCAGGTCTTCCTGATACCCAGCCCAACACTCTTTACTTTATCACATTGGAAGAAGGAGAGGAATAAAGGACAGTCCTTCAAATGAATAACCATTAATTCCAAAAATATATGTTTTGAGGGATTTGTGTGTGTGTTCTTATCTGTTTAGTAGAAAAGTAGTAAGAGGAATATTAATTTAAGAAATATTTTTTAAAAAGATAATAGCATTATAACATTGTTATTACATAATTATAGCAACATTATAATTATTATATTATGATATAATTATAGTATGTAATTATTACCTATTATTATAAAATTTTAGTTTTACATTATAAATACCCAAATTAACTATTAAGGACCTATGAAGGAACGTGTTATTTGTATGCAGATAAAAAACTGATAAACAGAAATACATACTTCTGTTTATCAGTTCTTTACATGCAGATAGTATCTTCATGGACTGGCGAGAGGGAAGGGGAAAGGGAAAAAAAGTTGCATGATAACTTTATTATATATTTAAAAGGGATAGCAAGTTGTACATAACAGATCTGTAGTTTCATGTTCAAACAGCTTTTTTTCATAGTCTACTATCATAGAAATGTTTGTTTTATTTTTTTAAGTTCAGAATAAAATAATCTTTTAAAAAAGAAAGAAGAAGAAGAAAAGATTAATAGCACCTACCTCCCAGAGCTGTTATGAGGATCAATTAGACAACATATAAAGACTTTTGTAAACCTTAAAGTGCCATTTAAATGCTTTATTGTTTTTCAGTCGCATCTGACTCTCTGTGACCCCATTTGGGTTTTTCTTGGCAAAGATACTGCAATGGTTTGCCACTTCCTTCTCCAGCTCATTTTACAGATGAGGAAACTGAGGTACACGAGATTAAGTGACTTGCCAAGGATTACACAATTAGTAAGTGTCTGAGGCCAAATTTGAATTTAGGTCTTCCTAATTTCAGACCCTGTCCTCCTTCCACTGCTATCTGTCCATCTAGCTAGTGTTATTGTTTTTTCTTTGTATCTCCATTGCAATACAGTGCCTATCACATGTAGGGATTAATGTAGATGCTTAAGAGTAAATTTCCTGATTCCCCTAGCACTTAGTTCTCTCTCCCTCTTAAAGTTACTTTGTATAAACTTTGTATTTACTTATCAATATTGTATCCCTTTGCAAGAATGTGAGCACCTTGAGGGCAGGGACTTTTTTTTAGTCTTTGTATCCCTAGAACCTTATGTCACACCTAGTAGATGCTTAATAAAAGTTTGTTGGGTTGAACTGAACTCAGATTGGCAAAAATGGGCAGTGTCTAATGACCCTTTAAATACTTAAGGCCTGTGCTCTAATTCACAAGCACCAAATACAGATAGGAGGGAGTACTTCTTCTTGCCCAAGAAGGGTATGAATCTGAGCTATGAGCATGAGCTGAAGGCTTCCTTTCCTAGGTTGAACCAAGTTATAACTTTCAGAAAGAGTTTAATCTTTTTCATAAACTAGAGAAAACACTTTGAACTTTTATACACTTTTAAATGTGACAGCCTCATGTGCAGCGTGGGGGAGTTTGAAATGGAGATCAGTATGTTCACTGAATAAAGCTTCCTAAATGGAAATGGAAAGTTAGAATCACTCCCTGGAAGGGACTTCCAGGGTTATCTGACTGTAGGATCAAAGAGAGAAGGGACTGTTAGAGACCATATTATCCAACCTCTTCATTTTACAGATAAAGGAACTGAGACCTGAAAGGGGAAGGGCCTTGTCCAACATCACATAACTAGTTAGAGACAGAGTAGCCAAGGAAACCCAGATCTCCTGTCTTCCTTTGCTATTTCTCTTATACCATAGATGCCTTTGCATATACATTGTAAAACTCTACCAGAAAGCACCAAGCAAAGATACAATGAAATGTGATGGACATGTGGTTGGAACGTGCATCCCAAGGGGAAGATGAACTGGTTTTCCCAATGATAGTGCTGCTTTCTAGGGGCCGTATTGCTCCAGGGACCGTGCCTCTGTCAAACCCCTGAAACAAGGCAAACTTTTTCATTCTCCTTCTATAACCTCATAGGCCATGTTTGTGTCTGCAAATTCCATACCTGTTCTCGGGAGGGTAGAGGAGGTAGTAGGGGAAACCTAGTTCCATTTTACACATGTGTAATTTTCTAAATCTTATGCTTTTAAATTTCAGTGTGATTTTAATCTGGGCTTCAATACACCAGGCTTAAGTGTTTACCATTGAGTTGATAAAACTCCCATAAGGACCAACCTAAAAACATGATTTCAGGGGCTTATGGAAAGGTTCTTTGCCCTCCAATAGCTCTCCTTGATGTTTGGGATGACTAAATACTTCTTATTACATAGTATAAAAAATAAGGTTTAAAATGCAAATCCCTCTAAGATAAGAGACACATTAACTTAACTCTACCTTGGGGTAAAAAAAAAAAAAAGTTGTTGATATCAGATCATTTTTTCTAAGAAGAGGTTTTGATGGAGGAAGAAGGGCTGAGAAAATGAAGACAATGGGTACCTAAAAAAGCAGAGATAATGGATAAAGGTGGAAGAAAGAAGAAGCTTCAGAGACTCCAGGGATTATAAACACACAGAAAAAGGCTAATTCAGTTTTGTCTTGGTCTTTATTCTTTAGTGAGAAAGAAAAAGACATAGGGTGGGGCAACTGCTCTTTTGATCCAGGATAGAAAATTTAAAGGGGGCTGACTGCATTTCTCTGGGTGTACTTTTGCCCCAGAGAATCATGTCCTTCATAGTGGTGGCCATCCCCCACCTCATTTACTAGCACCCACCTGCTCAGGTCTGCTCCAACCCTCAGCACTGGGTTCTCTCCTAAAGTGACAGCAGTTTCAATAAGGCACAAATGTCAGGCATTCCAGAGTATGTTTCTTTCCCCTCAAGGTTTTACTGTAAGTGATATCTCTTACACACACATACACACACATATACACATACTATTTGCTCCTACAGGAAAGTATAATACCCCATCTTAGAAAAAGTATATATACTTCTCCAGCACATTAAGACCTGAATGAGAGAAGTTTAATGTAGTAATCTGGTTAGGACCAGGTTTTAAAAAAATATTTTTTAAATGCTCAGGAAATTGCTCCCCCAAATCATTGATCTTCCCAGCTTCCTCTTGTGTCTTCCTTTGTGGATGTCTCATGGAATACACCACCTGACTTTTTAAAACTTTCTTCAAATTATAAATCATGTTGAATGACTTTCTAATCTTCTTTTCCCAGACTTGAATTCCTTAATTTCCCTTCCAGAGAGGTATAGCCTTTGGAAACGTTAACTATAACTACAGGACAGATTTCTTCACACACACACACGCATGCACACATGCACGCACGCACACACCCATACACAGCCATTAACTTGATGGAAGCCCTCATCACTTCATGCCTGGACTATAGTTATCCCTCCCTCCTTGGTGGGGTTAGAACATGACAGCTCTGCGAACATAAAATTTTTTGGTCCTCCCTTCATACCAGAGAAGAAGTCTGAATTTCTTCTTTTTCTTTTATGTTGTGTTTACAATACCTCATTGTAAAATCTGGGTTGATACTATACATGTATTTTATGCATTTCTGAGTTTCTAAACTTTTTCTGTGTCATCTGCCATCCTTCACATGTCATCAGCTTCCATAAAATTCTCCCAAAATTCCTATTTAATTTCTTATACTGATGTGTGATATATCGAAACCAAAATGGGTTAAGTCATGATGGGGAAGGGATAACTGTATTTGCAATAGCCTGCTAAGTTGTTTCTCAGCCTCATCTCTCTCCCCTGTTGTCCATCCAATTCACCCACAGGTCCAGATACCACCCAAAGGCTGTTATTGGTCTTCTTCTAGAATAAAGACCAGCAAAGACATTTTCCTACAGTTCGGGTCGACCCATGTCACTCCTGTCTATAAACTCCAGTGCCTCCCTATTACTTCCTGCATCAAAGATGAAATACTTAATCTGGCTTTTATAGCCCTTCTCATTCCTTCCTACCTTACTAGTCTTATACTTTATTTGTAATTACACGCTCTACAACCTATCCACTGGACTCCTTGCTGTTTCTCGACTATGACACTCTTATTTCCCATCATCCTGTGAGCCTTTTCACAAACTGATCCTATGCCTGAAAGAGTCTCCCTCCTCCTGGCTTCTTTCTCCCAGGTCTTCTTGCTGCTAGGACCTTCCAGCCAGGATTACTTCCCTTTCCCAGTGTTTATGGCATTGTTGTTTGCATGTTGTCTCTCATCATTAAAATACGAGCTCCCTGAGGGTAGGGACTTTATTTTTGCTTTGTCTCTCTAGTGTTTAGTATAGAGCCTGGCACCCACCAAGTACTTAACAAATGCTTGTTGATTCTCATATACACAGGCATAGTTGTTATTGGCTAAGGCAGCATTGCTTTGCAAGCTGGAGATTTGTGTGGCCTCAGAGGGTTGATGATCATAACAAATTATCAGAGCAGGAGGCCTGGTCTGGCTCACCAGTACTCTCCACCCAGAGACAATTGTTCACTTTAACTCTCCAGCTTCTCAACTTGACCTCTGTCAATGTAGAAAGAGCAGCGACAGCATGGCCAATGGACAAGGGTGGCAAACTGCCATTGGGGAAGAGCCACAAGGGATACAGAACCCACAGCCTGATTGGGGAGGTTTCTTTGGGATGAAAGTTGAATGGACCCCTGTCATAGCAAGGTCCAGATTGTCCTGTAAGATCTAGGGAAAATGAAATTTGATATTGAAAGTCAATTCTAGGAGGTATAGAATTACATAGCAGAGGAGAAAGGGTTCTGGATTAGAGTCAATGTTGTTGTTCAGTCATTTTCAATTGCGTCTGACTCTCTATGACCCCATTTGGCATTTTCTTGGCAGAGATAATGGAGTGCTTTGCCATTTCATTCCCCAACTTATTTTACAGAGGAGGAAACTGAGGCAAACAGGGTTAAGTGACTTGCCAAGGGCCACATAGCTGGTAATTTGAACTCAGGTCTTCCCAACTCCAGATCCTCTATCCACTGCACCACCTAGCTGCCCCATGGAGTTGATGATCCAGGTTCAAATTCCAGCCCAGCCACCTACTATGTGCTCTTTGGTAAGTGACTTTCCCTCTCTGGGTTTCAATTCCTCATCTGTAAAATGAGTAATTTGGGATTAATGCCCTCTAAGGTCCCTTTTCCTTCTAAGTCTTTGATACTAGGAGCCTATAAATCTAATAAAATTGAATCAGAAAAACACACACATTGACTACAGTTACATATTTTTAAAATTATCCCAATAAATTGGTCATAAGTGCATAGAAGAAAATCATGGGAAGGGGACAAAATAGACAATGATACATTAGTGTTATCATTCAAGTTTATCATCACCCAGTGGTTGGTGATCTCTTAGACACGAGTACTCCTTCCACCAATGCTAATTACAACCCATCCATGTCCATTCATTCTGTGTGACTCTAGTTCATGTTCTCAGTCAGTCCATCAATAATCACCTGCATGTCACAGTGCATAAAGCTCTGGGAGACGTGAGTCCAATCTGACTTCAGACACTTACTGGTTGTGTGACTCTGGGCAAGTCCCTTAATTTCTGTGTACCTCAGTTTCTTCATCTGTAAAATGGGGATAATAATAGCACCTATTTCTTAAGGCTGTTGTGAGGATCAAATGAGACAATATTTGTAAAGCGCTTGGCACACTGCCTGGCACACAGTAAGTGCTATATAAATATTAGCTATTATCATTTGTGATTTATTTTTCCCATAAATTCACCAGTAGAAGTCCATTCTATGAAAAGTGGACGTCATAATGGTCACAAAGTACAGCACCCACCTCCCAGGGTTGTGAAGCCCAAATGAGATAATGTCTGTAAAGAAAAGTTCTATGTAAATATTAGCTGTTATTATTAGTGTATTTTCCCCTTTGTCAAAGTATAAATAGTTAGAGGTTTATAGTTTTATCTGCCATCTCCTTTTATCTCTCGTTTGTTTGACTTTGTTTCAGTTGATGGTTATTGAATTTGTAATAATAAAAAAAGGAGACCATTTTTTCTTCTAAAGGAAGAAAACTCAGTTTGAAAGACGAAAGTGGTTGTATTCAAGCTATAGTTGTCTTCACTCATTCTAGTCCTTGCCTGATGAGAGCTCATAACTTCTACAAGCAGCTGCTTTTATTCCCCAAGGGGAAGAAAGTTGAAAAATTTCCCACCCTTATATGGTGGGGCCTTTGTCTTGTCAGGGTTGTCTTGCCAGATGGCTCTTTGTCTTCATCAGCCATCTGAAAGGGGTGTCCAGATAGCCCCCTAGGCTAGCTGCTTTTGAACTCAGGAGAATCATTATTGGAAGAGTTAATGGAATGAACCTACCACTTGGCCAAATCCTCAGACAGCTAGGCTCTGTAAATATCAGCAGAAGGAAATGCTTGGTTTGGAATGATTTAACCACTCCTCGTTTAAAGTCCTCTTCATCAGAAGACTCCTTGCATTGTGAAAATGATCCTGGGTTCTCAGAGGCTATCCCAGCAGTGTCCAAACTCTAGCAAGTCCAACCAAAAGAAAAAGGGTTAAAGCAGGAGTTCTTAATCTCCTGTAGATTCTAACCCTCCGTTTGATTGTCTGGCAAAACCTATGAATGTATCCCTTCTCAGAATAATGTTTTTGAAAGTATAAAATAACATAGGATCACCAAGGAAACAAATTATCTTGATATATATTTATTAATTAAAAAAAGTTTGAGGACCTCAGGTTAAGAACCCCTGTTTAATGCATGGGGAAGCTGATATGAACTCGTCCCCCTATATGGAGAGAGATGAGCCAGCTGGACTTGGGTAATTTTGGTCATAGTAACTTACAAAGATCATTTATCTAGATCAATGTTTCTCGAAGTATAGGAATCCCCAAGCCCCTTTTAGGGGGTCTGTGAGATTAAAATGGTTTTTATAATAACACCAATGTCTAGTATGGTAAATATCAATATATATAATTTACATACGCAAAAGTTCCTTAGAGTCTTCAATAATTTTTGAGTGTAAAAATGTCCTAAAGAGGATAAAGTGAGAACTGCTGACCAAATGTATAATGATCTCTATTAGAGGAGAGGGTGCCCAAGAAATACTTCACAATTTAGATCTGTAATTTCACTGAGATGGGTACTTCTTCCTCAAGCAAGCATGCAATCAACAAGCATTTATTAAGCACCTAATATAGCATATATAGGGTTATATCACATGAATCTAGCATTCACACACACATATATCACTTTAAAGTTTATTTATGTTATTTGCAACCCTGAGATGAAAAAACCAAGGCAAACTGAAGTTAAATGACTTGCTCAGGGTCACACAGCTAGCAAGTATGTAAAGTAGGATTCAAATTCAGGTCTTCCCAACTCCAAGCCTATGACTGTATGTGCTATACCTCCTAGCTGCCTCTAGGTGGGCACACAAAATGGAAGTGCTGTGGATACAAAATGGAAGTAAGCTGGCTTCTGCCTTCAAGAAGCACCCATTCTAACAAGAGACATAACATCAACTTATATAAGTATGCACATATATGTGTATTTATGTATACATACACACGTATACACAACTATAAGGTAATTCAGGGAAGAGTATACTAGCAGTTGGGGAGACGAAGAAAGGCTTCATGTAGAAGGTGGTACCCCAGCTGAGCTTGCAAATTGCAAAGTACCTTCCATTGCACATTGAAGCCCATTCCTACCTTCTCATCTTGGACATCTTGTTCAGTGAGTCCTCTAAAGGGAATGTACCCAGAATTCTGGGAGCGAGGAGGAAGGACTTCCTCTAGGTCTCTTGGTTTCATGTAAATAATAATGGAGCATTTGAGCTATCAGTCAATTGTACCTTGTACTCACTGTACAATTGGCCCATCCTTTTTTCCATATAGATAGCTATATAATTACATATTGCTACATATGTTTACATATACTTACATATTTAGGTATGCATATAATTATATATATACATATATAGTTGTTATCGTTATTTATATATAGTTATATATGTTATATATAGTTTTATATACAAATATGTAGTTATATATCTATCTGTAAATATATCTGTATCTGAAATTCTTTCCAGTGTTTCTCTTGTACAGTTCTCCCTTAGAAATGCATTGTAGCCTGTTCACATCCATACAGCTTTCATTGACCTTGGCTTCTTGACCCACAACTTAAATTCTTTGGAAGCCATTGGTATACTGTGACGTGCAGTCATCTGGTATCACCAGAAGATGTAGTTATCCAAGATGAGCTACGTTCTCCATCTTTCCTCTTCCTTGACTCTGTGTCAGAGAACATCCTAGAACTTTAGAGCTAGAATGAGCCTTTGAGAAACTCTACTCTAAATCCTTTTATTTAATAGATGAGAAAAATGAAACTCAGAGAGACAGAATCACTTACCTAAAAACACACAACTGGTTAGTGGCACATCTGGGAATGGAGCTTGGGTCTCCAGACAATTCCTCCTAAGCCAGGCATTGTGGAAACCTCAGGATGGTTCTAGAAATATTGGAGGGCAGAAGTGTGCCTCATTTACTTCAATAAATATGATCCTGATCTGTTGCATATGAATTAATATTTCTGAAAATCAAATTCTATTTTCTCAATGAATTTCTATTTTGATTTCAGGAAATTCCTCCTCCTCCCCCACCCCATTCCATCATCAATACCCTTCAGTTGGATTATTTGCTAGTTTTTTAGGTTTAAGATTCTTTGGCTTGATCTGGAGACATACTATTAAACTTAATCTGGAAATGGTTAACAAAAAGTATTGAGTTTTGAGTCAGATGACTAAGTATTGAGACCTGGCTCTGTCTTCATAAGCTAGGTGGCCTTGGGAGAGTCACTTAACTTTTCTGAGTCTCAGTTATCTTTTTTTCTTTTTTTAAAAATTTATTTATTTAACTTTTAGCATTCATTTTCACAAAATTTTGGGTTCCAAATTTTCTCCCCATTTGTCCCCTCCCCCCACCCCAAAACACCGAGCATTCTAATTGCCCCTATCACCAGTCTGCCCTCTCTTCTATCATCCCTCCCTTCCTTTGTCCCCATCTTCTCTTTTGTCCTGTAGGACCAGATAACTTTCTATACCCCTTTACCTGTATTTCTTATTTCCTAGTAGCAAGAACAGTACTCAACAGTTGTTCCTAAAACTTTGACTTCCAACTTCTCTTCCTCCCTCCCTCCCCACCCCTTCCCTTTGGAAGGCAAGCAATTCAATATAGGCCATATCTGTGTAGTTTTGCAAATGACTTCCATAATAGTCATGTTGTATAAGACTAACTATATTTCCCTCCATCCTAACCTGTCCCCCATTGCTTCTATTCTCTCTTTTGATCCTGTCCCTCCCCAAGAGTGTTGACTTCAAATTGCTCCCTCCTCCCATTGACCTCCCTTCCATCATCCCCCCCCACCCTGCTTATCCCCTTCTCCCCCACTTTCCTGTATTATAAGATAGGTTTTCATACCAAAATGAGTGTGCATTTTATTCCTTCCTTTAGTGGAATGTGATGAGAGTAAACTTCATGTTTTTCTCTCACCTTCCCTCTTTTTCCCTCCACTAAAAAGTCTTTTGCTTGCCTCTTTTATGATTTGCCCCATTCCATTTCTCCCTTTCTCCTCCCAATATATTTCTCTCTCACCACTTAATTTCATATTTTTAAGATATGATCCCATCCTATTCAATTCACTCTGTGCTCTGTGTGTGTGTGTGTGTATATGTGTGTGTGTGTGTGTGTGTGTAATCCCACCCACTACCCAGATACTGAAAAGTTTCAAGAGTTACAAATATTTTCTTTCTATGTAGGAATGTAAGTCCCTTATGAGTTCTCTTTGCTGTTTACCTTTTCATGCTTCTCTTCATTCTTGTGTTTGAAGGTCAAATTTTCTTTTCAGCTCTGGTCTTTTCATCAAGAATGCTTGAAAGTCCCCAATTTCATTGAAAGACCATTTTTTTCCCCTGAAGTGTTATACTCAGTTTTGCTGGGTAGGTGATTCTTGGTTTTAGTCCTAGTTCCTTTGACTTCTGGAATATCCTATTCTACGCCCTTCAATCCCTTAACATAGAAGCTGCTAGATCTTGTGTTATCCTGATTGTATTTCCACAATACTTGAATTGTTTCTTTCTAGCTGCTTGCAATATTTTCTCCTTGACCTGGGAACTCTGGAATTTGGCCACAATGTTCCTAGGAGTTTCTCTTTTTGGATCTCTTTCAGGTGGTGATCGGTGAATTCCTTGAATACTTATTTTGCCCTCTGGTTCTAGAATCTCAGGGCAGTTTTCCTTGATAATTTCATGAAAGATGATGTCTAGGCTCTTTTTTTGATCCTGGCTTTCAGGTAGGCCCATAATTTTTAAATTGTCTCTCCTGGATCTATTTTCCAGGTCAGTTGTTTTTCCAATGAGATATTTCACATTATCTTCCATTTTTTCATTCTTTTGGTTTTGTTTTGTGATTTCTTGGTTTCTCATAAAGTCATTGGCCTCCATCTGTTCCATTCTAATTTTGAAAGAACTATTTTCTTCAGTGAGCTTTTGAATCTCCTTTTCTGTTTGGCTAATTCTGTTTTTGAAAGCATTCTTCTCCTCATTGGCTTTTGAACCTCTTTTGCCAATTGAGTTAGCCTATTTTTCAAGGTGTTATTTTCTTCAGCATTTTTTGGGTCTCCTTTTGCAAGCTGTTGACCTGCTTTTCATGCTTTTCTTGCATCTCTCTCATTTCTCTTCCCAGTTTTTCCTCCACCTCTCTTACTTGATTTTCAAAATCCTTTTTGAGCTCTTCCTTGGCCTGAGCCCATTGGATGGGCTGGGATACAGAATCCTTGACTTTTGTGTCTTTCCCTGATGGTAAGCATTGTTCTTCCTCATCAGAAAGGAAGGGAGTAAATATCTGTTCACCAAGAAAGTAACCTTCTATAGTCTTATTTTTTTTTTCCCTTTTCTGGGCATTTTCCAAGCCAGTGACTTGACTTCTGAGTGTCCTCTCCACACCCACTTTGCCTCCAGATCCACCCAGCCAGAGCTTGGGGTCTGAGATTCAAATACTGCTTCCCAGCCTCAGGGCTTTGGGCGGGGGTGGGGTTGCTATTCAGTGTGAGATTAAGTTCAGGTGCTCAGGGCAGGGCAGGGCAGCCACTGCGGGGGGGGGGGGGGGGGGGGGGGGGGGGGGGGGGGGGGGGGGCTCAGTTCCCTCAGGGGGTTTATGTGGAGACCTTCAACAATGAATCTGAGCACCTTCATGCTTTGGGAGCCCTTGTCTGCTGCTGCCTCTACTGCAGCCTCCTGAGGGGGCCTGAGTTATGGAGACACCCTGCTCCCCTCTCGGTGAACCAAAAGGACTCTCTCACTGACCTTTGGCACCTGTGAGTGGAGGGACCCTCTCGGCCCCCTGGAGAACCCATCCCTGAAGCCTGCTCAGATCTGCTCCTCTTGGTGCCTCACTGGCAAGGCAGGGCTGGGCTCATCTCCAGGTCTGGTGAGCTACGGACCTTTCGCATCAGTTTTCAGGTCTCTCTGGAACAGAAATCTCCTCCAATCTATTGTTCTTTGGCTTCTGCTGCTCCAGAATTTGTTGGGAGTTCTTCTTTACAGGTAATTTATGGGCTGTGGGTTCAGAGCTAGTGTATGTGTATCTGTCTACTCCACCATCTTGGCTCCGAGTCTCAGTTATCTTACCTGTAAAAGGGGGATAACATTTAAGCTACCAACCTCAATGTCTAAAATACTTTGTACCTATAAAAATGAACTGCTGTTATCACTACAGGTACTTCCAAAAAGAATGGACCATTATATGAGTCCTTTCTTCTAAATCAAAGAATTCTTTTCCACTGTAGATAATTACTGCCTAAATTATCTATTTTGTAAATTGAGATATGTCTGTAGTAGATCAGATTTACTTAAAATGGGTCTTTCAGAAGAAAAATTGAAACTGATCACTGTGTACTCATACTGACCAAGCTTGGCTAGGAAAAGAATGAGAAAATGCTCCTCCTATTCTTTGGAAAGCAGGAAATAATGGGGGGTGAAACATTAAATATATTGTCAGACACAATTGATGGCATGGTTGCTTTGATTAAGCTAATTTGTTTTCTTTTGCTATTATTACAAGGGATGCCCAGCTAAGTGGAGGAGAAGCCATATATTTAGAAAGAAAAGTGATTTAAAATGCAAAAGATAGCCATAAAATAAGCTTTTAAAAAGAGGTATTTTCTTGCAGTTAGGTTAACATTTAATTTCATGTTTAAGGAGAAACTAGATTTAGGAGCCAAGCGTCAGCTTTGTTTGTCCTAAAATAATAGATGGAACCTTAGATATGATCTATTTCACACCCTTAATTTTATGCTAATGTAATTTAGGTCCAGAGAAGGGAGATGGTTTCTCTAAGGTCACATTTTAATAAGTTACTGAAAACAACTCAGAATCCAGGCTCCAAATTCAGTACTCTCTCCACAAGGCTAATTTTAAAATATGACCAGAATAAAAGCTAACCTCTCCTTCATTCCTAATACACACACACACACACACACACACACACACACACACACACACACACACACACACACATTTTAGTAATTGAAATACAGACCAGAATCAAATAAAAAAGAATTGATCAGCATCAAACCATTATAAAGCAAATTTTAAGTAATTTTTTTTTTAAATTTTGCCTTTCCTTCAATCTCTACTGCTTAGTTGCTTTATTTTTATTTAATCATTTTTCAGCCATGTTCAACTCTTTATGACCCCACTTGAGGTTTTCTTGGCAAAGATACTGGAGTGGTTTGCCATTTCCCTTCTCCAGTTCATGTTGCAGATGAAGAAACTGAGGTAAACAAGGTTAAGTAACTTACCCAGGTTCACTCAGAACCTAGAAAGTGTCTGAGGTCAGACTGAACTCAGGAAGTGGAGTCTTCCTAACTCCATGCCCATCATTCTATCTGTTGTGCCACCTAGCTGTCCTCCCACTACTCAGCAGTCATTGAATGGGTACTACCTCCCTCTAAGTGAGTACCTGAAAAGGCCTGAGCCTAAAAAGGCCAAGGTCTCCCATTGCCTCCTGGGCTATCTCCAGTCATCCTGATGAATATCTGGTCACTGGATCCAGATGACTCTGGAGGAGAAGTGAGGTTAGTGATCTTGCACAATCCTCCCTCACTCAAAACAATATCAAGTGTAAGTCATGTCATCATTTCTCTGATGTCATGGTCTTGTTCAAAAACGAAGGACGAACACAGCAACCACATTAGTTGACTGACTAGATGCCAACTGGCAATCCACTTAACTTTGGTAATTTTTCAGTGACCGTACAGTTAAGGAATTAAACTCAATTATCTAGAGAACTCACTCAAAAGTATTCCTTTTTTGATCATTCCGTTCAACAAGCATTTATGTGTCTGCCCAGGCACTGTTTGAGGTGCTAGGGCTGCAGAGACAAGTATAAAAGCATCTCTGTTCTCAAGGCTTCAGTTGGTGAAAAGTCATCATTTAGAGCCCACTAGGCTGCACTCCTTGGTCCCCTCCCTTTTCGCTTTCTACCTCTAATTCCGGGAAGTTATCAAACCTTCCTGTCCAAGAGAAGTTCTCTTCTAAACCTGGGAATATATTCTTCATGTTACTTTCCACTGGATATGACTTTAAAAGAAATGCACTCCCTCTGGGTGACTAATCAGATGCCTTTCCTAGCTAAGCACATCCAAAAAAGCCAGAAGAAACATTTGAAACAAAGCAAAAAAGCAGCAACAACCCCAGCAAGATCAGCTTTAAAAACAATGAGCTAGCCAAATAGAAAAAATAAATAAAATAACAATAGACCATGTTCTAGTGAACAAATATTACAACATCTTCCCCTGAAGGCTAGAGAAAACATTGCCCTAAGAAACTCTGACATTATCAAGCAAATTTAAATGAAGGAAACTAAGCTACTTTAAATGGAAAAAATGGAGAATTCATGACTGGAAAAATAAAGACTATCGTCTTTGTCTTTGATGCTTTCCACCTAAATAGTAAAGGTTTTCTACAGCAGAACAAAAGATGGGAAGCCTGGTGGAGTGGACTTATGGTGGATATGGAATCAAAGTGTCTGGGATTGAATTCCAGCTCTCCCTCTTATTCACCTGAGTAAGTCATTTAATC
Organism: Notamacropus eugenii; assembly: GCF_028372415.1. Lineage (NCBI taxonomy): Eukaryota > Metazoa > Chordata > Mammalia > Diprotodontia > Macropodidae > Notamacropus > Notamacropus eugenii. Next base: position 70,605,955 of record NC_092874.1, read on the forward strand.
TCTTTAGTCCTCAATTTCCTCATCTGTAAAATGGGGGGGGGGGGGGGGGGTTGGCCATGATGATTTCTAAGGCCCCTGACAGCTCTCATTCTATGAACCTGAAAAAAAAATCCACAATGTTAAAAGAAACATTAGTGCAGAAAAACAATTTCAGGCATATCCTGTCCTAAAAACCAGAGGTAGAAAAAATGACCCAGCTAGAATAGAGCTCTATGACAGTCTATCTGCCAATAAAAGGCAGATCAAAAAAATGGAAGATGGCAATGGGGAAATTATAGTTGGGGAAAATATTCAAAATAGTTTGTCTGAACTGAAGGACCGTCTCTATTTGGACATTGAGGAGGCTGCCAAGAAGTTTTTTCAAGAGCATAAAAAGAAAAACTCCCAATATTTTTCAACTCATCAATTTTTAAAAAAATTTCCAAGTAAGTGACAGGATTTTTACTAACAGCCAGAAAATATCAAGAGAGACAGCATTTAAATATGGAGGGAGGTACAAGGAGCTGACTTTCAGAATCTGAGGAAGAGGAGGCCTTGGGGGAGTTATATATGCATGTAACCAAAGCTGTAAGTAGGGCAGAACAAGTGGTACTTGGATGAACTTAGAGGGCTCCTAATTGGTTCCATAGGCTTTGGAGTCCTCTTGGGGATATGGAAGGAGAAGGATGACCAATACTCCATGATCTGCTCCTCCAAATGGGGATGTCAGAGCTAGGCATATTCTCTTGCCTCAGGCTACCTGAACTCCCTCACTGGGCGAACCCCACTAAAGCTAGGACAGTAAGAGTTCAATAGGGATAGGAATGTTCGTAGGTGGTACCCCAGTTTTTAACCTTGCTGGAATGTACTGGAAGACCGAGCTCAGAGTTGGAGTATGTTGGTGGGAGGAGGGAAGGTTTGGAGTTGACAGGTCTTTAAGAGGTGGATTCTACCTGGACTAGAAGATCAAAGGAAGATGGAACCAGAAGATTTGCAGTTTGGTTGTGCCTGTCCCATTGGGAAGGGAAGGGATGGGAGAGGACATTTGATCAAAATTAGGAATAGTTACCAGTAACTGGGTCTCACTGTGGCCTCACTAGGACCTAGTAAGGAAGAATAGTTATTTAAAATAGGAAACCATCATCCTATCTATGTCTTTCCTTTCACTGTCAAATTCTGAGAAAAAGCCATCCACCATAGTTTCACATATAATTCTCTCTTTTCTCTTCTGTATACATGGAAATGTTCATGTATGTGTTTACTAAATTCAGAATTTTTTAAAACAGGAAAGGGAAAAAATCATCTATACTTCTTCCTTTTATCTCTAGTTATGCTCACTTTACTGCTTCCTTACAATTACCTCCTCCCTCCATAAGTATCAGCTGCTGTTTCTCATGTTTTGCTGTCATTTCTAGGACAAAATCATTCTCTTTGGCAGAGAAAGCAGAAGAAAAATCAAAATCCAATGTTTTGCCTCCTCCCTATTGTCAATAATCATTCTCTTAATCCGTCTTTGATTATCCACTTATTTTCTCCCAATATTGTTTATATTTATCTAGCAAACAAGAAAAAATGTATTAAGTTTTTACTGTGTACCAGGGACTATGATAAGTGCTGGAGGTACCAAAAAAAAAAAAAAAAAAGCAAAAATAGTACCTGACCTCAAGAAGCTTATTGTATTTGATCCTGATAAAAATTCTGTGAGATAAGTAACAAACCCATTTCACACATGAGGAAACTGCCTCAGAGAAACTATGTAACCTTGGAGAGGTTATATAACAGGAGTGATGCGTTACATGCTTTCAACTAAAGATGACATCTTTTATATTTAAGTATTTCTTTTTCTGTGGGAGAAATAAATAGCTACCCCATACCTGTTCTATTTTATCCACTGAACATCTTTTTTAGTAGGGACCCTAGGGATTCCTTTTGCAGAAAACCTAGAGATTTTTCTCCATCGGGGGCATAATGAGCAAGAATGGAAGGTAAATTTGTTCCTTTCCATTAAATTCTAGGTTCTAGGAAAACCTGAGTTCTAGCCTGACACATTTTGCGAAACCCCAAACTGGACTTTCTTAGTGGGAAGGGTCACTCTCCTCACCCCCAGTCAGATCATAGTTCTTTGTAGTTAAATGACTGAACCACAGTCATATAACTAGTAAACATCAAAGGTGGGATTTAAATGGAGATTTCACTGACTACAGAACCAGCATTTTCTCTGTGACACTAGGCTGCCTCACTAAGAGATGAACTGGAGAAACATGATAACTGTTTTCAATTATTTTTAAGGTTTATCATACAGAAGAGAAAAAACTTGTTCTTTTTGACTGCAGAGGTCAGACTTGGGATTTACAGATGAGGTAATATAAGGAAATGTAAAGGAAAAACAGTTGGAACTGTTAGAGCTGCCTTGGGAGGTAATGAAATTCCCATTCCTTAAGGTCTTCAAACAAAGACTGGAATTATAATCATTTATTCAGCTATTATTGCAACAACTAACCCTCATGTAGCACTTTGAGGTTTACAAACCTTAAATTATATGATCATTTGGAAGACCACTTTTTAGGGTGCAGTCAAGGAGACTCAGACTTCAGGGTTGCACTACGTGCCTTCTGACATCCTTTCCAACTCTAGGATTCTATATTCATCTCCTTTGACCCAGGAAGGGAAATGTGCTCCAAAGGAAAAACTTTAAAGGCGAGGGGAAAAAATAATTTGTAGCAAGTTCCTCAGAGCAGCCCATGACATGATAGCTGTTTTCAATTATCTTTAAGGTTTTTCATGTGGAAAAGAAAAGACTTGTTGGCCCCAGAGAGGGGACTTGAGAGCTGTGAATGGATGTTTTAGTGAGGTAGATGTAGGGAAACAAGAAACAAGGCTTCAACCGTTAGAGCTGGCTAATGAAGAACTTGAAACATGCCTAATAGTCCAGCTCACATTTCTGTATCTTATTAAGGTTCGCAGAAGTGTTTTTCACAAAATAAGTTTTTGAATTAGGTTATCTCTATTTCAAAGAAGAGAAAACTGAGACTCCAAAAAGGTTAAGTGACTTGTCCAGGATAACATAACTAGTAGGTATCTGAGATCAGGTTTGAACTCAGGTCTACCTGGCTACCAGACCCAACAATCTATCCAGTAGGCCACCTGGTTGTACAATACTTGACTAGTTTTCATTATATATACACTCTATACCACATAAAACAGAAAATTAACAAATTTTATTTCATGAAACCTATTCTAGAATTCAAATTTTGACTGATTTACATATAATCTTCTCATTCCTCCCCATACTTTTCTCATGCTGAGATTTTTCCTATAACAAGCAAGCAAAAATTGTGTACCTCCCAAAATATTGCGGGGGTGGGGGGAAGGTTGAGGGGGAAGGCAAAGCATATCCTATCCCTCTCCTTTTTGTAGGGAGAGTAGGGGGGCACTACAGGTGTGGAATGTTGCACACACTTTCAGACTGTTCGTTTCCTTAACATATTTCGTTACAGGAAAGCTCTCAAGGGGTAAGTATAATCTGGGAATGTTTACATGGTTAAAGGAAAACACACCAATAAAACTTTTTAAAAGTGCTTTGTAAACTCTTTTTTAAAAAGGCACATTCAAGACAGAATAGAAATGTAGGAAAGGGTCTAGTTTTCCTAGTGTTCTTTTCAAAGGAATTATTTGGGCCTTGATAACAGGAAGAGGGGCATAGGACTTGACCATTTGGTGCTCCCATTGGATCAGGTTCCAGTTAACCCAAAGATTATTTCTATAGTAACAACAAAGATCCTTAAGACAAAAGGGAATTCCCTGCCAAGTACAGTAGAAGAAAACTGAAGTTAGAGTGAAAATAAAATGTCAGAGAGAGACTCAGTGTGCTTCTCAAACCCACAGAAGATTATCCCTTCTATCAGTGGAGAGAAACATGTTAAACGAAAATACCACAGAGCCTAAGATGGGAAATTAATCTCCCCGGGAATTAAAAGTCCGTTAACTTGTTTTGACTGTTCCTTACTGAGAATGCCCAGATTGTGAACTCTGACCGATTCTATGTTGTTTCTGCTTATCAGAGAGTAAGCAGCTTGTGCCCAGACTTATCTCCCTAGGAGTAGTGAGTGGTTCCTGTGAGGAGGTAACCCTGACTCATCTCGGGTTCTTCTCCCTTGCTGGCAACTTTCTTCCTTATTTACCTCCTGGGAGTTCATAGAACATGAACATCTAGGCCAGGAAAGCTTTGTGCCATCATTCCACATGATGGATGCCTCCCTCCCCTTGTTTATTTGTGTTGCATTTAAATTCTTTTTTTTTCTCATCCTCCTTCTGAAATAAAAATAAGCAACAGACTTTGCCCACCCTGTCCCTTCCTCCTGAACATCACAGAGCTGTCCAGACAAGTCACATTCTGTTCTGCCACCCTGTTTACATATTGCCAAGAAATGTAAGCAGTCTGTTCCTCCTTGCCAAGGGCTGCCTTGCCTACTGCCACCCGAGTCGGAGAGCATGTCCTAGACCTCTCAGGGAGAGCCAAGGGAAGGAAAGCTGGCTTCTGAGAAGGTTTCAGGGTAGTCTCAGAGCCGCAGTTCCCTTTCAAAAATTTTGTGCCAACCCTGGAGTGGAAGGTGGGAATGTGTGTGGATAGGAGTATGGAACAGGAGGAGAGCAGCCAAACCAGTCAGAAGACGTGAGCTGGAATCCCTCTGCTGTTCCTGTCTTTGTGACTTCAGGCAGATCATTTAAACTCTCTTTAGCTAATTTGGAAAATGAGGGAGCTGGAGATAGCTTGGTGGTACAGTGGAGAGAGCACCAGCCCTGAAGTCAGAAGGACCTAACTTCAGATCTGGCCTCAGACATGTGATACTCACTGGTTGTGTGATCCTGGGCAAGTCACTGTACCCCCATTGCCGAAGGAAGGAAGGAAGGAAGGAAGGAAGGAAGGAAGGAAGGAAGGAAGGAAGGAAGGAAGGAAGGGAGGGAGGGAGGGAGGAAGGAAGGAAGGAAGGAAGGAAGGAAGGAAGGAAGGAAGGAAGGAAGGAAGGAAGGAAGGAAGGAAGGAAGGAAGGAAGGAAGGTAGGACATGAGAGAGTCAAACTAAATAATCAGTGAATTTCCTTCTACATCTAAATCTCTGACTTGTTGAGAATGTGCTGGTAAATGTTTAACAACCAATTCTTTGAAAAGCCTGATAGATTTTTAAGTTTAATTTGCTTTATGAACATTTTCTCCGTCACTTTCTTAAGTCTAGACAGCCAACAAAATGATATATCAAACCCTGGTTTGTAGCATTTGCAGAGTTCTGAGGTGCAAAGGTCCCCACAGCTGGCTCTGTGGAAGGCGGCATCCCCCTGCCTATGACCTAAAATCAACTACCATACCCAACAACCACAACCTGTCCCCATGTATTTGTTTCTGCAAACTCCCATAAGCTACTGTGTAGATCTTTGTTGTTATTGTTCAGTTGTTTCAGTTGTGTCTGACTCTTCATGGTCCCATTTGTGGTTTTCTTGGCAAATATATTGGAGTGAGATGCCATTTCCTTCTCTGACTTATTTTACAGATGAGGAAACTGAGGCAAACAGGGTCAAGTGACTTGTCCAGGGTCACATAGCTAGTACGTGTCTGGGGCCAAAACTCATGAAGGTGAGTATTCCTGACTCTGGGCCCATCATGCTATCCACTGAGCCATCTAGTTGCATATACATGTATATGCACACACATGTATATGTGTATGTATGTACATGTGTATGTATCTGTATATATAGTAATCTCAGAGGAACAACATTACCATTAAAGGAGTCCAGGAAAGTTCTCTTACAGAAAGTGGCCTCTGAGCATTACTTGAAGAAAGCCAGGAGGCAGAAAAGAGGAGGAGGGGCACTCTAGTCTTGAGGAGCAGTGGGAGAAAGGGCCAGAGTCGGGAGATGTATGCTTATTGATGGCACAGAGGAATGATTTAAAGAGAGCAGAGTCCTGAAAGTGGAGCCAGATACAGCTCTGGATTTCCAGTGCTGCCTCAAGCCATTCCCTTTCTAGACATTAGACCTGCTCCCTGGGGTTCCCTTGTTACGCCATTAACTTTGGTGATTCTGGGGGGTGCCATTTCTTGGTGAACTTTAGGTCTGCTTCCAACAGTATTGGCCTTTAGTTATGCTCTTGCACAAAAAGCTTTGGAATAAAGGCCTGACCACTAGGCTTCTCTCTCTGGACATGGTGTCTCAGAAACTTTAAAGTTTCTCACTCATTCTTTTTCACAGACTAACTCCCAGCAAGAGAGAACCTTGGAAAAGTTTAGTCCATCCTGAAGTCATGCCAGAGATATGAGAATTTATTGAAAAGATAAGTTAACAGAAAATTCCAAGACCTCCTGAGGAGGTTGCATGGCCTCCCTCAGTGACCCTTTCTAATGTTTAACAACCTTGTCTCTCAGGAAATGTGTCCTTATGTTTGATCTTCAAATCTTTAGGCCACAGTTTCTAGTCTCTTCAAAGGAGAGCAAGAAGAGTTCGTAGATGAAGAAGAGTTAGTAAATCACCCCTCAGACTTCCTTTCTTTAAGTTGGAAAATCTCAAACTCTTCACAAAACAGGACAGGCAAATCCCTATGAAGTGACCCACCTCGGCTGCCTAGAAAACTGGGACATGGGCTGCCAGACAGCCCATCAGGCAAATGCTAGATTCCCCAGGCACTGAATCTAACACCATTCAGTTCAATTCATTTAAGTTGAATAAACATTTATTAATCAATATTAATATAATTTATTAATTAAACCACACAATTGATTAAATAATGATTTATTAATTTATATTAATTAATATTACATGCAAGCACTGAGAATCCAAACAGTGCCTACCCCTAAGCAGCTCACATTCTATTTGGGGTATGCAACATACACAAAGGTAAATAAATGCAAAATACATGCAAAGTACTTACAAAGTAACATCAGTGGGAAGGAGAGCAGAGATAGCTGGGAAAATCAGGAAAGGCCGCTGATAGGAAGTACCAACTGAGCTGAGGCTTGCAGGAAGCTCCTCACGAGGAGATTAGGAAAGAGAGTGGGTACCTTGGGCGGAGTGAACCAGTAATCTAGGCGAGTTTGCCAACTGGCCTGGGAGGTAGAGAATCTACATTTTCTAGCCTTCTAATCCTATTTGTGATTCTCCTCTGTTAGCAAGTCAATTAATAAGAATTTATTAAGTACCTACTATGTGTTAGGTGCTATGCTAAGGCCAGGGATATACAGAAAAGGCTAAAGACAGTTCTTAGCTTCAAGGAACTCACATCTTTATGCAAATAGCTATATGCAAATATGACATAAAAAGGATAAATAAGAAATTATCAACAGAAGGAAGGCAGTAGGAGTAAGAGGGACTGGGAAAGACTGCCTATAGAAGGTGGGATTTTAGATGGGACTTGAAAGAAGCCAGGAGGGAGAGAGGAGGAGGCAGGGCATCCCAGACACAGGAGACAACCAGGGAAAATACTCAGAACTGAGAGATGGAGGCCAGTGTCACTGGATCAAAGAGTATATAACAGGGTTGTTGTTCATCTTTTTTCTTTCTTTTTAAAAATTTTTTAAATTATTTTTTATTAGTTTATTTATTTTTAGTTTTCAACATTCACTTCCATAAGTTTTTAATTTCTCCCCCTCCTTCCCCAAGATGGCATGCAATCTGATATGGGCTCTACACATACATTCCTATTAAATACATTTTCACATTAGTCATGTCGCATAGAAGAATTATAACGAATGGGAGAAACCATGAGAAAGAGAAACAAAACAAAACAAAAAAGAAAATAGTTTGCTTTGCTCAGCATTCTGACTCCATAGTTCTTTCTCTGGGTGTGGATGGTATTTTCCATCATGAGTTCTTTGGAAACATTTTAGGACCTTGCATTGCTGGGAAGGGTTAAGTCTATAAATCAATCATCACACACTGTGTCTATTACTGTGTACAATGTTCTCACTTCACTCAGCATTAGTCTTTCCAGGTCTTTCTGAAGTCTGCCTGCTCATCATTTCTTATTGCACAATAGTATTCCATTACATTCATATACTACAACTTGTTCAGCCATTCCCTGATTGATGGGCATCCCCTCGATTTCCAGTTCTTGGCCACCACAAAAAGAACTGCTATAGATATTTTTGTACACATGGGTCCTTTTCCTATTTTTATGATTGTTTGTCTTTTTTCAAAGAAGAGTGATAACATCATGGGTTGATGTCATCATTCATGTGCAAATTAGATTTAATTGAGGCAGAATACGATGTAAAGGAAGACCAGAAAACTAAGTTAGGTTATGAAAAACTTTGAATGACAAACAGAACATTTTTTATTTAATCCTGGAGGGGCTGGGGAACTACTGGAGTTTATTGAGGAGAGGTGTAATATGGTTGGATCTGCTCTTTAGGAAAATCACATTGTTGACTGAGTAGTGCAGTGGACAGAGTTCTTGTCTTGGAATCAGTTCAAATGTGACCTCAAATGCTTCCTAGCTGTGTGATTTTTGTGCTTAAAGTCACTTAATCTCTGTTTGTCTCAGCTTCCTCATCTGTAAAATGGGGATAATAATTGTACCTACTTCCCAGGGTTATTGTGAGAGTCAAACGAGATAATAATGTAAAGTGCTTAGCACAGTGCCCAGCACGTAGTAAATTCTATATAAATGTTAGCTGTTACTATTGCCTGGAGGATGGTCTAGAGTGAGGCCTTCAGGAGGGTCAGAGAGCCATGGTTCACAACAAGAAGTGTTTAGTAAGCACCTACTGTATGCTAGTTACAGTGACCCTATGAAGAAGTTTAAGACTTGAAGAAGCTTATGTCTCAGTGGAGAAACTAGGTTGTTGTGGTTGCTTGCCCTTCATTCTTGAAGAAGACGCTGACATCAGGGAGGTGATGCCATGACTTGCAAGTGAATTGGGTTTAAGTGAGGCAGCGCTGTGCAAAGTCACCAGCCTCACTTTCTCCTCCAGAGCCATCTGGATCCAGTGGTGAGATAAAGATCAGGATAACTGGATATGGTCCCTGGGGATACTAGGTACATGAATCTGGAAGGATAACAATTCAAGGTGTGAAAAACAGTAAGTCAAGTCAACAAGCATTTATTAAGTCCCTATTATGTGCCTCATTTTACGCATCTGTAAAATGAGGGGTTGGACCAGATGGCCTCTGGGGTCCATTTTAGCTTCCAAGGACTTTGGTTCTATGATCTTCCTCAAGCCAATAATAAAACAATTATCACAAAGGAGTGTGTGCTTGATCTCAGAACCAATGGTGTAGATAATGTTATAGGAATTCAGAAGAAAGAGGGAGTGAGCTTCTAATTGGTCTGCTGGATACAATGCTGGGTTTATTTCAGATGTTCATTATAGATTAAATCCAGTATCCAGAGCTAACTACTTCTTTTATTTTTATTCCCTCTTTTATCTTAGCCTCTCCTGTATGTTGAGAAAGATGAGAAGTTTTCCAACCAGGAAACACATAAGGAAGGTTGCTCTTAGGGGTTCAGCCCAGATTGACTTCCAACAGGGACCAAGATGACAGCTTAAATGAGGAGCTAATTTTTTAAAGTAACATTTCTTCTTGGTTTATAGAAACCAAGGCTGTGTTGGCGCCTTTGTTACAGCAGGAGGCAAGAAAAAACAAGATTCCGATGCCATCTCCTTTTCTTTCATAGACTTGCTTCTGTAACCAGGAGTGAGCCTCTTAAATTCTCTGGCTCTCCATTTAATCCAGGCGGATCATGAGTCAACATCAGAGTAGTTAAAGTGAGAGTAGCCCTGGGGTGTACAGACCAGGAGAACAGCCAACATTTAGGGTCCTTGTAAAATAATCATCTGGCCATAAAAGGACACTAGGTCACAGTTCGCAAATGAGATGGCAGTAGTCTGGAGCCCTGGAAGCCTAGTACCATTTGTAGTACAATGGCAAGACAGCTAAATCTGGAGTCAAAGGACCAGGGTTCAAATCCTATCTCTACTGTACTGCTACATAAGTGACCTTGGGCAAGTTTCTGACCCTCCTTGGGCCTCAGTTTCCTTACCTGAAAAAGAAAAGGTCTGACTAACTGATCTCTGAGGTTCCTTCTGGCTCTCTATGGCTTGCTTTCTATGATTCCCTTTCCTTTCACCAGTCTCCTAGGGCAATCATTTAATGGGGGACCCTGTTCATCCCAGATGGCACTCAAAGGAGGGAATTTGAAGGAGCTTTGTACCTCCATCACACAATAGTTGTCTGAGAACCCTCAGGGATTGTGTTTTTTGCTTATTTTATGTTCATTTCTACATAGCACCACCACTCCCCATCATGTCTACTTGACTCCCTTGCTGTGGTCAGGATCACTCCCATACACTAGAAAGACAACTGGACCTGTACTTAGAGTAGCTAGGGCTTGAGTCCTAACTCTGTCACTAACTACCTCTGGGAGCTCTGGGAAGTCATTTAACTTATCTGAGCCTCAGTTTCCTCAAACATAAAATGAGAGAGTTAGATTAGATCAGTTTTTAAACTGGGATCAATAGATTTCAGTGGGCCCATGAACTTGGATGGGGAAAAAAATACATCTATTTACCAATCTCTAATTGAAATGTAGCATTTCCTTTATGCAGACTAAAAAAATTCTGAGGAGTTCATTGGTTTTACTTGACTGTCAAACACACAAAAAGATTAAGAACACCTGGGCTAGGTGGCCTCTGAAATTCTTTCAAGTTCCAGATTGATGAGCCTATGATCTCTAAGTTCTAGGTTCATTTAAGTTCTAAATCCTCTGCTCCTGATTCATACTTAGTTATGAATTTTTTTCCCCTTTGGTTACTTTTTAAAAATAGAGTCTCAAGTAACAAGTCTTCAAAGAAGGTAGACATAAGAATTCTTTTTAACTTTTCCCTCAAACAATCCTTGCTCTTTTATTTATTATTTTTTAAATGCTGTCACCAATGATAGCTAATCTCCCCTCACTTCAAAAAGAGGTTTTCCTTGAGGCAAGACTTGCAATAAATTACATACTTGGCAGTTTAAAAAATGATCTTTTAAATTATGGTTTTGTTACTGAAAAATGCAGACTATGTCCTAAGGTCTAATAGTGCTGTCCCATCATGTTTTGTTTCACATTTTAATGTCACATATTTCTCACAATTGAGGCAAGACTGAACCCAGACCCTTTTCAGAATAAGATTTAACATCAAAGGAGAAGAGAAAATGCAGAGTAGTTTCAGAATTAGAAAAGCGGAATCAAAATCCAGCAATTTCTGTTCAGGTTCTTGTTTCTCCATTGACTCAACTGCAATTCTATCACACACTTTTAGAACTGGAAGTGAGGAACTTTAACAATCTTCTCATTTACCTACTTCCAAGGTACTTGTCCAAGGTCCCTTGGCTAGTTAGTGAGAGAGCTGAGCTGAGAATCCAGGTCTCCTGCTTTCTATTTTCTCAGCTAACATTTCTAGCATCTTCATTTCCTCATGGCTCATTGAGAAAAAAAAGGGATATCAGTCTCTCTTTACCTTATAGAATTATGCTTTTATTAGTTTGCAAATGAGAAATAAAAGATATTGATTTGTTCCCATATCAAATATTACAGTTATTATCTGTTAGAAATATAGTTCACAATTGTAGAGAAATTGCAGTGTCTTATGTAAACTGGTGCAGAGTAAAGTGAGATAAACCAGGAGAACTGTCTCTATAACAGAAACATTGTAAAAACCAAACAACTTTGAAAGGATAAAGAGCTCTGATCAATGCGATGACCACTGTGACTACAGGGGAAGGATGATGAAGCATGCTGCCCACCTATTAACAGATGACTCAAATCAAAACAAGATTTTTTAAAAAAAAATATGATCAGCATGGGAATTGTTTTCACTTTGTGATATGTTACAAAGATTTTGTTGTCCTTGTTCCTTTTTTCATCTTGTGCCTCCCATTAGATAGAAAGCTCAAGACCAGGAACTTTTTTGTTGGTGTATTTCTTTGGATCTCCAAGGCTTAGTGCAGCACACAGTAGATACTTAATAAATGCTTGTTGCTTTGACTTTCTCAATTGGGGAGAGAAGAGAAGGGGAAGAAAAAAAATCAATGATTGTTAATTGAAAAAATAATAAAATGTGTATGATGAAAAATCCAAATTATAATTCAAGCTCTGAATTCAAAGTAAGGACTCTAGAGTAGTTAAGGGAAGGCAGCATTATGTCATGAAAAGAATAGTGACTCTGGAGACTCTGGAGGACCTGAGTTCAAATCCTTCTTCTGATAGTTGTATAACTTTACATCTCTATGCCTCAGTTTCCTTTTCTGTGAAATGAGGTGGTTGGACTAGAAGCAGTCTGAGGTCCGTTTAGATCAAGGATTCTTAACTTGGGGGTCCATGAACTTGTTTTTTAAAAACATTTTCATAACTGTCTTTCATTATAATTGGTTTTCTTTGCCAACCCACATATTTTATTTAGTACATTTAAAAACCTTATTCTAAGATGGGGTCCACTGGCTTCACCAGACTGTCAAAGGGGTCCATGAGATAAGAAAAAGGCCAGAATATTCTTCTCTGATGTTCTGAATGCAGTGCCTGGTACTTGGTAAGTATTTAGTAAATGCTCTATCATCTAGATGATTTGTGCCCTGGATGACTTTCCCATGAAAAATACTGTTTTAATAAATAGAAAGAGATGATTATGTTTTGCTTTCAGGATCCCTGGAGAAAGGGGAAATTTTTCATTCAAATAAGTCATTAAATCAGGACAAAGTGAATTTTGTTAGAAAAGTTAGCAGAGACCCAACTTGTTCTTGTAGGTTCCCTTCCAGCCTGCTTCCATCAAAGAGGACGTGCTGGGCAGTCCCCCAACTGCTGTGAAACAGCCACACAGTGGGGCTGTGCTTGGCACTGTTTTCCAAGGCCACAGGAAGCAGGAGGCCATGGAGGACTCAAGGACATAGAAATCTTAAACAAAGCCCTATAATTTACTGGAAATTTAAAATGTGCTTGAGAAAAACACCTATCAGAAACCTCTGGTAACCCTTAAACTGGTTTGTGACCTTGAGACCACCTATTCTGTAACTTGCCAGAGATCAGGCAAGTCCTTCTGGGACATTCAGCATACAGAGCTCCATCTTTACCTAAGCTTCCCTATGTCTTTAGGTAGGTCACTTTATCTTTAGAGGCTTTAGTTTGCTCATTTATAAAATGAAAGAGTGGGAACGAGCTAATGAGGAAGATTCAGTTCTATGAATCATAATCAGATGCCCACAGTGTAGGAGAATGGAGCCTATGTGCCCAGTGATTAGAAGTCATTATTTGGGCCAAAAAGAGAGTAGGCTTTGGGGCAAGAGGGTACTGAATCATCCAAGGTACAGTTTGAGAGAGCAAGCAGAATCGAGCCAGCATTCACAAAGCAACTAAATTCAAGGGGTTAAGGAGAATTCAAAGCAATGGTCTCAAGCCAGAGACACCAGTACTGGGTAGATCCATGATAACACATTTGAAGGTAAGAACACTGCTAACTATACCTTAGGACTCTCAGGCCAAGAAGCTTCACTAACTCCCTGTTGTTTCTAGGATCCAGGGAATGGAAAGGAGATGGATATTTATATTGCATTTACTAAGTGCCAGGCACTGTGTGCTAAGTGGTTTTTTCTTTGCATCTTTTTCTATAAAATTTTTAAAATCAATTTTGCTTTTTATAAATGATCTTTTATATTAACATATATAAGTACTTATAAATTTAAATAAATATATATTCATGTATTATCTCATTTGCTAAATTACAAAATTACAGAGAAACTTTGGTTCAAATCCAAACTCTTTCATTTAGAGCAGCCCTTCCTAATCTGGTTCCAACCAGGCTTTCTGCACTGCTTTCCTTCTTCATAGTCTCTGTATTCTCTTCAAACTAACTTGGTGTTCTATCCTATCTCTGAATCAGCAGCCTCCCCTACTCCTAGAACACTTTTCTTCCTATCAGAATCTCAAACTTCCTTTAAGGCTCAGTCAAATGCTACTGGCAACATGAGGTCTTTCTTCTTCTTCCTCAGTTGTTGGACTCCCTAAATTCATGTGTATTTATTGTATGTATGTATGTGTGTGTGTATACATCTATATATAATTTACTTGTTTATGTACATGTCCAACCCTCCACGCCTCTTAAACGCTAGCTCCTCGAGAGAGGGGATTATTTATTTTTTGTCTTCATATCCATAGTTCCTAGCACCACCCTTGGCACACAGTAGGCATTTAATAAGTGTTTGTTGACTGACCAAATGAAGGGAGCAGTAGATAGACATGGGTGAAATGAGAGCTTGTCTCAGGATCCTCCATCTGAAATTGCCTTCTTTCCTGAAGTTGTGACAGCCACACCCACTCCTTTTTTGCCTACCCCAGACATGCAGCTCTGAGATTTATCCCTCAACCAATAATCAATCAACAAGCATTTTTTGAAGCTTTTAACCAAAAGGGAGATGTTAGCTACGGAGAAAAGAGAATACAGTAGTTCCAGGTGTCTAGGAGAAGTGAAAAGGCATTAGTTCAAGTTAGGACATTTAAGGACAGGGAAACTAACCATACACATTAAACATGGGAAAGAACTGACTTTATAATTACACAGTGGGAAATTATCTAGTTTTCACAGTAGATCCAACGTAGAAAGAGCACTTAGAGACAGAGAATGAGGGCTCAATCCCGGTCCCTTTACTTAATACATAGTGACTTTGAGCAGATCAGTTAAGTCTTTCTCTGACCTTGACTTTCCTCACGTGGGTTGGACTGACTCAGGAGGTTCTTAATCTTTTTTGTGTGTGTCCCAACTCCTTTGATTAAGCCTGGGGACCCCTTCTCAGAATAACATTTTTTCAATGCATAAAATATATAGGATTGAAAAGAAAACCAATTATATTGAAATACATTGATCAAAATTAAAACATCAAATTCACAGACCCCTGTAGTAGAAAATTGCTAAGTATTCTTCTGGCTCAAAATCCTCCAGTTGTATTAGGGCTGATGGTTATAGCTCAGAGATGCCATGCTACTTTTTAAGAAAAATTTAATACTTTAGGCTAGAGAAAATTTATTAGAACAAGACTATGTGCAATAAGGAGGCACCACTAAGTTATAATCTGTACACCTAGAAAGTGTTTGTTCAGTCGTTTCAGTTGTGTCCAACTTTTCATGAGGCCATTTGGGGTTCTCTTGGCAAAGATACTGGAGTGGTTTGCCATTTTTTTCTCCAGCTTATTTTACAGATAAAGAAACTGAGGCAAAGAGGGTTATGTGACTTGCCCAGGGTCACACACCTATTAAGTATCTGAGGCTGGATTTGACCTCAGTAAGATAAGTCCTCCTGACTCCAGGCCCTATCCATTGTACCACCTTGCTGCCCCTCTAGAAAGAGTACACACATTAAAATGATATACTCCTTCAAGGCACAAACCTTTTCATTTCAACTTTGGTATCCCCAGTACCTAACAGTGTTCTTGCCACATAATATACATTTAATAAATGATTGATTGATGAGGTTATCGATCTAGATGTTTTCCTGGAAAATTTTGTATGAATCAGATTTTTATAAATCTAGGGTTGAATTTTCACTTCAGAGATGTTTGACTTTCATTTTTGTTCCTTAAATTGTTAGTGATTCCCGATGCTTGATCTTCAGGTTCCTCTTACCTCCTCACCTCCCTCTCGGTCAGGGCCTGATCTGTAAGACAGTCTCAAATTATACTGGGGTAGCTCTTAATATTTTCATCTGTCCTTACATAAATGCTGTTTGATTTGGTAAGACTCCACTAATCCTCTCTGGAAGTGGGCCCAGGGTAAGTACTCAGTCAATAATTTGCTTTGTAAGGATTAAAGCTGAGCTCTATCTTGACTAGGTGGAGAGGTGACCTTGAGTTATCTAAGGCTATGCTGGTGAAAAAAAGCACTGGGGTGTCCCTCCAGGTGCTGGGGCAGCATTAGCAAGTGAGTATGTTATCTGAGGGCCAGCCCTCACCTGATTGGCCTCAAGCTGATGCATGTTTTCAGCCACAGAAACCTCAAAAGCCTCCAGGTTCAAGAATCGTTCCAAAACTTAGCCATTAATAATCTGATGTCACTTTGCAGGGAGATCTCCTGCATATTACCACAAAAGGAAAAAGAACAATGGCTAACATTTATACAGTTTCTTAAGGTTTGCAAAGCTCTTTCCATTTATTATTTCATTTAATCCTCACAACAGCCCTGAGATTAGATGTGCAATTATTATCTTCATTTTACAGATGAGGAAGCTCAGGCTGAGATCGATTAAGTGACATTCCCAGGCACATAAAGCTGATAAGTGTCTGAGGCAGCATCTGTGGTTGAATCTGTTCTGTTCAGAGTTTAGATGACATGCTGAACAAATTTGCAAATTGATAAGAAATTGGGGTGACCTAACATGTTGAAAAACATAATCAGAATAAAAAAAACCCCAAAACTGGAAAGACTCAACTTTAGCCTGTCAGTGTTCTAGTCACTGGAATGATGAGTCCATGCTACGCAAGAAGCATCTTGACACAGTGGAAAGGGAGTGGGACAAAGATTCAGAAAGGCCTGAATTCAATCCCACCTCTGACACATTCTAGCTGTGTGACCTTGGGTAGGTCATTTAACTGTTCACAGCTCCCAGACAACTCTCTAAAACTACCAAGTGCATTAGGAGGAGAAGTTTCCTGATTAGGAGTCCTTACATCAGTGGAATCACAGGTCCAGATAAATTACACATATGTGTTAATTAAATAAATATATTATATAATATATTCTTAATATAATTAATGTGATATAATGTGTTAATATCTTGTCATGTTTGTCCTTCATTTTCTAAGAGGACCATGACACCAGAGAAATGATGATATAACTTGCACTTTACTTTGTTTTGAGTGAGGGAGGGCTGTGCAAGGTCACCAGCCTCACTTTCTCCTCCTGAGCCATCTGGGTCCAGTGACCAGACTTCTTTGGGTAATCAGGATGACTGGAGATGGCCCAGGATGCAACGGGAGACTTTTAGGCTAAGGACTTCTCAGGTACTCATTTAAAGTTAGGTAATGCCCATTTAGTGAACAGGACTCTTTAAATGGTAGTCAGAGGAATACAATGAACATATATGATTATATATACCATATACATGTTGCATAAATTATACTATATAAATATAATTTGTTGTTGTAATTTGGTTTCTTTCAGTTGTATCTAACTCTTCATGGCTTCATTTGAGGTTTTCTTGGCAAAGATCCTGGAGTGGTTTGCCATTTCCTCCATTTCCTCCAGCTCATTTTACAGATGAGGAGACTGAGGCAAACAGGGTTAAGTGACTTGCTCAAGGTCACATAGCTAGTACATGTCTGAGGCCAGATTTGATTGCTATGAGAATTGCCTCAAAGTCTTGAAGGATTTTCCTCTCTTCTTTGGGCAATCACTGCTCTGTCAGCTCCTCTACTCAAAGGGAGTCCATAACATGTCAGAGTAAAACAAGGAGACCAATGATTGACCTTTAGCAGGGCAGGCTTGAGCCAAATATCTGCCTTAGATCTGGTTCAAGATTTGTGTTGTTGGAGTAGAATTATCTCAAGGGTGTGAGTTCTATTTCTTCTTCCCCAAACCATGCTATCTGGGGTCTCCTTGTAGCAGGATAGGTCCTGGTAAATGTCCTGGGCCATGAGATTTAAGCTGACCTTCTAAGGTTGACTTCAACTATATCCTCCCTACTTCCTGTTATAGTCTGTAAGAGCAGCACTGATTGACAGTGAATCCCAGTCAAGATCCATCAGTAGGACTTCCCTTATCCTACCCTGGGTAAGACCTTAACTTAAAAAAGACCAAGGTCTCCCACTCCATCTGGGGCCATCTTGTCATCTTGATTTATATCTTGCCACTGGTCCCAGATGACTTGGAAGGAAAAAGTGAGGCTAGTGACTTTGAACTTAAATCCAATTCATTTGCAAGTCATAGCATCCCCTTCTTGATGCCATGGTCCTCTTCAAAGAATGAAGAACAAATAACAACAACCCAATAGGTCACAGAAAATATTAGATGCATCAAGGTATGTGAAGAACACTCAAGGATCCAATAGCCCAATTGCTCAAGGAAAGAAGGTGAATTTCTTTCTTTCATTGCTGGAAAGCAAAGGATAGACCCATCTCTGATCACACTCTTCTCTTCTACCTTGGAATTTCTTTTTAAAGAACTACCTACCCAAGCATGGTAGTTCTCTTTGGAGAGAATTCTGGAGTTTGGTAGAACTCTTTGGAGGTGCTACAGGATATAAGTCAAGGGTCATGATTATAGGCCCCCTCCTCTTCTGGCATGATGTCACAACTTACTCTCACCCTCTTGACTTTCTGTGAATGTATACCTTCTTCCATGTGACTTAGACACCAATGCCTTATGATGTACCGTCATCTGACAGTACTGATGTACTGTCAGTACTGATAATGTACCGTCTAAATGGTTGGGATTTTATGTATTAAAACATAGACTAGCCTAGTAGAGACAGGGTTGGATTTGGAATCAAGAAGACCCTCAGTGGTTCAAATTCCGCCTCTGAAACTCACTAGTTGTTTGGCTTGGAATAGATCTGCCATTTCATTAGTAAATGGCACTTCCAGTTCTGACATGCAGATCAATGCTTTCTTTGCCACTTACAATCCTAGAAGGTTGTCCAGAACATGGAAAGACTGAGTGACTTGTCTAGGGTCACATAGTTAGTGTCAGAGTTGGGCCTTAAACCCAGTTCTTCCTGGTTTACTATCTACTACCCCATACTTCCTCTCCCAGCTATGTGATCCTGGGAAAAATCAGTTAATTTCTTCAAATCTTAGTTTCTGCATCTGAGAATATGTATTACCAGCCTCACAGAGTGGTTGAGAAGTTCAAATGAGACAGTGTACCTATTGAAGCTTAAAACTTCACTATGATATTTGGGATACCCTGCATTTCAATGATTTCATAGCAATGGTAGGTACTTAATAAATGATTATTGTATTGTATTATGGATATGGATATGTTCATCCATTAGCTGATTAATGTGTGTCTTTCTCTGAGGTTATGGTATGTGGCTACGTTTGATGGTTCGTAGAAGGAAAGACAGACAGAACAGAAAGAGTACATCAATTTGTCAGTAAGAGCCAGAGATAAGTGGTGGGTTTTTATTGGAAGCCATGAGAGGTGGGCCGTGGGCTATCTCTCTGAAGTCATTTGGCTCTCTCCCGCAATTTGGATGTCTAGTCCTGCTTTATTCTTGATGTTCATTAACAAGCATGTGGCAATAGCAAAATCTTTTGAAGCATCCTCCTAGCTAATTGGATATTTCTCTGATCAGGTCCTTTAGCTGCCTGCTGCAAATGGAATTCTTCCCAGTAAGACACTTCAGTCAGCAGATACTTATGGTGGAAGCCCACACTCTCCATTGACCATTATTAGGGTTAGTGTCATAGCCTGGCATGTGTTAGGATATTACAAAGCACAAAAAATGATTTTGCATAGTCCAGGCAATAATGTAATTTGTGTTATTTTCAAAAGAGGAGTTGTATATTTGAAAAATTAGAAAAGGCATGTCTGATACACTCAGGATCTGATTAGTATGACTAATCCATTCTCAGGCTGTGGTCTCCTGATTTGAATTTATACTGCGTATTTTCATTGGGCTGGAACCAAAGACCATATTTTACATAATTATAACTTCAATTAAAGCAAATTCAAATACATGTGACCTTTTATGGGATTCATTGTTCTCACCAATCTTCATGCCATTATTTGTCTTTCTACTATAGCAACTACAGAATTATCCGTCTTGGAACTGTGAGGAAGGGAAAGGATGAGTAAAGATGACTACATCTTCAGTTTATAGCTACCAGTACCTTCTGCCCTCTAGAGACGGTACTTTGTATACACTCAAGTTGTAGTAGAATCTTGTGGAAATTAACAAATACTCTAACTCCAGACATAATTACCAGTTTTGGCACTAAGGACAAGCAGCATGAAACAACCCTGAAATCAACTTCATAATGTTAATAATAAAAGAAATAATTTAGACAAATTAAGTTGAGATGGAAGATGTTGTTATAGTGATTGGGTGATGGGTGTTGTTGATAATGCATACCATCTTCTAGCATCCTATTTTAACTAATTATTCTTGCTAATTAGGTGTTGAATTTAGTTGCTTTAAAAAGACTGTTAGATATTTTAATTTTATGTCCTCTGAATTTTGTCCTCTGGGACAAAGTTCTTGTTACCTCACCCTAGTTATTACTCCCACTCCAAGATTATATCTCTTGGATATACAGCTCTCCCCTGTCCAATGTACTTTGCGCACAGCAATCAGACTGTTATTACTAAAACATAATTCTGATCACATCACTCTGCTAATTAAAAACCTTCAGTGTTTTCTGTCATCTTAATGATAAAATATGAACTCCTTTGTTTGGCATTTAACATTCTTTATAATATGGCTCCAGACTAGCATTTCAGGCAGATTACACATTATTCCCCCTCAAGTACTCTCTACACAATATTTCCCATGCACATTTCATCTCTCTCCTCCATGCCTTTGCACGGATTGTACCCCTTGTCTAGAATGTTCTCCCTCCTCTCTTTTGGCTCTTGGAAGTCCTATCTCCCTTAAAAGCACAGTACAACTTATACACTTTTCCCTGATTGCTTGGCTTCCCTACCAAAACACTTTGTGTTTATTATTTTTAAATTGTATTGACTTTTTTATGTACATGTTGATTCCCATTAGGAGAATACAAGCTCTTTAAAAGAAGCAATTATTTCATTTTTGTGTTTGCATCCCTGGTACAAAGCCTAGTGCCTGGCACATAGATGCTTAGTAAATATTTACTTAATTGACTCGAATTAATTTACCAAAATCAGATCAGGAATCCCAGCGTAAAGAACAGGAAAGGGGTGGGGATGACCCAGTTCAACATCCTAGGTTGTGTAATCACTCTTCTAATGGGATAGACATCCTTTTAAATAATAGATTTCTCCTTCCTTCTGCAAATCTGTTAATATCCAGAATAGCTCAGTTAAAGCCTTCCTCGGAGGTTAATGTTGGGATGCATTAGTCAGAAAAAGAAGTGATACCAGCAGCTAAGGCCTGCCAGAGTTTGCCATGGAAGCACTAAATCCTAGTGGGAAGGGAGAACAGTGACATTTAGTCCTACCTCAACTTGAACAGAAATCTTCCCTATAATATCCCCGTGAAGTGGTTACCCAGTGCTCGAAGACCCTCAGTTACAGGACGCTTACTACCAACCAGGGCTGCTTACTGCATTTTGGGGCAATGCCATTTGGAGGGCTTTGGGTGGCTTTTTCTAACCCCAAATTGAGTCCTGGAAGGTTGATTCTACAGTCCCAATTCAGCTAAGAGCTTAGATGCTTTTTTAACATGAGAATGCATGTTTAAAGTGAAAGCACATTCAAACACTTGTTAATGAAAGTAGGGCTCAGAAATTATTCCTGAGATGTCTGGAATTGTTTATGGAAATTGCAGGAAGCCTAGGAGCTTGCAGAATTGAGAGAAACTATGGTTCTGTCTTCTGTACTGGAATAATGCCAAAGGAACCCTGTAGCGAATCTTATAAATTTTATAAATAATAACCGAGACCACAAATCTAATCTATCCTTGCTGATTGGCTGAGGGAAGGGAGGGATCTCTGGCCCCTTGACTGGGGGCTCTATAGCACATTTTAACTTTCCCATTCTCTCTCTTTCCAGATGTGTGCCTAATACTCACAGGGGATATTCCCTCCTGGCTGTTGGTTAACTTTTCAATCTTCCTTATGGATAGGAAGGGTGGAAGATTGTCATTATTTCTCTGAACTACTTGATGTTTCAAATTTTTAGTTTGGGGAGAGTATAGGAAATGGAGTAGGCTAGGGGATGGTTGGGTTACCAACCCAGACCTTCAGTTCCCAGTCCCAACCATTTGACTTTACACTCTCCAAACACCCAGTTTTTCCTTCAGGGTCATGTTGATTTGCCTACCTTTCCAGTTTTGAGGTTGCTCCCAGGCCCAGAAACACTACCTTCTTGAGATAACTGACAAAGGACTGGGGGAGGAGCAGGAGGAGGGAAGAGAATGAAGGATGGGTTTCCCCAGGTGGAGAGGTCAGGATTTGCCCTTGATGGAAAAAAATCATATTATATAGGTGATGAGTGTTCCATTTGGCTCATGTCAAATGGACGAATTTTCCCCTTTTCTACCACAAACTTCTATATCTAAACATGAAGTCTATGTTGTCAGCATTCAAAGCAAAAGAACTGCATCATCATGAATAAATAAACAGAGAAAATAGGACAAAAGGCAGTGAGGGGTTCTGAATGTATTAGAATCTGAAACACCAGGATCTCAAAAGTGCTGAGAAAGAGAAATTATACTCTTTTACCTGACCAGTCTGGTTTTTGTTTGTAAAGCTGATTTGCAGCATCCCGATAAGAAAAGACTTTCACCAACCTACAGGAGGCTATTAAAACTTTATTTTAAAAGGTCCAGGGGTATGTATGATTAAAAATACCTTGAAGCTGTTTTTCCAGGTGGCCCTAGTAATAACTCCCACCCCTACCTTCACCACCAACCCCACCCCCACTCCCGAAAATAAAAGGCAGTGCACAGGTTGAATGGAAAATTCAGCTGGTCATAGGGTTTTGTTTTGTGAAGAGGCCACTCCTTAAAACAATTATGCTCATTGTATTAGACTCAGTGGAGGGGAAACATCCTGATTTTTACTTACCTTTAATTGAAATTTAGCATTTCTTTCCATTTTGAATCAAAAATAAAATTCTTCTAGACAGGGCTCCGTAGGTTTCACCAAATGGGGTCCATAACACAATAAAGATGAACTCCTTTGGTAGGTAGTTCATTTAAACCGAGACTTTAGAAAATATTTACAACTAGGTCCCTATTACTGCAAATGATGAATCCCATGAAGTAGTTTCATTCAAATTTACATTGCGTTTTCCATTAGGCTAATGAATTGTCATATTTTGTATAATTATAACTTTGAATATTATGAATTCAAATATATGCAACCACTTTCCAGAATTCATTATTCATTCTAATCAGGAGTTAGCTAGATCAACTCCTTTATTTTATAGGTAAAGAGTCTGAATCTCAGAGAGGTTAAGTTATTGAACTGAGTGGAATAATTAGGCTACAAAGATTTTATCCTGAATGACAATTGCCTCAATTTACTCTTCTGGCAGAGATTTGACCTTATTTGTCCCAATCACTATATCTATCATAATTCTAAAACTCCCAGGAGACATTTCCTAGGGGCTCTCCAGTCAGGGTGATGCTCATGCTGTATTCTCCATGCCTTTGCACGGATTGTACCCCTGTTCTCCCTGAACTGCTGCACACTTGGGAGTTCAAATCACAAGGGACCTCTTACTAGACTAGAACATGAAACCAATAGCTCTGCTGTGGCCACAGTAGGTCAGTAGGGCAATAGCTATTCCAGAGTGGGAAACAAAGACATCTGGAGCTCTGAAAATGACATGATACAAGCTACATGCCTGGTTTTGCTTCTGACTGAGATGAAATCAAGTCAACACAACCCCAAAAACATATTGAATACCTACTATGTGTAGAGTTGGCTTCTAATGTAGAAGGGTCTCCATGTAATCAACGTACTGTGTCTTATTCACAGTGGAATTGGCCTGTTTGGCAACACATAGACAGCATATCTCTTGGGTGCAGAGACACCAATTTTGTGAGAAAGAACAGAGAATTATGAAGGCTAACCTACATTTGGTGACATGGTAAGAACTGGGGACAAAAGAAAGACTTTTTAGACCTGTCAACCAGTGTAAAGTTATAAGGGAGTTAAAGATATTTTGAAGTCCTGTTTTGAGTATCCAGTATTGGTCCTGAGCTCATAATCAACGTAGAACCTCTTTCATTTAGAGACAGGAAATACTTTGGAAAAAGCAAATAATTATTTCTGAAAAATGCTCATTAGATGACTTTCTTACAGTATTTGTCATTCACTAGGATATTTTACAGTGTTTTGAGTTCAGTCAGGGCAATCCTATGCTTTTTTTTCCCTTGGCAAATACTAGTTACTGACAGATAGAAGTCTAGCAACTGATGTCCCTCATCATAAATAAACCTCTGGGAAATGACTCTAAATTCAAGGCACTTTCTGGGTCACCTACTTATACCCAAAGTTCAAGAATCCCCACCAATTTTTTTTTACTTGTAGGAAGCCAACTTTGAAGGACATAGTCATTCAAAGCAAAATAAATGTAATTGAATAGTACAGCAAATTAAGTGACTAGAAAAGATGTGCTCTCTCCTACAAGGCTACTCTCTCTTACAGGTTACCTACCACCATACCAAGAGAAGATATATAGTGAAGGAACATATATAAAGGCTAGCTCATATAGGTAATGCATGAATGGACAAAGCAACTCAACACCACTGGTGTTTCAGAGCTGTCAGCATACTCTGACAATGTCATAGAGCTGGTCTCTTTTTCTCTATGCTGAGTCCTGCCTCTCTGCTCTCCACTGGATAGTGTGTCATCCCTGATGTATGTCTCCACTAGTCTCTACTATTTACTGAGCTTCCCTTTGGCCACCATCTCCTACTGGCCAGTTATTCACCTGTTGGGGCCATCTACTGAGTCTTTGCTACCATTTACTGTAGTGTGATACCTAAGAAACCTCTCCACTACCAGGAAGAACTAAACCTCTTGTAATCCATATAGCCTAGGGCCATGATAGCTGTCCAAAGCTAGGTAACCAGCATAAGCTAGCAGATAACCCATAAACTAAGATTAAGCCTGTTCTTTTCCTATACCATCTGTTGGCATCACTCAAAGTCCCCAGCCCCAGTCAGCTCTCTGACTTGGGATCGTAACATTCTTCTGAACTCCTTTCAAATTCCTGATTCTCAGTCTATGTTCCCTCAAATCATCTAACAAAACTGCAAAAGAACTAAGTAGGTCTGGGTCAAGGAGGTGCCCACTCCAAATCTAGCACATGATACTTAATTGGTGTGTCATACATTTTTGTTGAATTGAAATGCAAATTAACCTACAGGCAGGAACAAAGGAGGTAGGCAATGATTGTAGCATTAGCTTCCCCCACCTTTGAGTTTTTGTTTGGCATTGCTGTTTTCATTTCGTATACCTGCCAGCAACATAATCACTGGTAGCTGTTTAGTAGTTCACTAGTTTCCTTAAGGAAGAAATGGTATTTTTGTACATTTCTCATTTCAGCAACCCTAAGTATAAATCAATTAAACAAGTTATCCATTGGGAGACTGGATTTACAGTCACATCCTCTTCAAAGGTGGGGGGGGCACCCCCCTAATGGTTTGGATGTCAATATCTCGACCTCTTACATCTTGTGGATATCAATGCAGCATGAAGGCTGGGTCTATCAGCTGTGGCTTGCTCTTGCTACATGAGAGACCCACCTTCATTTCAATTCATTTCCTATTGACCCAGTCAATAAATTCTTATTATTATGTATCAGATACTGCACTGAGGGCTTACTAAGCGACAGAAAGACAATATCATGTAATAGAGGGAGAGCTGCCCAGAAGTCAGGAAGCCTGGGTTCTAGGACCACAACTGAAACCTGGTCTGGGTGATCCTAGGCACGTCAGACCCTCAGCACTCCTGAGTCTGACCAAACCAGATTAAAATGTAATTACGAAATGGTTAACAAAGTAAAAATTCAATAAAACATAGACAATGTTAAGGTGTGGTTTTCTAAATCAACACGCAGCCTGCAGGGATCTTTATGTATGGTTTAGTGGCCTCTATTTCTATTTGAATTTAATACCAAGGCTCTAGGAAACTCTATGACTATGAGAAATACAGAAGGTGATGATTTGTATTGGTAAAGGGGTTTTCCTAGGACAGGTAGGTGGCAGAGTGGATAGAGTGCTGGGGCTGAAATCAGGAAGATATGAGTTCAAATCTGACCTCAGATACTTACTAGCTGTGTGATCCTGGGCAAGTCACCCTGTTTGCCTCAGTTTCCTCATCTGTAAAATGAGCTGGAGAAGACAATGGTAAATCACTCCAGTATCTGAAGAAAACCCCAGATGAAGTTATATAGTCAGATATGACTAAAACAACTGAATTTTCTTTCATGAAAAGTAAAGTTTGAGATGGTCCCTGAAGGATGAGTAGACTTTAGACAGGTAGGTAGGAATGAGACCCCTGTGACTTCTAATTCACTAAGATAGCAGAGAGTCTTACCCAAGCAACCCTTGCAGTGGTTTCAGAGCCCCCCAAAAAAGATTTCCTTTAGAGTTCCTTATTTCTGAAGATAAGAAAGGGCCTCAATAAGAAGTCTGGGGGCTCCGCCATTTAATCTTGCACTGGAGGCTTAGGTGCTGGGTGCTGGGTCAGCGATGTTGACTGTGTCTTGCTAATGTTCTCATCATCTCAACAATTAATCACATTGGCCACATGTATGGCAATAAGGAGTCCGAGGAGTTTTTCAGATAGGCTGATAGCAGCCACCATGGCAGCAATTTAATCATTCTCTGTGCCATCACCATCTTTCAGAGAACTCTTTTTTTAAAGCTCATAAAAGTCTAAAATAGCTGCACCAGTGGGAAAAGGACATTTTGTGTGTGTGTGTGTGTGTGTGTGTGTGTGTGTGTTAGAGAGAGAGACAGAGACAGAGACACAGAGAAACAAAGAAAAACAGAGAAAAAGAGAGACAGAGAGTCCCTTGCACTTGGTGGAGAGGTGGAGTGGGGTAAGATGATTTTCTCTGTCATATTATCTATCTGTCATATCTGTGTATCTCTCATATTGTAAGCTCCCTCATGATAGGAATGGTCTTTTGCTGCAGTTCTGCACAATGTCTAATACAATGCACTGTGGCAGAAGGAAATTATAACAGTTCTCTCACCCTAAGGCATCTCCTAATGCAGCATTGCTGCTGACACTAGCCTTGGCATTTGGGGATACAAAGTTGATCCACCATGTTTGGTTCTTGCTGTAAGAGGCAAAGGGCTGCCTGTCCCTTTAAAACATTTACATCATCTCTCAATCTCTTTAAACCTGCTTTGAAAAGATTCAAAGAGTTTTACAGCCTGAATTGGTAAGGCTTTGGACAGAACTCATTGGTGTGTATCCAAGGGAAGAAGAGGTCTTTATTGATTTCAATTTGATTCAACGTCCAATCGGGGAAGATTCTTCAATTTGTGTTCTTGAGAATGGGACCTAATGCGAAATATCGAAGGAAAGGTCAGAACAATAAACATTTGATCTTACTTCTTGGCCTGGAAATGCTTCCACTAATGGCTCCCCTTAAACTTTTATGACTGCCTGGCCAATGTGCAGAAAGGTCAAAGCATAGACTTGGCATCATTTGCACTGAAAGTGCCCTTCACTCATTACCTTCAGCAAACTAATGGCTCATAAAGAAGAACTAACTGGGTCAGTGGCATGGACTAAGAAGACACAAATTCTGCAGAGAGTGACGTATGGTGACATGGCAAGAACTGACAGTGACGTAAAAACTAAAGGCATAAATAAAACAGTTTAAACATACACACACAAACACACATCAAGACACTTTGAAGTGTTGTATAAGTATTCTTCTTTTAATGACTTTAAATAGCCAGAGGAACTTGAGACTTCCAGGGTCAGAATTCTTGGTAAAAGCTCGAGGCAACTAGTTAGTACAATGTAGTCAGGAAGACGTAAGTTCAAATCCAGCCTCAGATGCTTACTAATTGTATGATTCTGGGTAAGTCACTTACCCTCTGTTTGCCTCAGTTTCCTCAACTATAAAATAGGAGCAATAACAGTGCCTCTTTCTCAGGGTTGTTGTAGAGATCAAAATGAATTAATATTCACAAAGTGTTTAGCATGGGTGCCTGTCACATAGTACGTACTTAATATTAATAAATGCTAGGCTATCCCCTTCTCCAATATGCAAAGCATATTTCCATATTAGCCAGGTTGGAAAAGAAAACACACTCACACAAAAACAGGAAAAATAAAGAAAGCAAAATTAAGTGTGCTTCAATCCGCATTCAGAGTTCATCAGTTCTCTCTCTAGAGATGGATGGCATCTTTCATCATGATCCTTTGGAATTGTCTTGGATCATTGTCTTAAACGAAGTAGCCAAGTCTTTCACAGTTGATCATCTTTATACAATTGTTATTACTATGTATAGTGTTTTCCTGATTCTGCTCAATTCACTTTGTATCTTTTCATATATATATATATATATTCCCAGCCTTTCCTGAAACCATCCTGTTCATCATTTCTTATAATACAATAGTATTCCATTGTGTTCATATACCACAATTTGTTCAGTCAGTCCCTGAATGATGAGCATCCCCTCAGTTTTTAATTCTTGACTACTACAAAAACTGCTATAAAAATTTTTGTAAAAGTCATTCCTTTTCCTTTTTCTTTGCTCTCTTTTGTAGTAGTATTGCTGGATCAAAGGCTATGTAGTTTTATAGTCCAAATTGTTCTCCAGAATATTTGAACTTGTTCACAACTCCAACACTGCATTAGTGTCCCAATTTTTCCCTCAAGAATTTATCAGTTTCCTTTTCTGTTATGTAAGTCAATCTAATAGTTGTGAGGTAGTACCTCAGAGTTGTTTTAATTTGTATTTCTCTACTCAATAGTGATTTTAGTGTGACTATAGTGATTCACGTGACTATTTGGTAGGTTTGGTTTCCTCTTCTGAAATTATCTGTTTTTATCCTTTGACCATTTATTAAGTAGGGAATGTCTATTTTTATAAATTTGACTCAATTCTTTATATATTTGAGAAATGAGACTTTTATCAGAGAAACTTGTAAATTTTCCCCAGCTTCTTGTTTTTCTTCTAATTTTGGCTATATTAGTTTTGTTTGTGTAAAACTTTCATGTAATGAAACTTATCTACTTTTCTTCCTATGTTCTTACCTATCTCTTTTTTGGTCATAAACTCTTCCCTTATCTACAAATGTGACAGATATGTTTCTCATGCCCTCCTAATTTATTTGTGACATCATTCATCTTTTATGGTTAAATCATTTATCTATTTTGACTTTATCTTGGTATAAGATGTGAAATGTTGGTCTATCCTAAGTTTCTGGCAAATTGTTTTCTAGGTTTCTCAACAGTTTTTGTCAAATGTTGAGTTCTTACCCCTAAAGCTTGAATCTTTGGGTTTACCAAACACTAGATTATTATGATCATTTACTATTGTGTATTACATACCTGATCTATTTCATTGATCTACTCTATTTTTCAGCCAATACTAGATTGTTTTGTTGATTACTACTTTGTAATATAGTTTGAAATCTGAAACAACTAGGTGACCTTGCTTTACATTTTTTATTGACATTCTTGACCCTTTGTTTTTCCAGATGAATTTTGGTTTTATTTGATCTAGCTCTATAAAAATAATTCTTTGGTAGTTTGATTGGTATAGTATTGAATAAGTAAGTTAGCTTAGGTAGAATTGTCAGTTTTATTATATTGTCTTGGCCTACCCATGAGCAATTAATATTTCCCCAGTTTTTTGATCCGTCTTTAATTATGTTAAAAGTGTTTTGTAATTGTGTTCATATCTTTTCTGAATTGTCTTGTCAGGTAGACTCTCAAGTATTTTACATTGTTTGCAGTTATTTTAAGTGGAATTTCTCCTTCTATCTCTTGCTACTAGATTTTGTTGGCAGTATGTAGAAATGCTGATGAGTTATATGGGTTTATTTATTTATCCTGCAACTTTGCTGAAGTTGTTCATTATTTCTAGTTTTTTAGTTGATTCTCTAGGGTTCTCCAAGTATACCCTCATGTCATCTGCAAAGGGAGATAGTTTTGTTTTCTCATCTCCTATTCTAAATCCTTCAGTTTCTTTTCCTTCTCTTATTGCGTAGCTAGCATTTCTAGTGCCACATTGAATACTAGTGGTGATAATGGACATCCTTGTTTCACTCAATGTACCTTCTAGCTTTTGTAATCTAATACTCTTCAAGGAGTTCAGCTTTGATAAAGGATAAGGGAAAAGGAAAGGGAACAAGAATTTATTAAGCACCTACTATGGTCCAGGCACTATGCTAAGCACTTTACATAAATATCCATTCATTTTATTCTCACAACTATGGGAGATTGGTACTATTGTTATCTCCATTCTATAGTTAAGGAAACTGAGGCAGATAGAGGTTAAGTGACTTGCTCAGAGTCACATAACTCATGTCAGGGTGAATTTGAACTTGAGTCTTCCTGCCAAGAGATCTATACAAAAGATGGAAAACAAGGCAAATAACTGAGGATAAATATAAAAGTGAAACAAATATAAAAAGTAAGATGGAAAACACTAAACCCAGAATGAGCTGAGGCCTGAAAAAAAAAGGAAAACAAAAGAACCTTTACAAAACAAGCAACATTAAGAGCAAAAAAAAAGGTCCAAGAAACAGATAAAAGTATTTCTTGGGAGCAGCTGATGTCACAGAAACAAATGACAGAAAGAAAGCAAAATCACTCAGTTAACTTTGCTTCCATTTTTTTTTATGTCAAGGAGAATAATTTGCAAATTGAAAAGGGCAGAACAAGTATGGTTGAAAGGGAACTGAAGCCCAAGATAAGAACATAGAACACAGAATATTAGAGTTGGCAAAGACCTTTGTGATTACAATGGTCTGTTTGGCTCAAAGAATAAGAGTGTACATGGTTCATGCTCATAGGGAATTTATCTAGAAATAATGATAAGGGATACAGTGGGGACATGTCTTGATCTGAGATCTATCCACCCAGGGCCCCTTTTGTCTTAGTGTAGGATGTGCTATAACATACAAGAGAGTCCATTCAGGAAATGGTCAGCCAGCTCTGCCAGGTATAAACACTGACTAGAATGGCTCTTAGACTTTGAAGTATACACTGCTTTATACCAAGGAGGATAAAGGTTCATAGATTCAGAGCTGGAAGGGGCCTTCACAGCTATTTATTGCAACTCCATCATTTTACAGATGAGGAAATTGAGGCCAAGAGAGATTAAGTGATTTGCCCAAAGTCATGCAAGTAATAAGTGGTACAGCCAGGTTTTGAACCCTTAACATCTGGCTCCAAATCAGGCATTCTTTATCCCACCATGCTTCTCCTTCCCCTACATCCTCTATCCTGAAACCCTTTACAAATGGACCAATATCAAGTAAGGAGATTATGGACACCAATGAATACATGAATCAGAAGTGAAATAGATAAGAAGTTGGTGAATTCCACTGGGGAAGAGCAATTGCACTGAACTTCTTAGACATCATGTCCCTGAAGCCCAGCAAGACATTTTGTAATCTCTCATAATATTCTTATGAACAAGATGGCTTTATAACAATAAGGAGATTTATAGGTGGACAAAGAACATTGACTAATGGATCTGAATGGGAACCTCTAATACCATGCCATGTCATTGGTCCTGGCCTCTTCAAAATTTCTGTCAGCAACTTAAGATGTAGAAAGCATGCCAAATTAGCTGATGATGCTAAGTCAGAGGGATAGCTAATATCATTGGAGGACAAAAATAAAGGTTTAAAAAGTTAATGACAGGCTGGAGGAATGAGTCAAAACACTGAAGATGAAACAGAGAAGAACATAAATAGAAATAGAGTTCTCCAGAATAATTCTCGAGAACTTCAGATGCATTAATAAGAACACAGCATCCAGAGCAAAGGAGGGGATAGACCCATTGTTCTTGACACTGGCTGAACCACATATGGAGTATCATGTCCATTTCTGGGTACCTCACATTAAGGGATGCATTGATAAACTGCGTCCCATGCAGAGGAAGTGAATGATCAGAGGAATTAGAAATGTTTAGCCTAGAGAAGAAAGGGAGACCATGATAGTTACTTACCAATAAATGATAGATTAGCATGTGAATGAAGGAGAAGAATTATACAGGGTTTCGAGGTTTTACCATTGGAATGGCTATCTTATGTGGCACTGAGCTCCTTGTCACTAAAAATGTTCAAGCCAAGTTTGGGTACTAGCATAAAGTTGACAGCCTAAATGTTGCATAGAAATGTAGGGCATTGGTTGAAAGCTACATCCTACCCCTTTAGAACTTCTCATTGAAGGAATGCATGAATGAGTAAATGAATTACTAAACGGAAAGCATTTATTAAGCACTTTATATATGCAAAGTACTATGCTAAGTGCTAAGGGTACTGGGTCTTTGGTCTTGAGTTCATGTGCTAGTGAGGTAGACCACACACATAGGAGGCTTTAGCTGTTAGATAAAAAGGCCCAGCAGTCCTCATGATACAGTGGCAAGGCAGATAGCCATATATCTTCCCTAGTGTCATCATTTCTATTAATAAAACCATATCTATTTCTGATGTCGAGTCATTTGATGGTGCCAAGGACTTTTTGGTCATGAGAACTTTCTTTTCTGAGCCTTTGATATTTGTGGCTGCTAGAGTTACCAGGTTGTTTCCTTAGGTGATAAGCTACTGAAGGAATCCAGAAGCAGAGCCAGTGGTCAGTGGCAGTAAAAAACACTTGGTGGTGGCCAGGATGGTAGAACTTTTCTCTGTAGGTATTATACCCCTGGATGATGACTGTGTAGCATAGCTAGTTATCCAGTACATGATGGGAGCTGATAAGATTTTACTTGCCCCAATATAAACATTAAGTGAGTCTGAGAGAGTCTGTACTGAGGGTTGGGGGAGGGGCAGGGGAGGACAGTCTTCAGAAAAAAAAAGACTTTTACCTGAGATATTTACCTGTGCTGACTAAATTTGGCTATGGGCCTGACCAGTAAAAGAATGAAAAATGTACTGATTACCCTGACATATATTTTGGCCTAAGCAACCTCGCAAAAGATTGATGATAATAATGAAGATAACTGTAGCTGATAGAAGCTATAGCTCAGCAAAGAAGAGTCCCAGAAACAGGTGACAGAAGAATCTCTGCACAGAACTTAACAATTCACAGTTCAGGAGTCAGAATAGCATGTCAAAAGACACCACAGGAGACTGAGTCAAAAGAGCTGTGAAAGCTATTTCAGCCAGGACACAACCATAGGAGTGTGTTTCTGGGGAGACAGCAACCCAGGAATCTCTGGGAGATTCTAATCTTCTGTACTTTGGAGAATTTTTTCTCCCTTCAATATTTACCTTTCTATTCTGTTTAAATTAAATCTTTTGTTTGAATTCATGTCGTTAGACTTGGTCTGATAAAAATTGATATCTTGGTGGGGGCTCAGCGTTAGACCCTTAAGTCCTGAGTCTTTCTTAATACTACCAAGACTGAAAACTCTCAGAATATGTCAACAATATCATGAACCTGAATGTAAAAGGAAGCTTCATTAAGAGTTCCTTGGGCTACAATGATCAATCAATCAGGGCATTATAGTAGAGGACATTTTTGACAATAGATGGGAAATTGGACTGAATCACTTGAAAAGGTTCCTTCCAGCTCTAAGATTCTATCATTCTTCAGGGTATAGGGATGCCACTTCAGTGGCAACTCTCATGACAACATAGGTGGCAAAGTGCCCACCAGTCAAAAGGCAGAAAGGGGACTTGACAGAGGTTTTAGCAACTTCCATAGCAATAGAAATGAAGGGGTTCCTAGGGGGATGGGGCCTTAAATTATGAGAAAGAAAACAGATGGAAGGGGATTTTAATGGCAGAGAATGGCTCAGATTCAAGAAGTTTATGGGTTTATGTCATGGGATAATAAGATCATAAATGTAAAGCTAGAAGAGATCCCAGAGGACATTTCGCCATAGAGGTGGCTTATGTGGTACAATGAATAGTAATCAACTTGAAGTTAGGAATACTCCCACAGGTTTGCTGTGAGGATCAAATGAGATAACATCCACCCATCCATCCATCCACATATGTCTCTCTCCCTCCATATATATGTATGTATACACATATATACATATTATTTTGTAAACCTTAAGAAATATTAAATATTATCTAGTCCAATCCCTTCATTTTACAGCAAAGGAAAGAGAAAACCAAGGTCCTCTAATTCTTAAGTTTAATACTGTCATGTGAGGCTTAAAGTCTTTACACGACAATATTAAATTTCAAGAAGTATGTCTTTCTTATTGCAGATTTATCTACAAATTTATTCATCATCATATCTCCTAGAACTGTTGGCAATGACCTAAGGGTCCCAGGCTGCAGAAATGCTTAGCCAAAGACTGCTCTAGAATTGTTGAGGAGGACTGTCTATATTGAAAAACAGGGGTCAGAATTCTTGGCTGCATTTCCAGCTTCACTTCCCTATTTGCCTTGGAACACAGTTTAATCCCTGGAGTGCATCATAACCATCCACAAAGTGGGGATGATAAATGTGGCTTCATGTAAGCAAAGCATGGTAAGAGCCTTGGAGGAGAGGCTCTGTATAAGTATTTTCTATCCAAATAATGTCCAATTAAAAAGTTTTTATCCTGTATGCTTTATTAGGAAGCACAGTTTCCTGTAGATGGCTCTGCTAATACTTTCAAAGCTAAGCCAACCATTCTTTGTTTTCCCTTTTCCTTTAATTGGGAAAAACCTGAACTCTGGATATCCATGTTTCCATAATTTGAATGGAGCAATAATTCCCTGAAAGTCCACAAGAGTTATTATAACTTAAAGGAAAGAAACAAAGCTGTAACAAGAAATGACCAGAATTGGGTCCATGGGGGCTTTACTCTTAAACTGTGTGATCTCTGTCACTTCCTGTCTTGGCCATTTCCCAGGCAAATCTGCCAAGAGAAACAAAGATAGGCACTCCAATGCAAAGTCTTCCTAGGTAGTGACAAAGATTAAAAACCAAAAACCAAAACAAAGCAAAAAAAACCCTCCCAGTCCAGAACAGCAGGGATACATCCAGAGAGAACCCAGAGGGGAGGCTGCTGAATCATTTCCCCAGGAGAAGATGATGTCTTAAAAGCAATTTCAGATTGAACAGACACCTATTGGCCTTGGTGAATTTCATTCTCATCATTTTGAAGGACTTTCTCGGACAATTTCCAAATGTCTGCTCTCAAAGTAAATTTTTTCTGCCTCCTCTTTCTTCTTTTCCTCTTCTTCTTTCTTTTGCTAATTCTCCTCCTCTTCTTTCTTCTCCTTACCTTCCTCCTCTTCCTTCAGGATCATCACCACCATCATCATCAGATGTAACTAAGCATGTTTTCTGCCTAAGGAACTGTACAAGACATTGTATAAGGAGAATTATACAGACTTTCCTTGCCCTTGGAGAGCTTACAAGCTAAGAAATGGACAAATACACTCACGTGCACATACACACACATGTAGATATACACACGGAGAGAGAATTGTCCAAAAAACAATGCAAACATCTAAACAATACAAAACTAGGCAGTAAAGTATGTTCTTTATCTCATACAGTCAAGGACGAATGTATTTGTAAACATTTAAACATAAAACCAGGCAATAAAGTGTTATTTCATCTCATACAAGTCAAGGACGAATGTATTTGGAGTGGGAGGGGTAGGGAAATACACAATACTGGAAATACCCTGCTAGAAGGGAAAGGAAAGTCAGTTCTCATCCAATAAACCCAGGAAGTCTGTAGGCGAGAGACAAAGGACAATGTCACAGTATGGAAAGAGCCCTGACTCTGAAGTCTGTCCTCAAACCTTGCCTATGCCACTTACTCCCTGAGGGACCTTGGACAGACAAACCACTTCAATTCCTTAGACATCAGTTTCCTTATCTGTAAAATGAGAGAGTTGGTCCAGATGGCTGTTGAGATCTCTTCTAATTCTGTATCTATGATCCTCAGATGGTATTCTAGGAGCTATCAAAATGAGGGGGCAAAGTGGAGTTCAAGGTGGGGATGGTGGAAGGGGTATTTAGTTAAAGCTTGTGGTGCTACTTGAAAGAAAGCTAAAACTGCCACAGTTTAGACCAGATGTACCTAGGAGGAAAGGGAGAATTTGGCAGGGTCAGAGGAAAAGTCAAAGGCAAGAAGTAATTCTGGGTATCCTGGTGAAGGGTTTTGGCATCAAGGGTGAGAACCCTGGACTTGATCCATAATGTTATCAAAAGCCACTATAGAACCTTTGGGTGTGGTTCAAGCAAGACAGAGAAAACAACTTTGGGTGTGGCAGCGAGAGCTAGCAAGTTGACAGAGCACTGGAATCAGGGAAGTTGGCAATGAGAAAGTTCTTATTCAAGGTGGGATACAAAGGATATCCAGGGGACTCTTCTTTAGAAAAGCACAGTGGTATACCAGATGGAATGCTGGGCTTGGAATCAGGAAGACCTGGGTCCAAATATCATCTTTGATGCTCACCAATGGTTGCATCATGAGTCTGACTTACAGATTTTATTTAAAAATCAAAATGTACTCACCAAAGCTCTTGTTTAGAGAAGGCAAAAAGTAGAACATCTCATGGTGAGGACAGTTGTGACACCTGTCTTCTTGTCTCTGATTCGTTCCAAAGCTGCTCACCATACCTCTTCCCCACCAAAGACTCTGACTGCCCATTTGCTTCCCCATCCTTTGACGCGTCTCACTTACACTTTGCCATTGTTCCATTTCTCACTGCCTTCAGCTCCAGCCTTTATCTCTCTTGCCCCTAACACTTAATCTGTTCCTTTCCCTTGCTAACATTGTCAGCTGCTTTTCTCAGCGCTCAGGCATCTCCTGGTTCCTGGTATTTCTGGCCCTACCTCACTTCGCCATTAGATGTAATCTCCTCCTACTCCTCAATTACAGCTTCAATGACTTCTCCATTGGGTCGTGCCAGTCTCCTGTCTCTCCTCTAATAGAGTCTAGAGTCTAGAAAGTCTAGTTGCTAGTCACACTACCAACAAAGAGCATCCATCGAGATACCAAGCATATGGTACTCCCAAGTCAGGATGGAGGACTAAGCAGTTGGCACACTTCCCCAGAGGAAAACAGTAGTTGATTTCAAGAGCCTCTCTTCCACTTAGAGTTAAGTCAAATAATAAATTGAGATTGCTTAGTTCTGACTGAACTTGAACTTCAATAGAGGGTTCCACTTAGAGGTCTTTGCGATCAAGGATCATTCCCAAATGGAATTCCAGAGCAGCTTTGGAATGAATCAGGATTCCCCAAAGATAGAACCAAATTATCCCTCAGAGTATGTACCTTGGACACCTCATCTGTAGGCTTTGAGCTTGCAGAATAGTATTTTACAGCAGTGCAGGGATATGCTGGGGCCAGCTTATGAGGTCTGACAAAAGCCAATTGTTAAAATTTGAGTTTCAGAGTTTTCACCTTCAAAATTGACAAATGCCACAAATCAGGGCTTGCCTTATTGTTTTGGCTAGGTCTAGATTCTAAATTGAAGAAAATGATGGATAAAGTGCTAATAATATAGATAAAACTCAAAAGTTTTTTTTTCTCCAGAGAGCTGGCTATTGAAAAATTAACCAGCACACCCCTAGACCCAATCTAAGAAAGGTGTGCTCTCTCTTTCTTTGACTTAGCTGGGTCTCTGGCTATATCTGTCTACAACTGTTTGGGGGTTTTTTTGTTGTTGTTGTTCTATCAGTGGGACTTGGAATAGTTCCTAGCATATATTGTAAAGTCTTAGTAAATTATTGATATGGTGAGAGAGAGAAAATAGATTTTTGTTAATTAAAAAAATTAAATTTCATTTAAAAAATGCTTGTTGATTGAGTGATTTTCACCTCTGTTCCTTCCATATCTTACCCCCATATAGTCTAGGGCAGGGACTTTTGTGTGTGTGTGTGGTATCATGGACTCTTTAGATAGACCCCTTTAGAGGCAGTTGGCCTTGCAGTGAACAGAGTGTTGAACCTGGACTCAGGAAGACCTACATTCAAATCCGACCTCAGACATTTTCTAACTATATGACCCTAGGAAAATCACTTAACTTCTGTTTTACTCAGTTCCCTCAACTGCAAAATGGGGATAATGCATCCACTTACCTCATGGGGTTGTTGAGAGGATCAAATGAGAAAGTATTTGTAAAACACTTCGCACAATTCCTGGCACATAGTAGGCGTGCCATATAAAAGCTTATTCCCTTCCCTGTCTCAGAATATTTTTTTCTAAATGCATAAAAGAAGACACATAGAATTACCAAGGAAACCAACGATACTGAAATAAAATTACCAAGATAATTAAAAAGCAAGTTCACTAAACCCAGCTTAAGAACCCCCGGTCAAGGATATGAGTTTTATTTTGCTTTGGGGTTTTTTCCTCTTCCTTTAACTGCTATATATAACAACAATCCATAGGGCCGTAGATTTAGATCTAAAAGGGACCTCAATAGCCATCTTGTCCAAGCCCTTTACAGATGAGAAAATTCATGCTATGAGATTTGCCCCAGGGTCACACAGGTAAGAAACTGTAGAATCAGTTCTTCTGACTCCAAATCCAGGATTATTTTCATCGTACCATAACCAAGAATCACTAGGCGCCCTCTGGGCCTAGTCTGGAGATCAGCGGTTACCTTTTTTGATTATCTTTTTACATAGGACTGTTGAAATTCAAATTCCAGACTTTTTTTTAGTGAAGGTGTAATGATTCAAGATCCTCCCTTCCAACTCTATCCCATACCCATTTCCTCCTTCTTTCTCCTCTTCCTGATCCTCATTCCCGTAATCTCTTCCTCTCTACCCCTTCTTTCTCCTTGCCTTCTTTCTCATCCTCCTTCCTATTGTGATTTAGGTTTCTACAGTATACCTATTTTTTACCTTACAGGAAGGGGAACCTTTCCTTGCCCTGCTCCCTGCTATCTAGGGCAGAGATTATTTTTCTCCAGCTATCCTCTCCCCCAGTTCTTTTATTATAGTCCCCAAACCACCCCTGATGCCCCATGAAGGCACACATTTTTGCTTCTTTTAAACTAAGAACATTTTGTTTTGAAGCTGTGCATCAGATTCTCTGTTCATACAAAGCATTTCCTAATATTTTGTGTTTTCTAGTTACCTACACCTGAGGTGTCATACATGTGGCTCCTGGAGCACATGCAGTTCATGACACTCCAGCATTCATTCCCAAACAGATTAAAATGTAGTTCCTCTCTGATTTTAATGTGTTGATATGTTAGTAAAAAAGAAATACATAAACGTGTGGTTTTCTAAGTCAACATGTGGCTTTCAGGGATCATTGCATATGCTTTAGTGGCCCCTGTTTGTATTTGTGTTGGACACCACTGGTCTGCTTGATTGTTTTAAAGAACACATCATTTTATACAAATGTTACCTATGAGTCAATATCATGTCTCTCTCTGGAAGATCATATGTCTATTCTTAACATGAAATGCATTGAGAAGAAGGATAGGGTGGTGAACAGAGATTGGCCTCTAAGCCAGGAAAACCTGAGTTCAAGACCTTCTCCTGACATAAATGGGCTGTTATCCTGAGAAAGTCATCTAATTTCTCAATGTTCTAAACAATTAAGACTCTTAATTTTCAGAAAAATGGCCAACCTGTATTAGTAAAGGGAGTTTCCTTATAGGAGCATTCCCTGGTACAGGTCATTGATAGGTCCAGCCTTTATCCTTATCCCTATTACGAAGTGCATCTAGACTGACCGTCTCATGATGGTCTATTTATCTCCTTACTGGTATTATTCCCTTTGGGAGGAAGAGGCCCATATTCCTTTTCCATCACATACTCAATTTCACTCTTAAAAAATTTCACCTCTCCCAAGATAAAAACAATAGTAATAAACTGTACCATTTATAGATCAAATGAGACATTTGTAAAGTACTTTGGAAACCTTTTCAAAGCACTTTACAAATATCTCATCTAATTCTCACAACAAACCTAGAAGGTCGGTGCTATTATCAGCCCCATTTTACAGGTAAGGAAACTGAGGCAAATAGAGATTAAGTGACTTGCTGGGGTCACATAGAGATGAAATTCAAACTCAGGTCTTCCTGACTCCAGGTTCAGTGCTCTGTTCACTGTGTTTCACAGACTACTTAATTTCAAAGCTAGAGCATCCTCTCCCCTCTCCTCCTTTCTTGATTAGGTACATCTCTGCTCCAAAGATTTCCTAACAGGTATCCCAAGCTTCAGGTTGGAAGGATCTGGAGATCAGAAGATTATTTTTGCTTCTGAGGCCTCATAAGAACATAATAGAAGTTACTTCATTAAACCAGGCTGACAAAAATCTCCCGCACCTTTCTATAAGGATGACCACAGATGGGGCATGAACCCACTACTTCTTATTCTAAAGCCTTCTCCTTTATCCCATCCTCTGACTGTAGGACTTTTAAGAAGTATACAGTAGAACCTTGGTTTATAAATTTAATTCATTCCAAGATTCTGTTGGTCATGCAATTTGTTTGTATGGCAAAGCAAATTTTTCACATAGGAAATAATGTAAAGTCGGATGATCTGTACCACATCCCCAAAAATATTCAGAAAAAAATAATCATAATTTTAAGTAGGTTTTTTGTCTCTAATGTACCTGAAATACAACATAAACTGAAAATAAAATAAATTAATCCGCATTTTACCTTTGAGAAGAGTCGTGGCTGGAGTGAAGGAGATGAGAAGGAGGAGGAAGAGGACAGGTGATTGCTTGGAAGGAGAATCTCCATCTATGAGAACATCAGGGATTTCAACATCAGGAGTGTTCTCTCTTATGCTACTTTCACTAAAAGTAAGACTAACATTACTGCCTTCACTTATTTTTCAATTTTTTAGAATCATTTTCATGTTTTCACTCACAGATTTTTTTTCCTTCACATTTGCTTCTGACTAGGAATCTATCTAATGACACTTGTTTTTGATGTTTTTTTCAGAATGTTGTGGAAATGTGACATTGCAGTATCATAAAAATTATTCATGGCTCTCATTGCTACAGCCTTATTTGGGTCATGTTTTTCAACAAAATTTTGATGTTCCTACTGCAAATTTTTGTTCATCCTCCAAGACAAATTTTGTGAAAAAATCTTTCCTTGTCCAGTGAAGCATATGGAAACCAAGTTACTGGTAAACCAAGGTTCTACTGTATAAGGTTATATCTTGACTTCCTTGGAGCTTCCTGCTTATCTCCTTCCACCTGGATTATTTTCTGAATATTAGCAAATTACAAGAAGGGTCACCATTCCTATTAGTGTCTACCTGGAATTTTCTAATAACTTTGGTGTTCAGACACCTACTGAGTAAGGGACTCTGGATCAGGTTTTTAATCTCTCAGTGTCCCCAGACAACTGTCTACAACCATGTTATAGAGCAGGTGATGACCTTAATTGAGGGAAATATTTCTAACTGGATTGTATGCTCTTCTGTCTTTTACCTCTTTTTGTATCCTTAGAGTTTAGGACAGGGCCTGGCACATAGTAGGTGCTTAATAAATGTGTATTGATTGGTGGGAATGCATGGCACATAGTAATCATTTAACAAATTGCACCAATGAAACAAGAGAGATAAAGTCCCCCACCAAATAAATAATAACACTATATTGCATCATTTCTCTGAGGATAAAATGAATAAATTATATACATCAAAATAAATAAATCTGACCTAATAGTAGTAGCACCAATTGGTCCTGCTCCCTCCACAACTACCTTTGCAGACAATAGGCTCCAGAGTCCCCAACAATTCCCTTACTGGCATTGGAATAATCAGCAGTGCCAGGTCCTCCCACTCCTGCCAGTTTTCCTTGAACCAGAAAGCAATGGACAAGGATTCCAGGAGCCAGACCACCTTTTTCCCTGAGTTGAATCTGAAACTTGGCACCAGCGATTTCATGCTTCTGGACCCAGTTCTCTTGTCTGTAAAATGAAAACACACTAGATGATCTCTTACATTCCTCCAGGCTCTAAAATTTTATGGGTGGGATTTCTCAAAAAGTTCATCAAAGGACATACCTAGCCTTGACTGGTTTGAAGCAGCATGAATAAAGTCCTGCACTTAGAGTCAAGAAGGCTTGGGTTCAAGTCCCAAATGAGATGCTTCCTAGTTAGGGGAGCCTGAGAAAGTCACCCAAACTCTGTGGGCCTCCCTTTATCATCTGTAAAGTGAGTGGATTGGACTCACTCATTAAGACTTTTCCCAGTTCTATATCTAGGATCCTAAGTGTTCCAATCTTCTATTTTCTCTCTCCTTCCCTAACACCCAAAATTTTGATGCTATTAAGTCATGTCAACGACAATTTATCTTACTGTCTAACTGAGAATGGCCCTTTCTAATCTGACATCTCCACTTCTGTGTGCTCTTTCTCCTAGGCGCAGCTTCTACAGCAGTTCTTCCTGGGTCCCATTCTCCTTGTGCAGCTTGAGATCACCTTCCATATCTGTAAGGACAGAGTTACTTGTATATAGTCTCCTCCCTTACAATAGAAACTCCATGAGGGCAGGGACCGTGTGTTTGCCATTCTTTGTATCCCCAGCCTGGCATGTAGCAAATGCTTCATAAATGCCTGCTTATTGATTACCTACCTCCCAGACTCAGGCCATTTCATTCCAAGTCATTTTCTTTTCCATCTAATTCGAGACCTGGTTTCTGCAGGCATAAAGGCTGCCCAAAGGGGAGTTTCCCTTTAAGTATCAAAGATCTTGTCAAACTAAAAAAAATCTGGGGAAAGGAA
Organism: Notamacropus eugenii; assembly: GCF_028372415.1. Lineage (NCBI taxonomy): Eukaryota > Metazoa > Chordata > Mammalia > Diprotodontia > Macropodidae > Notamacropus > Notamacropus eugenii. The sequence continues at coordinate 70,648,417 of NC_092874.1, forward strand.
ATTGCTAGATAGAGATGGAAATAAGTAGCTATTTGAGATGACCCATAGGACAGGAACCTCTTCCACTCCCTATCAATCAATCCACAAGTCTGTATTAAGTACCTGCTGTAGTACTGTGCTGGTGTCTGGGGGATATAAAGACAGTGGATGAAACAATCCCTACCCCGAAGAGTTTAATTTCTAACAGGGGATAAACAAGGACATAGAGAAGTCTAGTGGCTATGTGGCAAAGTGACTAGAGTGTGAAAATTGGAGTCAGGAAGACCTAAGTTCAAAACCAGCCTCAGACACTTACTAGTCATGTTACCTCAGGCAAGTCACAGTGCCTCAGTTTCCCCATCTGTAAAAACTGGATAATAATATCACGAATTTCACAGGTGTATTATGAGAATCAAATGAGTTAACATGGGTAAAGTATTTTGCAAACCTTAACATGGTATAAACATACAAGTTATTGTTATTAAAGAGAATAAATACGAATAAAATACAAAATAGTTAAATAGAATTGGTCAGGTAAACTTCCCTACAGGAGCTGCTGGCCATTGAGTGCTCATTCAAAACACTCTCTTTTTTCAAACAAGTTCTTCAAGCTAAAGTTCCCCTTAAACTGATACTTATCTATAGACTTTTCTTCATTATCATTCCATTGTAATCCAGATTCAGTCAAGTTTCCTCCCAAGATGAGTCCAACTTTCACATCAGCTAAGACAGATCATCTTACCCTTCTCTTTCAACTCTCTCCATTGTAGGGGGATCCTCTAGAGATGAAAAGGTCTTTATATACTCAATAGGAGCAGTTGAAAGATATCAAAAATGTGTTGCTTTTTAAAAATGTATACCAGTTGGATCCAGCAGCATACAGGCTTCTTTTGTGGAATTGTGAGTAAAATCCTAGACTGGAATCTGAAAAAACAAAAAACAAAACTGAGTTTAAATCCTGTTTTAGACAATTCCCAGTTGTGTGACCCCTCCAAGTTCACCTCCCTTAGTCTTAGTTTCTTCATCTGCAAAATGGGAGAAATAATAGTGAGTACCTGATAGGTAGGCTGTGAGGATCAAATTAGATGATGTATATATAAAACCCTTTGTAAACCTGAAGTAGCTATATAAATATCATCTACAGCAGTGGAGAGGCCTTTAGGAATTAGGAATTCCCAGTTCAAACCTAGTCTCCAACACTTGCAAGCTGTGTGACCCAAGCAATCTCCATCTGCCTTTGTTTCCTCCTTTACAAAATGAGTGTAATGATAGCACCCACCTTCCAGGGTTGTTGTGATAATCATGAGATAAAATCTGTAAGTCCCTTTGCGAATCTTAAAACACTACAAATGCTAGCTATTACTACTGCCAGCACTGCCTAGGGTCAAGAAGATTGAAGTTCAAAGACTGATTCCAATACTTACTAACTGGCCCACACTTAACTTGTGTGAACTTCTCTGTCCTCATCTGTTGTTTTATTGTCTGTCCTTTGTTCTTGAAGAGGACCATGACATCAGGAAGATCATGCCTTGACTTGCAAATGAATTGAATTACAGTGAGGGAGGACTCTGCAGTCATCAGCCTCACTTTTTCCTCTGGAGTGCTTTGGGTCCAGTGGAGACATATGGATCAGGATGACTGGAGATGGTCCAGGATGCTATGAGAGACCTCAGCCTTTTCAATCCAAGGCCTTTAACAGGTCTCAGGACCAGTTTGTGTCCTCATCTACTAAATAGAGATAATCAAAGTACATTCTTCTCAGGGTTGTTATGAGTATCAAGTAAGCTCTTGTACCCAGAGCCATTTGCAAAGAAGCTACATAAAACTTGACTCTTACTCTTTTATTTTAGGGATAAGATGACCATAGTTCTAGCTTTTAAACCATTTCTCTATCTAGAATCCATAGGATAGTCTCTTAACTCCTCTTACATACATACTCTCCCAAAAGTTATTTTGCTTAGATCTCACCTTTCTTCAGGACTCTAATATGGCCCTAGACTTCAATACACAATTAACTAAGTTTAATCTTATTCTACTCCCCACTGAGCATTGGTCCAACCACTTCATGGTAACCCATAGTAGCATATTTCATGATTCAATTCTATCTTTGGAGAAATCCTAGTTGTCTCTCCCCCCAAAATCTTTCTTCACTAATATGTACCATCCCTGAGAGTTGCTACAGATTTCCTTCTTACTCTTAAGCAATGACAATAGGCTTGGTGTGTCTAACCTATTTATTTTCAAAATTCATTCTGAGATCAGGAAAATATAGAATTCAAATACCATCCCAAATGCTTGCTATCTAAGTGATATTGGAAAAGTCATTTCACCTACCTCTGCCCTATTTTCCTCATTTGTAAAATGACAGGGTAGTGCTTAGATGGCCTTAGAGATTCTTTCCAGCTCTAGACATATGATCTATTTGAGTTTATCAGACATATATGTCCCTTCTCTGATGAGGTCACACTCTGTGGAAAGTCATTGGACTTAAAAGGCTTTTCCAGAATAGAAGAAGAAATGTTAAAAGGATAGCAGCTAACAGAGATGACATTACTTCAGATAAATGAGTTAAATGATGGATAACTGAGGTTTCTGGACCCAAATTTCTAGGAAAGACTGAGAAAGCTGAGCTTCCACAAACCTTGTCCTTGGAAGCAGTCTAGTGAACGGAATCTCAACAATTTCCCTCGCCTGCCCCTAACCCTGTTCATGTTCTTTTTCCTACCTCCAAGTTCACCTCCAACAAAACCACAGGAGCCTTGATGCCTTTTTAAGAAACAGATTACCTCTTCATTTCTATGGAGTTTTCCATTTCTTTTTATTAGAACCTACCTCTCCTGCCTTCATTTTCTTCTTTCCTTAAATCAACACCACTGTCTATAGAGTTAGTCCATCTGACTCAGCCTCAGATGCAGAACCAACAAATGCCAAGTACTCTGATGAGAGACCCTTCCATCTTCCACATGACTGGTTCTGGGGATTAGTGCCCATTGGCTCAAATCCTCTCCCCACAGTCAGTCTTACAGGAATCTCTCTAATTTGAGTAACCTGAAACTTCAAAGCACAGTGTTCTGTTTTCTCAGGAATGTTAGGACCCATTGGATTCAATTTAAACTTCCCCAATCCCATTCCTATTCCTTCTGTTTCTAAGATAAAACAGAGTCTTCCATCCTTTTGCTGTAAAACATATCTGAGGAGAAAAGCTGACCTAAGGTTTCATGCTTATAATTTATTTGTTCTCCTTTCCATTCCCCTTGCAGCCAAGAATGCACAGTCTTGCCCAATCACAAACTTACCCCGGGGTTTCCAGACCAGATAGAGCTCAGTGTGTTCTATCACAATAATGGCCCCTCGTAGACAAGCCACTTAAAGATATGCAGAGTTGCCTCCCTATAAAATAGGAGGGAGCCCCAATAAAAGGGGAGACTTTGAAAGAAAAACCTCTGGGGAAGGGCCTGTTTGGTGGAAACCAGATGTGTCCATGATCTAATGAGGGTCTTTGTGAAATCTTTTTATCTTCCCCACTGTTCCACTATAAAAGTCACTCAATTTAGTGGCACATGATTTAAATGCATGGGCCCAAAGCTGGGCAAAACTGCCTCAGGTTTGAGGGTGTGTGATTTCTCATTTCAGCTTTCTGTCATGGCTGTTTTGATAGGAAAGTGTCTGTTCTTGCCATTTGGGTTGAGAATGCCTTAATGGAAAAATCAAGTTCTAGGACTTAAATTAGGGGGCAAAGAGTGAAGTTCAAGTCTAGTACTTTGGGAAAGGGCCATAACTTAGCAATTCTAGTGGCCAGGGCAGGTATCATTTCAAGAGCCCTAAAAATCTACATTTTTGGATGAATATTATTGGTGGGGAGACCTTGGGGTATAAGGCCCGATATGGGGAGAGATGCCATGACACTGAGAGACTTCTGCTAGGGGATGTTGGGTCAAGGTAGACCAGAACCAAATCAGGGCAGAGTAGTAGTCATTGGTGGAAGGGTAGGGGCCCCAGAAAGGGAAGCATGGCATTTAGTAGCCTATTATTTTGTTTTGTTTTTGTCTTTTTTTTTTGGAAGGGGGAAGGCAAGGCAATTAGGGTTAAGCAACTTACCCAAGGTCACACAGCTAGTAAGTGTCGGATTTGAACTCAGGTCCTCCTGAGTCCAGTGGTACTCTATCCCCTGCACCACCTGGCTGCCCCTGGCATTTAATTTTAACTAAATATTCTTGCTAAGTTGGTGCTACATTCAGTTGTTTCTTTAGGTTAAGTAATATAAGTGCTGTTGTCACCCTCTAAATGTTGGTACCCTGAGGCAAAGCTCTAGTTTTACCCTCCTAGTTAAAGGTCTGCTTAATGAGAGAAGTTTAGAGTAAAACAATATACCCTCATGTGCCTTGCACATGGGAAAAGGAATCTGGTAAATTTGTTACTAGAACACAATTAAATCTCTGTACTCAAGTCCAAAATTAAGAAGGTTATTTCTACTACCCAAACCATATAGGCTCCTGACTTGTCTTCAATTGAGAAAAAAAAAATCCTGTCCCTCATTGTTCTCCACCAGCAACTTCCCCCTTGTTAAGAGATGCAGGTTTCTTAATTAAACTATTAAATCTTGATAGGATTTCGGTTTGTGGTAGGATGTGGTGTTTATGTTAGTTTCTTATACACAGCCTCAAATTTTTATCTCCTCTGTACTCCTCAAGATCGTCATTCTCTTGTAGGTTACTGCAGTTTAATCTGCAGATGTGTCTAATTGGGGAGGCTTAACTCTCTGTTCAATCTCTGGTTGATTTGTGGAATTTAGTTTTGACACAAATGTCTATGCCATCTTCACTTTCTGACATATAATGGGCCCTTAATAAATGCTTATAGACTGACTGACTTTTCCAAAGACTTTCTTTCTGGGAATAGATATTAGATCTAAAGCCTCCTCAGAGCTTATTCATAGTTATCCTAAATTCACATCCCAACCTATGTCCATTAATCCAACATAACCCATCATTTTTTTTCCAATATTGGTTATTTGTTTCAGGGATAGTCCAGTCACCTTCTTTCTCCAGCTGCTAGTTTTTCCAGCAATCTTGGCATTTGCATCAGAGAAGAAGAATTGCAGACAGAATTATAATGACTACCTATATTTCTACAGTACTTACAGTTTTCTAAAGCATCTTCCTCACAACAATCCCATGACCTAGTGAAAGTATTATTGCCATTTTACAGATGAAGAAACTGATTCTCAGAGAAATTAAGTGATTGGCTCGTGATCACCTTGCTACCATACAATTAAAAACCAGGCCTCCCCTGACTCAGTCCAGCTTTTTTTTTTAACCATACCACATTGTCTCTATTGCATTGAGAGGTTTGACATAAGACTATCAATTTTATCCTGCTTTAATAATTTTTGAGTAAGATTTAATGGAGAAGAGACTTAAGTATATGACTGAAATAAAGGAAGGGTATAGCACAGGTATTTGGACTTTATTTGTCTCTTCTCAATGAGACCAGTGAAATGGAAGATCAGACACTTTCTCTGGTCCTTATAACTTCTCAAATCTGTCTTAAGTAAGAATTGCACGTAAGATATGAAATCAGTTTCAGCTGTCTCCATATCAAGAACCCCACCAAGGTAACAATTCAATGAACACACAGCAGAGAAGCCTTATCTCTTATTCCTAACTTGATCATTCAGCACCTCCTCTCTTAAGGGACACCATGATCTGGCCTGCCTGCAGAAGCCCACTGATGGGTTTACAAGACAACTCACTTCTGCCCCCATTCCAAACAGACCCCCTGCACTGCAGAAAAAAAAAAGGCAGAAGCTTGCTTTGACTGAGACTGCAGCGGTGTTAATGCTTTCTGGGTTCTAACGGTACTCACTCAGAGAACTAAGAAGAGAGATGCCAGGGACAGAACGCTGACATGAATGTATGTGCCAGATCTGAAGTAGAGGGGACTGGCGTCCATCTAGGCTATTTCTGTCCTCTTTCTCCACTTTTTCAATTAAGGCAGATTCTGAGGTAATTGAAATGTGACTTGTCCAAAGCAGAAGTAGGCTGAGACAGCCTTGAAGCTGAGTGCCCAGGGAAATCGCCATCCAAGGGGAAGGAGTTGATGATTGATAAGAGCAAAAAGGGGGAAATGGTGAAATCATCAAAGATTTCAGAGGAAGAAAGCTCAGTTCAAGAATACGAACATAAGCAAATACACTAAAAGGGAAGATGCTATTAACAAAAGGGAAGATGGCCTCCAGCTTGCCTCAATGAGTACACATATTTATGAATAAATATTGCAAGACAAAGGAAAATGAATCAACAGCTGATGAGATGCAGGACCCTGTGGAACCACAGTAAGACATTCCTGAATGGTTTAAAAGAGAAACAACAATTGTGAAAGTAGAATTGATGACCTGCACAACAGAAATAATTGGCAGAATAGAAAAGCTTTAATCCATGGTGGCAAACCTCACCCAAGGAGCAAAAAAAGAGAAGAATGGATTGCAAATGCAAATGCACAGAAGTGAAGAACAATCTGGTAGTTATTTTTATCCCTTTTCTCATCCCTGTAGAAAGAGAAAGTTTACTATGGCATAGGGGTACATTGAGGTATACTCCCCATGATGCCTCATGGAAGTCAAGAAAACTGACATCCCAAGAGAGAATACCTGGGCATGGGGGATTTGGCCGTAATACACACACATACACACACACACACACACACACACACACACACACACACACACACACTAAACTTCTACCTTGTGCCAATTGAAGTTACAGCAATGGTTCACAACTTTGATATCCCATTTAACATCAAAGGACAAGTTGAGGGGATACTAGCATATATGGATCAAGCTACGTAAGTAGTGGTCTCTTTAGACTCTTCAATCTCATTCTGTAATACGACTCCTTTAGGAGGGGCTTCTCATGACCCCAAACCTTTGCTGATTGGGTAAGAGGCTGTATGTGTAGACATAAGAAACACATGTCTGGAAGGAAGACACCACTTCTACTCTTGGACAACATGACTGACTTAGTAGCTAAGATGTTCTTATCTCTAAAGCTCAGCAGATTAGTGAGAGAGTGAGAGAGAGAGACAGAGAGAGACAGAGAGACAGAGACAGAGATAGAGAGACAGAGAGATTATTAAGTGCTTACTATGAGCCACTGTTCTAAGTGCTGGGAATATAAATACCAGACAGCAAGGCAGTCCCTATTCTCTGGAAATTTGTATTCTAATGGAGAAATATAATACATAAATGGGCACAGGAATGGTTAGGTAGTAGGGAGGGCATATGAGCCCAGGAGCATGGCTGAAAGAGAGCTGGTAAGTGATGAGAAAGCCTGGTTCCCTGGAAAGATAAGTAGAAAGCTAATCTAGCAGAGCCAAAATGCAAGATTCCTGTGGGAAAGAGATAAGGGTGAGGGTGCAGAGCAGACCTGGTGAAGAGATAGTTGAATTTAGCTATAACTGAATTAAAATAGTTCCCTTAAAACCTACTATGTAACCATGGGAGAGCCACTTAAATTATCTATCTCAGTCTCTATTTTCTCATCTATAAAATGGGGATAGTGATTATAATATCTAGCTCACAAGGTTGTTACGCGGCTCAAATATAATTTAAACTTAAGCCACTTAGCAAAACTTTAAGGAGCTGTGGAAATATCAATGGTCTTTATTTCCCAACAAGGAACCAGGAAGATGGAAACTGAATAAGCTATCCCTCAGTGAGGTCACTTAACCTCTCAGTGAGGTTGCTCTTTGAAGTTAGAAGCTGCAGAACCAGTGCTGAAATACTTGCTGTGGTGGAAGGAATTTCATCACTGGAAATATCCTAAAATAATAACATCATAAGTCTGGTTCAAAAGAAAACTAGGAGGTCACAGCTATGTCTCTCTCTACTCAACTCCTGCGACGCTGAGCATCTGTCACCTTCATCTGACACATAGTTTATGTTGGTAATTTTTACATGAAAATGTCATGCCCCCTTGATTAGATCAGAAACTTCTTGAGGGCAGGGGTTATGTCTTATATCTCTTTGACTCCTCAGAGGCTCAGCACAGTCTCTTGGACATAGTCTGTGACGATGAAAGTTTGCCAATGATAGCCATACTGATACAGCTTCAGCACCAGCTGCTGAGGAAATTATGCCAAGTCCTAACTAAGAAAATGAGTAAAAGCAAAATATAATTTGTAAATAATTAGTCCAACCTTGTTACTTTGACACTCAGGGCAAAGATAAGCTTTTCCTAGATGAGAGTGACATCCATGAATGGTCCATTCCTTTGATGAGGTATAACACAGAGTCCTTCACTGGGTCACCAACAAACATAGGCATGAGGCTAAGTCAAGAGAAGGTAAGAAGGAAATTGTCCTTGCTGCTCTTGCCTGTGGTTTTGGTGGGGAATAGTGTTATGGACAAGTCAGAAAGTTTTCTTGAAGATTTGTTTCCCTGCCTCTGACACTGTAGGGAATTATACAAAGGATGTTCCAGCAATTCCTTGGCCAACTCTTTATCCAAGGGGAGATCTGGCTTTGACCTCAGTCACATCAGGAGCAAGAGTTTTGTTCTTCAAATAAACAACCACGGTGAATCTCAATTCTACTGACATTTGTCAGAGCAGACATTTCATAAAGTCCTGCTGGGAAGGAATGTCAGCCTGGATGAAACCAGAACAGCCTCTTCCAACAGGGCAGTCCCTTGGAGCCCCTGGGTATTCACAACCTATGACCTAGTCAGTTTGCAGCACATCAGGCTGAGACATAGCCAGGTGCTATGGAAAGTAGACAAAGGGGAGTCAGTGGGTGGTGTTTTGTCCTTGGAGTGAGGCTTTCGGGAAGAGAACCTAAGGTATGCCCAATTTAATTTGATTCAAGTATATTTGTGGGAGGAGGCGGGGTAGCTCCTTCAGCTTGATTTTATACAAAATCTGCATATTGTACAGTTCTAGCCCTGATGAATTTCACAGTCTCCTTTGTCTGGTAATCTTATATATTTCCATGAGTGCAGTTATCACCTCTATGCAGATGATTCCAATCCACATATCCAGGTCCAATCTTTCCTCCAAGCTCTATTCCCACTTCTCCAGATGTCTGCTGGATATCTCCACCTGGATGACCCGCTGACATTTCAAAGTCAACATGTCTCAGAAAAGCTCATCCTCAACCTGCCCCTCCTTGCTCCAAACTGGGCTTTTGTCCAAACTTCCTTATTTCAACATCACCATCATCCTCCCAGGCACCAAGGCGTGAAACTTTGGAGAATCCTATTTGATTCTTTTATTTCCCATGCCACTCACATCTAAGTAGTTATTAAGTACTCTCTCTACTCCTTACTTCTCCCTCCTTTCTTCAGGACCTCCCTCATCACCTCTTGCCCAGACTAAACCATCTTTTGATTATCTTCCTTCACAATTTATCCTTCGTATGGTTGCTAGAATAATCTGCCTAGCGTCCAAGATTGACCATGCATAAACTCCTCCCCTGCTCTAACATCTTCACTGGTTCCCTGTTGCCTATAGAGGAACGAAGAGGGATGTGAAGGAAATGAGCATTTATATGGTACATGCATACTATGTGCCACACATTGTGCTAAGTGCTTTTTTTAAAAAACAAATATTATCTGACTGGACCCTTATAACAACCCCATAAAGTAGATACTATTATTATCCCATTTTTTGGTTTGTTTTTGAGGGAGTTAATCAGGATTAAATTACTTGTCCAAGGTCACACAGCTAGTAAGTGTCAAATGTCTGAGGTCAGATTTGAACTCAGGTCCTGCAGACTCCAGGGTTTTATTTCTGCCATTTTACAGTTGAGGAAACTGTGGCAAACAGAATTTAAAAACGCAAACTACTCTCTTTGTTTTTAAAGCTTTCTATAAGCTATATCTAATCTACCTAGCTGGTGTTTCTATTTTCCCCTTCTCCCCATAGAGCTCTCAGGCCAAACATTTCCTCTTCTGCTTTTTCCAAGGAGCAGACTTGGTTGTGTTCCTACACTGTGTTCCAGCCAAACTGGACTACACTTGAACTTCAAGAGCCCATCTCCCCCCACCCCTCTAAGTATTCTCAAGTTCATCCTTGGAAAGAATTCTTCCCTCATGAAAAGAAGCATACTGTAATAGAGGGCAGAATACTGACTCAAGAGGTCTAGCTTTGACTCCTGACTCTTAGGGTTAATAGCTGTGAGCCTGGGAAAAATAACTGAGCTTTCTATGCCTTAGTGTCCTCTGTCAAATGTACATAATAACGTTTCACTGCAGAGGATGGAGACTTTGGGGACGAGTTACAGATAATGTCAGACTTTTTCAATACATTGGATTAGTTTTCACTGAACTTTTTTTCCTTCTTTTTTTAATTTAACATTGACCCTCAATGCTCCCAAGAGCAGGAGCCAGTTTTAAATGTAATTGGGAAATATTTAACAAAATAAATAAAATATAATAAAGCACAGATACCATCACATTTGAAAAGTAAATCAGCATGCAGTCTGCAGGGATCCTTACGTACATTAATGGCTCTCCTTTCTATTTGAGCCTGACACCACTGTTAGTTTCTGGGATGAGATGGGGGAGACTGTGCTGGGCAATACAGGTCATTTTTCAAAAAAGTTATCAAATTTTTTTATTTTGAAATGCATTTACTCCCTCACAGAAAGAGATACTTTGCAAACTTCAGAGGGTTATAAAACTGTGAGCTCTTATTATCAGTTCCTATAAGATCCTAACTGTCCTTCCAGGCTAAATCATTTACACTACCTATGCAAAGACTTTCCTGGCCCTCTTCTATGTGATGAAAACCTCTCAAAGACAGAAAATATTTTATTTTTGTCTTTGTACTTCCATTGCTGAGTAGAGAACCTGGAATGTAGTACATTCTAAATAAATGCTTATTGAGTCCTCCCCAAATCATACAAAAGCTCTTTGGTCCTATCACGCCCTAGTTTGTATTCTACTGAACTATGTGCAGTCCCTAGTAAGCTCTTTGGGAGAAAGTACCTAGTACAATGAACTGTGTAAAAAGTAGCTACTCACCAAAAGTTGAACTTAGTCAAGTTGAATCTGGTTGGGGAGGACCAGACGAACAACCATTACATTCTCTCAAAAATGAATAATGAAAAAATTATTGTTTTCATCCTTCATTTTCGTAGAGGACCAATGACGTTATGACATAAGTTGTGTCTTGACTTGCATGTGAATTGAATTTAAGCAAGGCAGGGTTGCACAGAGTTGTCATCCTCATTCTCTCTTCCAGAGTCATTGAAATCCAGTGACAAGAAAGAAGTCAAGATGATTGGCGATGGCCCATGATGCTGTGGATGACCTTGGCATCTTTGATGTCTGACTAAGCTCTAAGTGCTCCACGGCACCTGCTTCGCCCACCTTCGTGGTCACTGGAACACTCATCTGCTCATCCTGCCAGAGAAAGTTTTCACGTGCTTGGAGTAGACATTCCCCTAACTCATTAATAAATTTGAGGCTTGTTAATTGCCTTCAACCTGGTTTAGTCGATCTTGGAGACAGTTTCACCTGGATAGGACTGCTACACATGCTACATACAGCTTCTTGGAACCACAGGTGAGAGTTGGGTGACAGGCAGACACCAAAGGTGGATGAGTAACCCCTAAAAGGGCCTGGTAAGCCCTCATACCAAAGCAATACCCCAAACCTAAGGGCTCTAGGGACCCCAGTCAGGGACTGAAAGTAGTTTGGGGAAATTTCAGTGGAAGAAAAGTGGGTTTTATGCAGGACTCTGATCAACGGTGGGATGTTGACTGACTTGGGGAACAAACAGTGAAGTCTGGTATAGTAGAATGAGTACAAGACAAGAAGATCCAGGCTCTTGTACAGCTAACTGTATGACCATTTCACTTCTGAGTCTTGATTTTTTCATTTGAAAAATCATAATAATGCATTACCTGACAGAGGTGTCACAAGTAAAGAGCCTGGTAAAGTTTAGCATGCTATTGTAAACCTGAAAGCACTGTGGAAATATCCATTTTTCTATTAATATGCTGTTACTGTTGTTATTATTCTAGCACCCTAGAACAGGATAAAAAAAGCTTAGCAGAGGAAATCACAACATGTTTGGAAGCTGGGGCAGAAGGTTTGTGTTGGGGAGTAGCAGCAAATAAGCTTGGCTGGGCAGGGTGGAGTGGTGAAAGCTCTTAAATACCAGGCAGAGAAATGTAGATTTCATACAGTAAGCCATGGGAAATCATTGGAGGTTTTGCGTAGAATGATATGATAAAAGTGGTATTTTAGGAAGATTAATCTGTCACCAGAGAGCAGGATAGATGGAAGTGGGGGTGGGGCAGAGCAACTGGAATTAAGGAAACTGACAGGAAGTTAATGCTGTAACTCAGGCATCAGATGATAAAGACTTAAGCCAAGGTGAAGGTGGTGAGAGCATAAAAGAAAAAGAAGGATTGGAAATATCTTGAAGAATCAATCTCTTAATTGTCCAAAGGACCTGTCTCTCTTCCTTCTAATCTATCCTACCATTTGGGTAATCTTAAAATACTGCTTTTGTCAGATTATGCCCCTCCTCAAAAAATCTTCAATGGCGCCCCAGTGCCCAGAGTCATCAGCCTGGGCTCATACTCCCTCATATCCTTGCCAGCACCTAACACCAAGTCTATCACAAGGTTAGTGGGAGCTTCATAAATGTATCAGTTGTCTCCAACTGGATCCCGTGTGGCTACTTGGCCAGTGTTTTCAAGGGTTATGTCCCCAAAGTATATTCTCCATGAGGTCACTAGGGGGAGTCTCAGAATAACAAGATCATTCACTAGTGTTGATTGTAAACAGCCCTCTTCACAGCCTTCCCATGCCAACCTGGGTACACTCCAGCCAACCCAACTTCTCCCTCTCTTAAAATGAGCACTTTATCTCAAGATCTGGTTGCATGTAGACATGCACCAATAGAATAAGACATCCTCAAATCAGTCCTGGTAGCCAGACCCTCAAAAACAGGCTCACTCAAATGAAAGGGCAAAGCAAGAGGGAGAAAGGAAGGGAATAAACGATTATTAAGCACCTCTGATGTTCCAGGCATTGTGTTAAGTGCTTTACAAGTATTATTTCACTTGATCCTCACAACAAACCTGTAAGACATCATCACTCCCATTTTACAGTTAAGAAAACTGAGGCAGATAGAGGCTAAGTGACTTGCCCAGGGTTACAGTGACAAAAAATGTCTTAGGCTAGATTTGAATTCAGATCTTTCTGACTCCAGGCCCAGGATGCTATCCTCGCCACCACCAGCTGGGCCACTGAGACAACCATGCATCAAGAAAAATTCATAGAATCCCATCGTTGAAATGATTAATAACATTTCTTATATATATTATATATACAGTAGTTGCAAGGCTGGTCTCCATAGCACCAGAAAAATTCAAAACCTTTGCTAGATCTTTATCTTCTGTTACTCATTGGCATACTTGGGAGAGTTGCTGCCCTCATCATCTAACTATCAACCTAATAGCTATGAAATGGTGGTTCTCCCATCTCTGAATTAAGTCTCTGCCTTTTTGCCCTGTTGGCTCCACTGGCTGCCTACATATGGCATGACTCATCTACATTGTCTGCCATGGAAGCAATTCCCCTAACAGAATGGAAGAGATAAATTAGTTTGAGATAACTATCAGGTTTCAGGCATGGGTAACTGGGTATTGACAAAGATTTAAAAAAAGCTTGGAAGGAAAGTATATTTTGGAGAAGATGACGGATTAGATTTAAGGTATTTTGAGGTTTCAGATAATGGGAGTTAATCCAAATGCAAAACTCCAGCAAATAGGTGAAAACACAAGACTTGATCTCAGGTGAGAAATAATTATTGGTATGCCCAAAGTGCTATAAAACTGTGTATGCCCTTTGATCCAACAATAGCACCCTTGGTCTATATCCCAAAGAGATCATAAAAAGGGGAAAAGGACCCACGTGTACAAAAACATTTATAGCAGCTCTTTTTTTGGTAGCAAAGAATTAGAAATTGAAGGGATGTCCATCAATGAGGAAATGGCTGAACAAATTGTGGTATAGGAATGGCATGGAATACTATTGGGTTATGAGAAATGATCAGGCAGATTTTAGAAAAACCAGGAAGGATTTACATGAACTGAGGCTGAGTGAAATGAGCAGAACCAGGAGAACATTGTACACGATAACATCAGCATTGTGTGATGACCACTTTGATGACTTAGTTCTTCTCAACAACGCTTTGATGTAAGACAATTCTAAGGTACTCATGATGGAAACTGCTGTCGCATCCAGAGAAAGAACTATGGAATCTGAACGCAAATCAAAACATTTATGGGGAGAATTTAGAATTTAAAATCTTATAAAAGTAAATGTTGAAAACTAAAAATAAATAAATTTAATGATTTTTAAAAAGATACAATTGTGTTATATCTCAAATAGAAAATTATCCCCACTCATATAAGACCCACAGACACCTTTTCTGAGACTGTGGTAAAAGCTGACCTTTGTAAGACTTTATTAACCATTGGTATGGAACATGGTTTCAGCAGATATAGGATTGCTATGTTAACTCTCGCATCAGTCAGCCTTTCTCCTCTTCTAAACTCCAGGAACTTCAATAGGCTATTCAGTTCTTTATGATTGTATTTGTCTAGCCTATATCAGATTGCTTGCTGTCTTGGGGAGGGGGGAGGGGAAGAAGAAAGATAAACAATTTGGAACTCAAAGTCTTGTAAAACTGAGTGTTAGAAACTATCTTTGTGTGTAATTGGAAAAAATTAAAATTCCAAACTAAAAAAGAAAAAATTTAGAGAGAGAGAGAGAGAGAGAGAGAGAGAGAGAGAGAGAGAGAGAGAGAGAGAGAGAGAGAGAGAGAGAGAGAGAGAGAGAGAGGAAGGATTTGGGAGACATATCAACAGAGACAATACTGACACAGTGAGAATGGATCAGAAGACACCAATGGGGGGCCAAGAGGTGAGCCTTATGGAACTCCAATAACAGAACAGGGGACAAGAGGGTATAGAGGTATACTAGAGAAAGGAGAGAAGAAGCGGATTAACGTCTCCAAGGAAGGAGAGACCAGATCACTGTCATCCAACAGTGTCAGATGCTACAAATATAGTCACTGATTTTTGAGAGTTGGAAGGGACTACAGAGGTCAGAAAGTCAAACCCTGACAGGTGACTAAACTGGGCCCAGACACTTTAAATGTTTTGCCTGGAGTCATATATCATGTTGATGGCAAAATGAGAACTTGTACCTAGCTTCCTGGCTCCCAGGCCAGTGCTCTCTCCTTTATTGCATTACTTTGTGGAAAGGCCTTTGGAATTCATGAAAAGAAGTTGATGGATGACATTTCAGACTGCTGAATGAGTAAAATGGTTAGGACAGAAGCCAGACTGCAGGATGTCAAGAAGGACGGGCTCCCTCCAATCCCACTATTCCACGATTCTGGGGATGGCTGGTGAATAATAAACTGAGGCAGCCAGCAGCAAAAAAGAAGACATAAAGAATGGTAATTGCCACTTAGGGGACTTTCACTCCAAACACCTTTGTAGTTACCCTAAAGTAAATATGTATGATGTGTCTAAATAGCAAGTGATTTAAATACAAAAATCTTGCTGAAAACAGAATCCATTTAAATCCACATTGAGTGAAAGGAGTCTTTCTTTCCAGGGGGCCCATCCAAAGTGCATGAGGTTCCAGGTCATAACGTAGTGACTTTCGTTCCCTCTCCAGGATAGCGACTCAATATTTCTCTGCTGTTCCCCTCCCTTTTTAATGCCTTTTTTAAAAAAGACTTTTTCTGTTTCTCCTTTAAAGAAACTGAATCTTTTAATTCCCCAAATGTATTTATCCTCAGGGAAGTATTTGCATTCTCATGAGACCTACTGCTAAGTCAAAGAAAGCAGTGGCAAAATTCCATTTTTCATTGTTATCAGTGAAAGAGAAGAAGAAAATGAAAGTCACAGAAGATCTTGGTGTTTTGTAAGAAAAGCACATATGTATACACAGAGACACATATACATACATGTAATTTTAGCATCTTCACCCTCCCTACTTCTTCACAGATGGCAAGGGAAGTGGACTTAGAAAAAAATTCAGTTAAATTTCACAAATCAAGAAAGTTGGCTTCCTTTCCTTTCAATGCAGGAAATATTTTTGAAACACCTAATTATGTGTGGAACGCCATGTATGCAAGGCACCGAGATACAAAAATAAAAAATAAAATGGTACCTGCCCTCAAGAAGCTTATATTTTATGTGAGAAAGCAATATGTAAACACAGTAACGAATTCAAGACTTTTAGAGGAGAGGGAAAAAAAATTCACCAACAATTAAGGGGATGTGGAAAAGCTTTCTGTAGGAAGTCTCAAATAAAATGGCCCTTGGAGAACGATAAAGATCATAAGGGGCAGAGAGGAGTAGGGTGATGCATTTTAGATATAGAGCCACAGAGGCAAGAAATTGAATAAATTTAAAACTAATGTTAAATAAATCTTGATGTCAGCTTATAGAATCACAGCAAGAAAGGCCATGCAGTCTAGCCTTCTAATTTTACGGGATATGTGATTTGTTCAGGTCATCTAGATAATAAGCCCCAGAAATGCAATGGGAACTCAGATCCTTTCACTCCTGAGCTCTTCCCACTGTACCATGCAACTGCTTAAGGTTGTAAAGGATTTTAATGCCAAGTTGAAGAATTTATGTTTTATCCTAGAGGCATCAGGAAGCTGCTGATACTTCTTGGAGAAGAAAAATAACTCAGAGAATTTTATCAACCCTGTGGGAGATAAATCAGAGGGAAGAAATTGGAAGCTTTTAGGCTCTTTGGGTGAAGAGAGCCTAAACTCTGCAATGGTGGTCATGTGAATTGGGAGGGGGGATAGATGACAAGTGCATGGTAGAGGAATGGACAAGATTTGGCAATTGGTTGTATATAGAGAAGAGGAGAGAGCAGGAGAGTGAACAATTACTCTAAAAATGTGATTATGAGCATGAGATACTAAAAGGATGGTGGTGTCCTTTCCAGGAGCAATTCTCAACATGTGGAGACCCCCTACATCCCTTGCAAGGGTCCATGAGGTCAGCTATTTTCAAAATAATACTTAGATGTTTTCATTTCTAATGTAGCAAATATTGATAGACATAACTCACACAAACAAAACCTCTTTGGAAAGTCTTCACTTCCTGAGGCTGACCAGATTGAGAATCACTGTTCTTGAGAAAATGAACGTTTGGAGAAAGGGTGGGTTTGAAAGTGGGGGAAAGAAAGAAGATAATAAGTTTTCTTGTGGACATGTTGAGCTTGGGGTGCTGATGACATCCAGGTAGAGATATCTAGCAGAAAGCTGGAGATGAGGAACTAGGGCTCAGAAAAAAAGATTGCTGCAAAACTGTATGGAATAGCTTTAGAAGCATCTGCTTAAGTGGATGATAACCGAACCACGGGAGCTGTGGAGTGATGGCCTCAGCAAGAGAATAAATAGAGAGAAGAGGGGAGGCCTCAGAGTCTTTTCAGACAATACTTAGAATTAAGGAGCATGGATGTCTATCCAGCCAAAGAGACTAAAGAGCAGAGAGCATTCAGGTACAAGGAGAGATCAGCTTTATCAAAAGCTGCAGAGAGGTCAAGAAGGATGAGGACTGAGAAAAAGCCATTGGGTTTAGTAATTAAGATATTGTTGAAAAATTTCAGCCAAGAGGTAGGCTGAAAGCAAGTGAAAGATGAAGGAAGAAATGGTGTTGATTGCTTTTTTTTCAGGATTTTGACTGGTAGAGAAGAGAGTTACAGGTTGATAGCATGAAGAGGTAGCAGGGCATTGAAGGGATCTTTGTCTTCATTTTTTTAAAGATGGAGGAGAGGTGACCCTGCTTGTAGCCACCAGAAAAGTAGATTATACCTAACAAGAGTCTTTAAAAGGAAAAAGAAAGGGAGGAGAGATGAGAGAAGGGGTCAACTCCTAGAAGAGGCAAGGTCACACAAACAGGAAATGACCTTGACAAGAGTCACCTCTTCATTAGAGACCATAACAAAGGAGGAGAGAATGGGGAAAGGGGTGATGTAGAGGGATTTTGAGGTATAAAAGGGATGATGAAGAAGCTGTGAATGGATAGCTTTTATTTTACCAGTAAAGTAGATATTCAGTTCCTCTGCTAAGAGGGAAGGGGAAGGGAGTATTGTAGGAGGCTGGAGGAGAGAAAAGAATGCTTTGAAAAATGTGGGAGACAGAGATCAAGGGATCATGGGAGACAATATAAGTCAACAGTGCAAGACTAGTGTCCAAAAAAAGAAAAACAAAAACAAAAACAAAATATAGAGCCTAGAACTGGAACGTGTTCATAGAAAGGAATATTTTGGTTCAAGAACCACAATCTTCCTGCTGTGCTCAGCATTGTTTAGACCTGTATTTGAAGAGTGTCTAGTTTGGGATATTGGAACTGAAACAACATGAGGAAATTTTGAAGAGTGGGTCTGAAGCTATTAAAGGATTGAAAAATAGTTCCTCTGATGAAAGTCTAAAAGAACTGGAATCATTTTAGATTCAAGATGGGAAAACATCAAGTAAGTACCACTCAGATGCTGCCTCGTTGTGGTGGAAAAGGTGATGCTAGGTTCTTGAAAGCTAGGTCAATGGAGTATAAACACAAGAAGAGGTTATCAAATGGCAGAATTTTTATGTGGACTTGCTTTTCTGACTCTCTTCTGCCCTAGCAGACAAGTCATATTATATAATTTTTATAAAAGGAAAGATTTAAGCAGTAGTATAATCTGGGGTTCAATGCACCCAAACTTTGGTTCTACATAGAACCTAATAGAACCTATGAATCTAAAAGATCATTCTCTATGGCTCATTGCCTCCCAATCTGAGTTTACACTGGGAAATTTCAGCCTAAAGCTTATGTCTAAGCCTTCACCAATTTGTGTAAATGGATCCCCAGATTCCATAGCAGAACAAACTCAAGATAGCAATGTGTGTATGGTGTATCAGCCTTTACTTCACTCCACAGTTAATGCAGAAAATTCAGAGAACTCACAAGAGCCCATAAGTAAGTGTGGGAAAAAAAAACCCCCACACATTAAGGATTCATGGTAGCCAATAATCAATAGAATTTTCCTACCTCTTTACTGAATCTCACTTCCACCATGTCTTACAGTCCTTCAAACACAGTGCAGCCGCATAGTTTAGATTCCTCTCAGAAATTCACTGAACTTGGCAATTTTAGTGAGCCCTTTTTCACCCCATAGGGATCCAATGAGAAACTCCCATCTCATGGGACAATTTTGAGAGATTGGATTCTCCAAGAAGGGAAATGCTCTTGGGACTGATACAGACAGCCCCTTTTCCAGTCTGACCCCCACCATCTGAATAACTCCTGGTGATCTTGGAGGACAAAGATCTGGTCCCTCACTGTTCCATGGCTTAAGTCTCTTGCTACTTTTTCCCCCTGCATTTGGGACCATGTAAGTGTGATCTCATTCCTTTTGCCAGAATGTGTATTGCTCAAAAAATCACCTTCCTCTGTCTAGAAGATTAGATTCTGGAATCATGATTCTAGAAAATCTTCTTCTCTAAACTACAAGTCCAGTACCAGGATGATCAAATTTGTAGCTATTAATTCCCTCGGAAAGCTGGGTCCTGGTCTGAGGGCTCTCCCCTCAGGTCCCACAGATGGGCATATATGTTGCTTACCTGCACTTCTGCCCCCAAGAAAGCTTTGGCAGGGAGGAGGGGGAGAAATAAGATGGAGCTGAGGGAGGCAATCCTATTCTACTAGTAGGAACTTGTTGAAGAAGAAAGGTAGGAAATGCCAAAGAACCAAGTCACTTTTATAAGCCGAAACAAAGGGTGGCTTCTCCCACAAGTTTTTCTTTCCTAGAATATGAACCAAGAAATTAATTCATCTTGAGACTGGCCACCCTCAATGAAATCCATACTCCAGGAGGTTACAAGGAATGGCGCCCAAAGCACCCAACTCATTTCTGGGGTAGGCACCATCACTTTCAATTAAATCAGGAGTCAATGGACACCTTCTTCCTAAAGTTATAAAGGATTTGAAAAACCAAGTTGAAGAATTTATGTTTTATCCTAGAGACATCAAGAGGTCGCTGATACTTCTTGGAGAAGAAAATAACTCAGAGAATTTTGTCAACCCTATAGAAGACAGATCAGAGGGAAGAAATTGGAAGCTCTTTGACTCTTAGGGGATGAGGTGAAGAGAGCCTAAACTACATTGGTGATCAAGTGAATTGGGAGAAGGGGATAGATAAGAATCATGTGATAGCGGAATGGATAAGATTTGGCAAGGGAGGAGTGAAAAGTCCCCAATGAAAATTGACCTCCCTGTAAGTAGATCCAAGTTGATCCAGGAACTACCTTGACCAACCTTTTTGTACCTGTGGTAAAAATAAGTTAATGTTTCAGACTTAAAACAAACATGTAATTTTAAGTCTCTAGCCACCAGACTGAATCTTTCCGAGTTCTTCCCAACTACATTATTCTTGTAGTCATAGAATGCTGGAGCAAGAAGGAACTTAGAGCATGAGACCTAGATTCAGGAAGACCTGAGTTCAAATCCAACCTCAGACACTTACTCAATGTGTGACCCTGGGCAAGTCACTTAGCCCTGTTGCCTCAGTCTCCTCATCTGTAAAATAAGCTGTCTTTGCTAAGAAAACCCTAAAAAGAATCAAGAAGAATCAGACACTACTGAAACAACTAGACAACAAAAGTCCAGTCCCATCACATGACAGAGTGGAAACTAAGGTTGAGATAGTCCTCAAACAACTAGTTAGTGAATAAAATCAGGACCAGGACCTCCTCAAACTAAGCATATAATTTTAGTAAATGAGATAATATCTAAGATTTAAAAAATACCCTTAAAAATTTTTTATTTTTATAAATAAATTATTTTACATATGTTTATGATCTATCCTCCCCCACTGAACATCAATGACAAAAAGCAAAAATAAAATGTTCGTCATAGGCATGCATACCTCAACAAAACAAATGTTTGTGTTGGCTGTGCCTCTCTGCATTTGAAGTTCATCACTTCTTTGGTACAAGGTTATGGGTGTGTTTCATCTTTGGCCTTCTGGATTCATAGATTATCGCTGTACTCCGATTACAGAGTAACAACTAGGAAATGTACGATGTCAAGCTTCAATGAAAAAGCCACTTTCTAAGACTAGAGACTACATCAACTGAGAGGGTCATAAGGTGGTATTCTAAGGTCCTCTTGATAACTAAAATTCCTAAGATCCCTGGATATGTTAAACATGAGCCAAATTTTTATGTAGTTTTAAAATGGAATGATTCGTGGCTATACTTTCCTTCTTTTTTTTCTGCCCAACTCTCTTTTTTGCTTGTTTTATCGATAACTTTTTTTTACCTGAAATATTTCCTCCAAACTCTATAGAATAGTCCCTTGTCAAAAAAGAAAAACGCTTAAGCAAACCATCCAGTTCAGTGATTATGCCTGTCCATGTATGTGACATTTGGCATCCGTAGTTCCTCATATCTTCCCAGTGAAGGAAGGAATGTTTCTTCATCAAGACCCTAGAACCAATATCAGTTACTGCCTCTGAGGCCGACTCTTTTAGTGTGGCTGTTCTCCTGTTCCACTATTGCAATACATATTGTGTAGATCACCCTGCCGGTTCTGGTTTTTTGGTTGTTTTTTTTTCTATATTCATGTAAGTTTTCCTATTTCTCTGAACTCCTTATACTCATCATTGTCTTCTCCTACCTTTCCTTTCCTTCTCAAATCTTTTAACCTTCAGGGTACAGCCCTTATTGTAATGAGGTCCAAGTATCTTGTCTTATTTTCTAATTATTTTTTTCCTTATCTGTATAACGCTGCGTAAGGTAGGTATTAGCCAAGAAGTTACCTTCACTTGGGAGGTTTTTGTTTTTTATATTTGAATGGTGTCATGTATTGATCTTGGATGCAAAGTCACCAATGCCTCCCCTGTACAGACAATGCCATATTATAAAATAATTTCTGAAGAACATAGCAATCAGCTAATAGCCATTAATGTCCAGCAGCCCCATCCAGGGCCACTCCTCCCAACTCCAATTCCAGGTGTGTGGTCTATAGTACATCTTCTTTCTGGGATGTGCCTACAGGCAACACTTTCACCCTTGTGTGTCATTAAAGAAATCAACCTCCGTATGCAATCAGGACAGAATGAAGATGAACTTCTGTTGTTGTTTTTTTTTAATTTACTATTCTGAAAGATTTTTATAGACATCTTCTGTCTTTATATCATCACCAACATTTCTTCTTCAATGTGCAGTTAGTTGGCACAGTGGATAGAGTGTTGGGCTTGAATTCAAATCCTGCTTCGTATGTTGGTTGTATGACCCTGAACAAGCCTCCTTCTGTCTCAGTTTCCTCATCCATAAAACAGGGATAATTAATAGCACCTATAGCACAAGAGTGTTAGGCAGATCAAGAGAGATCATATATTTGTAAGGTGCTCTTTAAAACATTGTATAAATGCTAGCTATAATGATTATCCCTTCCTCCTCCCAAAGGACTATCCCTTATAATGGAGAATAAGAAAAAGTTCAGCAAAATCAATCAACACATCCAAAAATCTGAC